>NC_045625.1:10600000-10902500 GCF_009829155.1 Mustela erminea | reverse complement strand
CTTTGCATTTTTTTAAAAATTTATTTCTATCTATATTTCCTAAATATTTTGTCATAAACATATTACCCATGTGGCTATTACCCATGTGATTGATACCCCCCCCAAAAAGAAAAGATCAAAAAGTGTCAGATATAGTAAGAAACTAAATTTAAAGGACTAGAACCAGATGTTAACCATGTTATTTTCAACCATAGTTTTCAGTTTTGTCCTACAAAATTTTCTCTTGTTGGGTAATTCAGAACCTGGGACCACAAAGTTTATTTACCTAGCCACAAAACTTTAGAATAATGATTTTCTTAAGAGCTATTGGCTTCAAGTCTACTCAAAACAGCACTTTAAAATTTTCTACCCTCTAGACACTGTTTAATGAGAAAAAAATTATTAATAAAGAGGTCCTATAATCTCTGGATTGTGTAGTTTAAATCCAATGGGCTCAATCACATAGCAATTCAGGGCAAGATAAAAATTTAACTCTCCTGTTGGAAGATGAAGCAAGGGTTAGAGAAGATTAGTATTTTTTAAATCTCATTTAAAAGTCTTGAGATCACACACAAAGCAAGCCATACCAGTTCTCTTGGGTTCTTGTACAATAAAACCTCATTACAAAGCATCTCATAATACTGATTATCCAGTTATATTCCTGGTCACATTATGTCCCCAGGATTCATAAAGATGTCTCAGATACCTTGCCCTCATACAACAGGCCACATTGCAAAGGTGTAACTACTACTGTATTGCGTATTTCTATTCCATTCAAGGACATTTTTTTTAACAGACAAAATTCAATGGATGGCTTTATAAAGTTGTTTTATTCAGTGTAATCAAGGATGCTTCTATCTTGAAACAGTTTTTTTAAAAAGCACAGCAAATTGCCTATTTGAACTAAAAGTGCATGATGACCCACAGAAAGCTATAAAACATCTCTAATATTTCTTAAGACAAACACTGGAATCTAGAATGCATAACCTGGATCTAATTTTCAAGAGTAGAGCAGCACCAGAACTTCAGTACTATTTTTGTGATTAAAATAGTTCCTTCCATCCCATTCCATGCTTGGAAGATACAGGAAATTCGAGATGGCAGGGCCAACTGGCCAACCTCAACTTTCTCTACCATCATTAGAACCTCACCCAGAAGACCATTCCTCAATGTGTAGCTTCTCCTTGGAATACTACCATTACACATAATTTCATAATCTATTTCAAATTCCAGGAAATGTTATAAACTTCCTTCCTCCTCCTCCTCCTCCCTTTTTTGTTACACTGGTTCTTGACTGCTTAAATGGCATTTAAAAAAAAAAAAAAAGTCACAGGCAATCCACAAAAGGATTTCCTAATGAACTGCAGACTACAGCATACCTCAAAGTAAAACGTAAAATTTGTGATAGATTTCTTCCTTACTTTCTGTGCATTTTTTCCCTGAAGGTAACACCCCAAACCTAGCATAGTATTTTCAATCTGATCTCCATTTGTTTTTATTTTTTGTCTTGGGTTCCTAATTGCTATTTCTCTTCCCTCTAAAAATTCATTTATCTCTTTCAGTAAAAAGAACAGTAATAATATGTTGAACAACTCTGAAATAAATTTTGTCATGTAAAAAATTAATTACGCATTCCGAACCTGGTCACTGTAGTCCTCCGGGAATTGCCTCTGCACCTCAGGATCTGTAAATAATTGACAGATAATATTAATTGGCTTTGGATTAGTGAGCAAGCAGAGGATCACACATTAATATTTGATCAGAAGATGATAGCAGCCCTGGCAGGGGATCCAAGGGGGGCAGCTGGGGCTGCTATGTTGATGAGCACAAGGAAGGACTCAGCAAGGCACTCCCATTACCCTCCTCCAGAAAAATAAAAAAGAAAAATTTTGAAGACCTGATGCTACTGTTAACTTTAGACTATTACCTAATGCAAAAATCTTGCCGACTGCAAATTGCCCTCAATATATTTTTCCAGAGAAAATGAGTCCTAAACCTGGCTTGACTCTTTTTCTCTAATCAGAAGCCTCCTTTTCATAGTTACAGATGTGGGCTTGACAAACCACCTTAAACACCAGTTTCAGATTGTGTGTGTGTGTGTGTGTGCACGCGCACGCGCGTCTGCGCACGCGTCTGTGTGTGAGTGCACCTGCTGGCAGGATGGTGGGGGAGTGAGAGAAGAATTCTTTCAAGGAACAAATACAAAACTCTTTGCTTTTAAAAATAAAATGTATCCTTACCAAAATACTTATGAACTCCTGAAAATGCAGATAAAACCAGATGAAGTTCTCTTCAAAAACAGAACCAAATGATACACTTTTGGCTTGTCAGTACAAAATATCATGAGATATTATGTTCTACCTAACATAATTAGACTTGCACAGCAACTATAAAAATACATAGGTGAAAACACCTTTTATGACCATCTGTTTAAAACAGAATTACTAAAGGGGTCACTTGATTTCTCCATCATAATTGCAAGATAATCCAATACCATCGTCTCTAAGTCAATACAGAAGTGTACTAATTAAATGCTATTAGCACTCCATTTGCTATTGATTAGGAAAACATTCAATCTTTACTAATAAGAGAAAGACATTTGGTTCCTCAGAGACACATTATGGGGAATGATAAGAATAATATGTATTTGAGAAATCACATATCAATGAAAAAGGTATATGGAAAAACACAGTATTTGAGGGTCCCCTCACACACTGATCACAAAATATACCATTCCGTTTTCTTAGCTATCTTTTAAAATATCAATTTACTTCTCTGTGAGAGTGAATCCACATAAAAGTTAAAACCCTCCAAATCACAAAACAAAAATGCAGTTAATCTTGCTGTAGTGGAGAATCAAAAAGGCAAAAAACTAAGGGCCTATTCACATAATACATTTAAATCCTAGAAATACCAGTTTTCAAGTCATTAAAGTCAGTGGATGTTATTTTTCAAAACTCAAGGCTAATAACAAAAACAGGAGTATTCAAAAGGGCATACCAAAAATGCAAAGCTTCCAAAAACAGGTGGTGCAAAAGAAGGGAAACTATCTATAGACCATTTCCACTCTTGAGGTATCTTCTGGTTGACTTAAAAACTGGAGATCAATTTCTTTCCTTACCCTCATCTGCAAACACTCAATGGGACAAAGGACCTATCTAGACTATGACCAGCAGAATGCTGGAGTGATCCCCTCTGTGCAGGGCTGCTAGTGGGCCAGAGGAAGATGCTATTGCTTCTCTCTGGCCGGAAGGGCTGAAATCATGCAAGGAGTTGGTCCACCTCAGACAGGAGCCCAGAGGGCGCTAATGGCGTGACATGAAAAGCACCAGGTCTAGAGGGAAGAATGAGCAGGATGCAAAGGGACAACCAGACACACCTCTAAAACCGTGCTTGCTGCTGGGTTGGGGATAAGGGGAAGTCCAAATAAGAGGGTAGCAGTTAAAATTCCTAAAACATAGGTAAATCACCCTGCACAGAAAAAAACTGCTATTTTAGGATTTAAAATTTGGTCCCAAGACAGAAAAAAAAAAAAAAAAAATGTACTTGTAAGCCACTGAGGGACACAGTAAAATAGAAGTTGGGAAAGCCACAAAATAAGGCTTATTCTTTTTCTTCCAACTATTACGTGGTTAACTCTTACTCTTCAACGAGAAAACTTTTATAGAAATGACTCGACATAAATTTTTAATATCATGTCTTCTTGCAGTAGTTTGTGCTTCTTAGGAACCACAAATACTGATGGAAACCAAGACGGAATAAAACCAAAGACGAATTTTTTTTATCACCATTTTGTGAGGGGATGAATGTTAGAAGCGAAAATGTATGATACGTTCTTCAATTTAAAAAAGATTCTTGTTTATAGGTGGGAGAAGGAAAGTTTTTGTACCTTTAGTCAATTATGTTAATAAGAAACTATATGAATAAATAACTTATTATAAACATGTATTTTATTAATATATACAATATAGCAACATTTTAAGAAGAGAAGGAAACATAGATTTTTAAAAATCTACTTATTTTAATATACTGAAGGTAAAGACCATGGAATGCCAAGATGGGAGGCACACAAATCATAGTATCCTAAACACTGCCTCAGTGGCAGGCACGAAAATTGTCATCAACCAAATTCCTTCAACTGTCCTACAGCAGCCCAGAGTGAGATTCCCAGATTTTTGCAAAATCGTGTTCCAAGATAATACATGGATTATTATTTACTATGATCCAAGCATAAAGCTTGTGATGTAAGGCCCTGAGGTTTACAAAAGTAAACTTCGTGGGTTCTTAACACTCTCTAAAGCAATATTTTAAAAAGGGGGGGGGGGGGCACACGCACGATGTTTTTTAAAAACCAAATTCCAATCTACAAAGTTCCACTCACTTAGCTCAAACATCCAATCTGATAGTTTATAAAGCTATGAAAGCCATTTTGTAAAAACTAACCAAAAAACTGAAAAGAATTGGAGTTTTCTTAAAAATATCTATTTCACACACAGTGGGTTGAAATCCTCTCTTTTCACTTTGAGGCGATCACAATGCCATAATGTCACCAAAATATCGACATTGGAAACATCTGAGTTTAAAAGGTCCAAATACAATCTGCTTTTCTCAAGCAACACAACACCCGCCTTACTAACAGTTTCAGCATGGCACATGTACAAAACCTCGCACCCCTGCAGTTGAGCAAACCGCCTTTAAATTTTCTGTCTGGCAGCAATCCACTTGCGTGTCTGTATGTTTTTACAAGTACTCTATGTATTTCATTGCATCAGCTGCATTTCTTTGAGTTTTAAATGGTCTGGGAACATTTTATGAAATGTTCTATATCTTTATATGGAAAATAATGTACACTGGAAAAGTGTGCATCAGTCTAATATTTATGTATCTATTTCTTTATCCACCATCCAATACTATAATTGCTAATGTTCCAAAACACCTTCTCACATTCATACCCTCACCGCCAAGTGCAGTGTCACCAAACAGCTAACTTTCAACACAAAAATCTGCAGATCAGAGAACTACCAAGGAAAAAAGCAACAATTTGCTCAGGCAATTGGCAGTAAGAACAGAGTCATGGGCATATGTCAAGCTTTTTCTCTAAGAATTGTCCCTCTGACAGAAAATTAAGAACATTCGTTTTCCTTCTCTCTCAGCAACTTCCTCCAGATTTAAGTAGTAGATTCTTAAAATTAAAAATCAATTTCATCATCTCCTAGGGAAATACGAACATAACGTATTTAAAATATCTTGCCACAAGATGTATGGTATGGTAGAGTCCGTGGATCTCTCAACCACGTAAGCCGAAAAGAGGCACCTGGCTCTGGAATAAAGCTTCACATTGTGTCAACGTGATGGGCCACTACGTTCTTCTAGCACCACAGCCACACAAAAGGAGGTCTCCACAAAGACACATGTGCACCACCGCTTTTCCATTGGAGGCCACAAGAAGCATTTCTATACTTAACACAGACATTTCACAGCACAGGACTCCTGATCTGATTCAGGCACAGAACATGACCCATGCTTAAGAGGCTAGGTCCTTGGGGGGCTTGGCAAGGGTGAGGGGGAAGTCTCAGAACAACAATGTCTTGATTTTTTTTTTTTTTTTTAAGAAAGGTTAATTTTCTTCGACCTCAATTGTTCATGTTTTCTAGTCTCCTACTGTAACATACTTTAAGTCTTTAAGATATACCAGATTGCCACAGGATGTTTAATTAATAGAATTAGAGTTTGGGCAAGACTTGCTGGAACAGTGCTATAAATTATTTTACACAGGCTCCAAAACCTTGAGTTCTGCCTTAGGCTTAAAGTTCCTAGAAAACGTGGTAGACAGATCTTTTACAACAGAAATGCAAAATAATTCATAAAAGTACTGTGGTTATGTATGAGGGCTCATTTGTAGATCAGTAACTAGTATGTGTACGTACACACACACACACACACACCTCTTACCAAATTATTTTCCTGTTTTCCTCTGTCATACCAATGACTCCATATGAAGGGTCAAGGCACGACACTTTAACTCTTTATTGAAAAATACACTGACTTCATTTTCTATGAAATGTGGGACAACTACACACGAACCAAATGTTACCATCTTCCATAACTGAAGCTCTTTTAGGAAATTTAAGAGAGACTGCAGGCAAATGTAGCCGCTAACATGGGAACCTACGCTGCTTTCACTTTTAATGTGGCAGGTATCAAGGCAGAAAAAATTACATTTAATGCCCACTAAAAATTTATTCAGTCATTATCCCTAGGATATTTCAGTCAGTAACAAAATATTGAACATATTTAAAGCTTATAATTATTAAAAAAAAAAAACCTCCTCTTTAAAAGACTTAAAAATTAGCCATAAATGGTATCACCTCATTGTTTAATTCCATATAGTTTAAGAGATTATCCTCCTCTCCCCCACAACTGTAAATGTTAATCCAAGTTGTAATCAGATTTAATTTTCCAGATGAGAAGATGGGAATATGCTGCAAATGAGGGAGAGTCCATTACACTGCTCTTTCCCTAATGCCAGGTTCAAATTTTATACGCTGAAAATGTATACACTCAGCGAGTAGTCTGAGAAGTTATACATTTTGAGGACGAGCTCAATCTTCTCCAAAACACACTCAGAAATAACCTTTTTCTTCTCATCTTCAAGAAGAAAAGTTCTTTTTTTTTTTTTGTATAATGTAGAAATAAAAAGTTTGACACTGTGATTACAAGATGGACTCCACTAAAAAAAAAAAAGCTTAAAGGAAACTCCCTATTAAACTCACTGCTGCTCTAATGAATCAGCTTTACTTACTTTATATTATAAAATACCTGAATCATTTGTTTAGCATTTTAACTCAATACAATTATTCTAGTAAACTATTCCACTTATGATAGTTAAAATTTAATTAAAAATATATTTCTGAAAGGAATGTTTCAAATGTTTTACATAGAAAAAAAAACTATCGACATGATTTCCTTTTCCTTAACAATGAAACAAAATAGTTTATGTTGTCATTGCTTTAAAAATGTTTTTAAATTAAAAGTTACTTGCTTCAAACAAAAATTGCTGCAGATTTTATCCTGTAATTACAGAAGAGTATACTTCACTAATTCCAAAAAAAAAAAAAAATCATTTCCAAGTACTTTAAATGAACCTTCAGTTTCCACGTACAACTGGAATTTCTTTTCTTTTCTTTTTCTTTTAAGATTTTATTTATTTATTTGACAGAGAGAAAACACAGCAAAGAGAGGGAACACAAGCAGGGGAAGCGGGAGAGGGAGAAGCATGCTTCCCGCTGAGCAGGGAGCCTGACGACGGGCTTGATCCCAGGACCCCGGGATCATGACCCAAGCTAAAGGCAGACGCTTTAACAACTAAACCACCCACTGCCCCACAACCGGAATTTCTTAAAAATTATTCCAGGTATTAACTTTTTGATCTAAAACATGAAGACCCTTAGACACAAAAACTTTAGTCATCACTAATTTTAAAACTGTGTTTCTATTCCAGCCTTTCCTTTCAACACTGGCAGAAACACACTCAAATATTACACTTCACAGCAGCTGGCCTGATAACACAGGACCAGTGCACCATCTACACCTATAAAGAAAACCCAAACAGCATTATTTAGGGAAGGGGAACACAGCCCACCTCAGTATGGCAAGCAATGGGACCACTCACGTGCCAGATTCCTCCTCGAACTAACAGATTCTGCCTTTCAGACATATCCTGCTCTGATGTGACTCTCTATGCATAAACAGCAGACACTGACCTATTGTTTTCAGCTGTTGGGAGTTATGAATGTAGTACAGTTATCAATTAAGTGAATCAACGAGTCTTAAATGCATCAGCTGTTCTACAAATAAAGAGTCCACTGACATTATGCAGTAAAATCTTGGGAGTTACATCTCTTTCTAGAGAATGGTGATAGATTTTTGACCAGCCAATGCCACTACTTACCGATAATTAGAAATACTTTCCATAACTCATTCCATCTACAAAAGGTATATAAATCTGATTCTCAACCAAACTTATGCCACTTAACCCAAAAATCAAACATAAGTCGAATTCCAAAGGGAGCTTTAAAATGGAAAGAGAGAGTGTGCTGGAGAGAAGAAAAAATCCAGAGACTATGTTCACTTATACTTTCCTTTTTGCCTGAATATCCTAGCTTTTAACTTTCATTATTATTATTTAAATATTTAGGTTTTTAAAAATTAGTTCAGGGTTTGGAACTATTCCTAAAATCTATCAAATTGATAAATATTGATGAAGGCCCTTTTTTTTTTAATAGCTATAATCTCAGGTTTCCGTTTAATTTCCCTAAGAGTTAGGGTTTGTTTTAGCACTTCTTTTTGAATGAACATCGTAAGTGTCCAATTTTTATTCCAATGTGAATAATTACTTCAGACTTCACCTAAATGACAGCTGTGCCCTTTATGTACTACAAACATGACATCACTGCATATGGTCTTCATAAATAGATATATCACAACTGTCAAATCTGGTGGAAAGAGATAACTTCATTATTTACTCAAATGCAACTACTGATTGCAGACCCACTACGTGTCAAGCACCAGGACAGGCATTTTATACACAATTTCTAATTTAATCTTCATGACAACACTGATATTGGGACTATCGTTAAGTGTATCATCGTTAAAGAAAGCAATAGGTTACCATTTGTCCAAAGTTAGAAAATTAGTATTTACTCATGACACAAATATACTGGTGTGACTGGTGCAGGTGATGAAAAAGCCAGTCCTTGCTGTCAAGGAGTTTACAGTGTGACCCTAATGGAGAACCCGCAGAATTAATTCACCGCAGAGTTTCACAAAGTGCTGTGCTAGGATGAGCAGGAGGGCATCAAACCTAATTCCGACCAGGGCAGAAAAAGCTTTGAGGGAGGAAGTGGCCAGATGCAGAGTCTAGGACTAGACCATGGTTCATCTCATGCTACCACAGCCACCTTCGAACAGACCAATGGACAGGAAGTCAGTATCTGTTGAGGCCAGGGCCCTTGTTCTACTTAGCTTTGTCTGCTACAGAAGGTCTTCTCGGTTACAAATGCTCAACAAATATTTTGGCATAAGAGAATAAACTCATTAAATACCCTGTCTCTCAAAATGGAGAAAAGGCCAATTTCAAAACATCCAATTGAGAATAAGCCTCTGAATGCTATAGGCTTCCCTCCTAAAGACACAATGGCATATAAGTAAGCACACAATAAATATTAGTTGTTGTTTTATTATTAACCCCAGTGGAGAAATAAGCAAGCACCATAAATTAGATGGCTACAGATGTATAGGTATGCCTCAAATTGGAAATACATGTGTTCCTGAAATAAACTTTTATAAACCCAATTAAAATTTTCCCATTGCCTGCCATTACTTACCTAGAAATGTTATAACTTTATCAGAAACTGATTTTCTCTTCATCGTCAGCGGTTCGAAAATCCTTAAGCTACAGTTTATTTGCCTCCTGGCATCTGTTTGCTAATGATCTGTAAACATCAAATGCACTAGGGACTCTCCCAGATTTACAGAAACCCTGAGGTGAATCTCTGTATAAATTGAAGGACCTTTCTGCTAATTTCTTTGCTTTCTAAGTTTGTATTCTGGGTTTCAGAAACAGAGTTCCATTAAACATTTTTGCAGTAATAATTAGAATACTACCAGCTACAATTTACTGAATCCCTATGTATACCAGTAGTTGCCAAAGGTGGTTTATTTTATTATCTTAATCATAACAAAACTCTGCCAGGTAAGGAGATGTACCCCAGTTTTAAAAATAAGAGTGAGGCTCACTAAGAACAAATTCAATTAAGCAACAGAGCTGGGATTCAGCCTGGATCCATCAGACTCCCAAGAATCCAACAGTGGCTTTCTTTTTTGGCTTTATTTATGTATGTCCTCCTGTTGATCTGTCTTCTAGTTATTATTGTGACTCAACAATAAGAATACATCTGGACAAATAACCAAAACATGTTGTCATGAAATAGGCCTTAGCAGACTATGAATGAGAGCTTTCCAATTTCTCTATTTAAACTTCTTTGCCAAGTTCAGGATATAAATAAAATGACTCCAGAGTAACTAGCACTCAATTCAACTAGCAAACATGATAATGAAAAAATGAATTCCTATTAACAACTTAGAATAATTCTGAAGACTAGAGGGTATCCTTGAATAATCTATAAAAGAAATTTTTTTGCTACACGGAATGGAGGAGAATGTAGAGAAATGTTTTCTTACTTAGAAAATGTATTTCCCAAGCACCTCTAAGCCATACTGAGAACCCCAATGCCAAGGCCAAACTACCACATACAGTATACACAAAGCTGACACGCCAGCAAGGGAAACATACCATGCCTGTCAACCAGAAGACTTTCTCGTCAACAAAATTCTGCCTCTCTTTCCCTGGAAACAAGCCATTGCTGCCTAGTCCATATCTGTACCATGTATCCTATATGATACCTATATACCCTATACCACTGGGGGGAGGGTGCTGGGGGGAGCAGGGAGTAAAATATACATAAAATTTGCCATTTTAACATTTTTAAATATACAACTTAGTGGTACTAAGTCCATTCACGTTATTATACAACCATCACTACATCTATCTCTAAAACTTCTCCAACTAAAACTCTGAACCCATTAAATAACTTCCAATTTTCCCTTCCCCATAGCCCTTGGCAACCACCATTCTACTTTCTGTCTCTATGAATTTAACTACCCTAGGTACCTCATATGAATGGAATCATGCAATACCTGTCCTGCCTGCCCGGCTTATTTCACTCAGCACAATGTCTTCAAGGCTCATCCATGTTGTAGCCTGTGTCAGAACTTCCCTCCTTTTTAAGGCTGAATAATACTCCATTGTAAGAATACCACATTTTATTTATCCATTCATCTATGGACACCTGAGTTTCTTTCATCTTTGGCTATCATAAATAATGCTGCTATGAGGGATACCTGGGTGGCTCAGTCGAGTAAGTGTCTGCCTTTGGCTCAGGTTATGATCCCAGGGTCCTGGGATCGAGCCCCATGTTGGGATCCCTGCTCAGTGGGGACCTACTTCTCCTCTCCCTTTGCTCTCCTGTTCTTGCTCTCTTGTTTTTAAAAAATAATGCTGCTGCCATGAACATGAGTGTACAAATATTTGTGCAAGTCCCTATTTTCACTTCTTCACGATATATGTCCAGAATGGGAATTGCTGAATCATATGGCAATTCTATGATTAATTTTTTTGAGGACCTATCCTACTTTTAACATGTTTCAAGATGAATGGATAGAGAAGATATATACAATGGAATAGTACTCAGCCATCAGAAAGGATGCATACCCAACTTTTGCATCAACATGGATGGGACTGGAGGAGATTAAGCTAAGTGAAATAAGTCAAACAGAGAAAGTCAATTGTCATATGGTTTCACTTGTTTGTGGAACATAAGGAATAGCAAGGAGGACATTAGGAGAAGGAAAGGGAAAATGAAGGGGGGCTGGGATCGGAGGGAAGATGAACCATGAGAGACTATGGACTCCGAGAAACAAACTGAGGGTTTTAGAGGGGAGGGGAGCGGGGGGAAGGGTTAGCCCAGCAATGGGTATTAAGGGAGGTACATATTGCATGGAGCTCTGGGTGTTCTACACAAACAACAAATCATGGAACACTACATCAAGAACTAATGATGTACTGTACGGTGACTAACATAACATAATAATCATTAAAAAAATGAATTCCCAAATCTAGCCAGGTTGATCAATCCACTTTCCCACAAAACTTGACATGTTTTGCTCATCTTTCTCCTCTTCCCTCATCCAAATCAGACCCTTCCAAAACATGCTCTTAGGCATCACAATTTATAAACGCGGCCAATTGTATATTCCTCTATGAATTAACATTCAATTACACTAGCAGTTTAAAAAATTAAAAAGACAAAGAACCATGTCATCCATCACAAGTACAGTGAATTTTAAGCATAGCTGGCAAAGGAACAACAAAACTGGCACACTCGCTGAAACTCCTTCACTTGCCTTCTGGCACTCCTGGTCAGTGATCAGCACAATTCTCTAAGAGACTGAGATTCTCATTCTTACATTCTTCCTCTGACCTAATGCTGGCTTCCTCTGTAGGCCTCTCAAGTGGTCAGTGTTTCCTCTCCACCCCTCCCACTGGTCTGGAGGTAGGGTAAGCAGCCTCTGCTCCTTGTTTCCACTTCCAGACCTTTCTCCCTCATTTTCCAACATCCCGGATTTTAACCTGAGCTCACCAGCCTACACTCCCCACTCCTACTCTGCCATGCTGTCATCTACTAATCCTAGGGTTATTCCTCATTCCTGAGTCACATGGATCCTGGTGTACTGCCCCTCACTCTACCAGTACTTCTACCACAATCTTAGCGATTTCAAGTTTACACATAGCCAATCCTTCAAAATCCCAGAAATCTTGGTTCCTTGGGCTTCTCCCTGCCAAGGTTTTCTACCCAGTCTCAAGCTACTCACTCTCATGGTCACATCCAAACTCTATACAGTTACCAATAACTGAAACTCCCTGAGTTTTAAACACCTCAGCCTCCAACCATGACTTACCTCCTGCCCCTCTAGTTCAGTCCCTACAATATTCTGTCTTCATTCTTCAATCCCACAAGAACACTATTATCAACATTTTCAGTGTCCTTGATCCACCTGAGGTCCACCCTATCCTCCTCGCCCAGCTTTAATTCTATTTATAACCATTCTTTTCCATACATCTTCAACATCTTTGTGCTTCTCTTACTTTACCAACCTCACTTGGCCAAAGTCCAACCATCCTTGTTAAATCCAGAGATCCACCTACACTCCTGTACCAGGTGGAGAAAATCACCCTACTGTGCTTAAAATACTAAAATACTAGCTTTAAATTTGGATTACTTACTGTAAGTGAGCTTGACTAATTGTAACATATTTTCCTTAATTCGTTCACTCTCTTGTTCTCCTTGGTGACTATGTCATACTCTCCTCTCTCCCTTCAAACCTTCTCCAACCTCAAATGCCACTAATTGACTCATCTGCCCCTTCACTGAGAAAGCCAATCAGAAGAGTCCTCCCACAAGCCTCCACTACTACATCTACCCACTTACTATCACTGACCCACAGACGCTGCCTTCATCCTACCACCATAAAGAACTACCCGTGCCCCTTTGCAAAGGCTCTTCCTCCACTTGTGACTAGGAGCCCATCCCCTCTCACCAACTAAGACATTTCTCTACCAATTCTCCCGTGTTATTAATTTTACCTCTCTACTGAAGTCTTCCCATCAGCATGCAAACATACTGTTATTTCTGCAAATCTTCTTTAAAAGGTCAAGCCCCCACCAGCTGCCACCCCATTTCTTTCACTGTCTTCAAAGCTAGGTACCTCAAAAGGATGTCTGTTCCCACCTTACCAGTTCCTCTCTTCACTCTCTTGAACCTGAGCCAATCAAGCTTCTACCCCACCACTGCTGTGAAACTGCTCACGCACTAATGACCACTCTAACTCACTTCTTACTCCTAACATCAATTATCTATCCTCAATCCTCATCTTACTTGACCTATAAGTACCACTTGACATCCTGGATGGGTTCCACTTTCTCTGTTTATGTGGCTTCCACAGTGTCCCACTCCCCTGACTCACTGTTTCCCCTTAAGCTCCTTGCAGACCTCGTACAATTCAAGGGTCCCAGACCTGTTCTTGGACTTCACTTTTCTTTCTTGATGTCCTCTTTTGCTGGCCTTTTTCAGTCTCACCACTTCAAATACAAATATGCACTGTCAACCTCACATTTATTTCTTCCAACTCCAGACTCCTATATCTAATTGTCTGCTCAACATCTCCACTTGGATGCCTAGCGGACATCTCAAATTGAACATGTCCCAAACTGATCTCCTGATCCTTCTCCCACATTTCAGATCCAATCTGTCAGCCAATCTGTCAACTAAATCTTCAAAATAAATTCAAGTTCTGACCATTTCTCTCCTTCTCCACACTACCACTCTGGTCTAAGTCACCATCATTTCCACTACAACAGTCACCTAAGAGATATCTCTGTTTCTGCCTCTGATTCCCTACAAACTGTTCTCAAAACAGCAGCCAGAGTAATCCTGTTACTTACTTAAGTCAGGTCCTACTTTACCAGCAACTCTCTGACCTCATTTCCTATTACTCTGTCCTCCTGACTCCCTGTTCCAGCCACCTGGGTCTACTTGCTGTTCCTCAAACCTGCAAGCCATGCTTCCACTTCATGGCCCTTTCCCTTGCTATTCATTCTGTGGGATAAATACCAAGGAATGACACATGTGCTGTCTTCATCCACAAGTTACTTTCCTAGTGCTGCCTTCCCCAGTCATCTTATTTAAAATTATAATTTCCCTATTCCCATCATTCTTTATTCTCTTTTCCTGTGTTTTCTCCTTAGCACATTTTATCACCCAACATACTATACACTCTCTTATTATCTGTTTTCCCCTACTAGTATAGATGGCTTTATGATGGCAGGGATTTTTGCCTATTTTGTTCACTACTATATCCCTATAACCTGGAACTGGGCCTAGCACATAAGTACCGAATGAGTCTAAAAGAATGAAGGAAGAAAGAGAGCATATATTCGACCACTCCTTCCAGCAAATAATTTGGCAATACATTTCCAAAGCACTAAGAATGTCCACAATCTACATCCTAGTAATTCCACTTCTCAGAATCTGTCCCAAGGAAATAATTGGAAATATAATTATTTTTATGTTTGTTTCAAACTTCATTTCAAAAACTAGGAGCATTAATAAGCTCAAGTGACCCAACACCTATGCGACCATTAAAATTAGGTTGTGTCTGTAATAACATGGGGAAATACTAACATCATTGCATTAGGAAGAATTAACTCAAAATGTAAAGATCTATCACACTGTAACAGCAATTACTTTTAAGTTTTTCAAAAAACACTAAATAGAAACCCACTGAAACTTCTAGCTATGACTGCCTCAGTTGTGAAATTGTAGGGATTTTCCTTATTTCCGGAATCTTCCACATTTTTAAACAAGGCTCATAATTTAAATACACGCACACACATACACACACACACACACACACACACACACACACACACCAAAAAAACCTTTGTAAATAAAGAAATATGTTCTTGAGAAATTTGATTTAAATGGCGTACAACAGCATATAATGTCCCCATCTGCCTCTCCGGGAACCTACCCCTGACTACTTTAGCCCACATTGACTGATTTCCTCTGAGCTTCTGTAATATTTACTGTTTTGGTAGCATCAAATTATTAACACCTGCTTGCACATCTAATCATTTACTATCTTAGACTGTTACTTCTGTAAGTACTTGTCTTCTTAATAAATAAATAAAATAAGCAGCTCCCAAGGCCAGGACCCATATCTCCCCACCATCTGCACTCCTCCCAAGAATCAAGGCGCCCCAGCATTCAAGCACAGTGCTGAGCACAGAGCAGGCTGCCTTCCATAAAAGCTTTCTGAATTGAACTCTACTCTGAAATGCCTTTGAACATTTCCCAAGATAAATTAATTTAGGGGTGCTTCTGGTCAAGTCTCCTCCAAAAGACTTCACAAAATGCCTATGCTGGGTGTCACATACTATGCGAGCCATATGCCCTGTCATGTCACTTAAGCTTGACAACTCTACAGGGTAAGTACCGTTACCCCACTGGCTCATCAACACACAGATGGGTAAATGTAAAAGCCAAGATTTGAACTCGGAAAGTTCAATAACAAAATTCCAATAACTTCATCTTGGGTATGATTTTGGTTCCACCAATTAGATCCACTTGGTGAGGCCTGAAATCAGAGCACCACCAAGAAGAGAGCCGGGAGGTAACACAAAGAACCCAATTCTCTGATTCAGAACTTGTAGGAATGGCATGATGGCTCTGGAGGCAACAAATTTGATGGAGACTTCCTAAGCCCAAGTGGTCAAAGGACTGACCTGGATTTGACACTTGGGATAGCAGCTTCCAGAATCCCTCAGCTTCCTGACACAGCAGCCGTGGCCAATCTTTTGGTGTGCTACTTCTGCAGAGTGATTCTGAAAGTCATTCCTGGAGATTTAGCCTGAAGCATATTCCTCCACTCTTTCCAATGATTCTCTAAGACGGAATTCTCTGTACTCACTCCTTTTCTGATGGAGTGGTCTCTCTCTTCTTCAACTAGACCTTGACTGACACACATCTTGTATCACACTGGACAATGTTCCATCTACTTGCTGACCTTCCCTACCTTAGTCCAAGCCTTCTCGGTAGTTGAACCACTTTTATTTAGCATTGTGTCTCCTACACCTGAATAATATCTGACTTTTTATATGCAATCATTTTCAGTAGGCTTTCAGACAGTCACAATAACATTACAACATAAGATTTAGCATGAATATTTAAGTATCAGATTGGGAATCAGCAGGCCTAGATTCTGCCACTATGTGATCATAAAAAGTCTTTGAATATAAATTCTCTCAAATATAAACTGAAAGTGTTGACTAAAAGAATTCTTTGGGCTCTAAAATTCTGTCATTCTATGATCTAAAAATCCTCAGACAACTCACTGCTTTGGTAAAATGTCCATAGCTACAAGTATCCTTTAAAAGAAAATAGCCCTAAGGAAAGCACTTCTTTCTGGTTTTCCCTGTGGCCAACCATCCTACAGAGTTAAGACTCTCATAAAAGAAAACAAAACAAAGCTCTTTCAATGAAGTAAAATTCTAAATTTAAGCAGCAGTGGCCAATACTTAAATACCACTCTATATATGCTTTTTTAAATTAAGGATTTAGGAAGTCTGAACATTGAAATATATATTTTCCATTAAGAAGCAATTAGCTCAGTAACTGAGTAATTGTTCTAAACTAGACTGATACACTTGACATAACAATGAGAATTGCAAAGCCTCCTTTCATCCTCTCCGTTTGGCTCGATGACTTTACTCCCATGGTTTCACTTCATCGTCTAGAGGGATTTCCTCCCTCCTGCCATTACCGTAAAACTCGTATTCTATGAAGCCCCATCCTCCATTTGGTTGAAATGGTTGAAACTGGTTGAAATCGAACCAATAAAACCTTATATATAGGAGATAACAGAAGGATTCTTAGCTTGGAATAATGCTACAAGAGCTCTCCTCAATTTGCATTTCTTCAATAGTCTTAAAAACACAACCCTCCCCTGGGTGAAAATCAGCAAGGTTTCCTCAGCCTCTGGACTGCGCATCCATGCCAACAACAAGTGAGGGCAGGCTCCCTGGAGCCAGGTAAGGGGCCAGGCCTTGAGAAACAGGACACACAGGAAATATGGGCTGTTGGGGGCATTGAAGGGAACAGTCAAGAGGGCAGTAGAAGGCTGTTACACAAGACAGAGAGAAAAACAACCCAAACCCTACAGTGCCTCTGAAGCTAACCACTGTCGAAATTCCAGTAATTTCAAGCTCCTCAAGACAGATTAAACTAGGATTCTCAGAGAATTCGTCTGTGCTCAGGGAGCACTGAGATAAAGGTTAGGCAAAGATTGTCTTCTTAGGGTTTCTCTCAGACTTGCTCGCACCGTCCCTCACACAGATATCTTTGAACAAACAAGCAGCCCATCCTGGAGAACAGGAATGGGACTTTGTCAGGGTTGGGTCTTCCCCGCTGCAACTGGGGGTGGGGATGGACAACTGGATTCCCAGGAGGCCGCAAGCTCAGACTACGGAGGGCTCTCTCAGGGCACTGATCAGGCCCTTCTCGCTCCGCATCCTCGCCAGGACAAACCTGCTCTGGAACCCGCTGTGTGGGGCCATGGCCCTACCCTAGGACTATGTAATCCAAGCAGCACTGCTACCTCCAGTATCTCACCTGATGGTAAAAAACCCATATGCTGCCACAGTAGCTTAACCCACACAGCAAGTTTAGTTATACACCTTCTGGAAGCCTCTGGCACCTGCAGGATTATAAGAACAGTAAACCATAAGGTGATCCCTGTGCCTGAGAGGAGAAGGCTGAAGACTCTCAAGGCTAACAAAGGTGTTTAGAAACCATCCAGGCAAGATCATTCTAGACTATGACCCAAGAAGGTGGTGTGGACTGGATTTCAATATGGACTCTTCCAGGAATTAGCTGTGTGACCTAATGAAGGTTATTTAAACCTCCTCTGCTTAGTTTCCTCATCTGTAAAGTTGGCATTAAGAGAGCATCTATTTTATAGCGTAGTAAATGAAATAATGCACTTAAAGAAGCCGAATTAGTGCCTGGCATGTGGTAAGCGATCAGCCTATTTTAGACATTATATTATTTTTAATGTTATTTTTCATAATAGTGTGGCAAGTGAAGAGAGTGAGGACTGAAGTCCTTCCCATTTCCTTTTTTAAAGATTTTATTTATTTGAGAGAGAGTGAGAGAGCGAGTGAGGGAGTATAAGAGGAGGAGCTGCAGTGGGAGAGGGAGAAGCAGGCTCCCCGCTGAGCAGGGAGCCCAATGTGGGGCTCCATCCCAGGGTCCTGGGATCACGACCTGAGCCAAAGGCAGCCACCTAACCAACTGAGCCACCCAGAAGCCCCAGCACTGAAGTCATTCCTAAATCAGAATCTCAGTTCCACTACTTATCAGCCGTGTGAACCTGGACAAATCAGTTTTTCTGAGCCCCACTGCCCTGATCTGTAAATGGGGCATAATAATGTCTGCCTCACAGAATTTTCAGGGTTAATAACAGAAGTGAAGCACTTTGAAAGGTAGCTGGCACCTAGCAAATGCTTAGCCACCGTGAAGGAGGAGGCATATGAAGACCGCAACCACTTCCGCAGTAACCAGTGCTTCCATTCCTCTCTGTGAGCCTCTGCTTATGTATAATTGGAGTCCTCACCACAGCTCTATGTCTGAGATGGACTTAAAAATCCTGGCCTTTCCTTGCCAGCGCTGCTGTCCTGTTATCCTGGTTCAGCCAGAGAGGAGCCTTAACTCATGCCGGGCTCCTTGCCAGTCCTTGTCCACTGTTGCTCTCCTCTGGCCCTCTCCAGGAAGGTCCAATCTTGAGGAGCAGTAATAGGACATTGTCATACTCTTCTGACATTTCCCTTCCAAAGTGGGGGAGGGAGGGGGTCCCAGTGAGTCATTCACGGAATTTACATGCACACTACTAGTAGCATGTTAGGCATGAAGAGGGCATTAAGACACATGATCTGTGGTCTCTCCCTCATAAGAGGCACACAAATGCTCTCCTGAAGTTGCTCAGGTATAAAAGAAATTAGGACAGTTTTGAAAGGAAGGGTAAACAGGTAAATTAAGGACTCTTATACCTCATCAAATGAGGTAAGAAAGGCAGTAGCCTCTGTCAAGGAATTGTATCTGCTCCTCCATCCCTTACCAACATAGTCCAGGCATTATTTGGTAGCCAACATTTTGATTCAAGCTTGAATTCTCTCATCCTTCTTGCATGAAGCCTTGATTAGATCCCATTAAGAGATCAACCCGGCCTCTCCTTCCCCTCAGAGCCTGCAAAACTGAAAGCATTTTCAAAGGAGATGGGACACTAGACCCCTTACCTTACCACCTGAAAGATGCCAGAAAAGGGTTGCAAAGTGCTGAAGTGTTATGGTTCCCTAACTTCTGTTGTTTTCTTCCCCTTACAACAGTTTGGGAAAGGTTAAAAGTATGGGAAACATACGGAGACTGAAGCATCTGGGGAAACAAGCAACTCTCATAACCTTGGTAACTGAGAATGTGGTTGGATGGAAAACCATTGAATGTAATTTTTTAGCAACACAAACAAAATCCATTTTAAATGTCCATGCCTTGGGGCACCTGGGTGGCTCAGTGAGTTAAGGTTTCGGCCTTTGGCTCGGGTCATGATCCCAGGGTCCTGGCATCGAGTCCCGCATCAGGCTCTGTGTTCAGCAGGGAGCCTGTTCTCTGCCTGCCTCTCTGCCTACTTGTGATCTGTCAAATAAATAAATAAATGTCCATGCCTTTTAAGTCACCAATTTTATTTCTAGGAAAGCATTTATGGAACTCATCGAAGCACTGTTTCTACAAAAATGTTCATGAGAGTTTTATTCAAAGTACTGAAAATATGAAACCACCTAAATATCGGTCAGTAGAGCAATGGCTAAATAAAGTGTGGTAACCCATGCCACAGAGCCACGCAGTGGGATGTGGAGCAACTGGAACTCTCAAGGACCGCTAGAGGGGAAGAAACTGGCACAAGTACTTTAGAAATTTGACAGTATTTAGTGAAACTCAGCGTACACCCAACTCATGACCCAGTATTTCTACTTAGATATATAGCCAAGAGAAACAAGTGGGTACGTTTACCAAAAGACATGTACAAAAATATTCATTGCAGCTTTGTTGCTAAGAGTAAAACACAAGTGTCAATCAATGGAAGGATGAACAAACTGCGGTATATCTACCATGGAAAACTGTACAGCAATCAGAAAGGATGAACTAGGGGCAAATAAGTGACTCGGTTGATTAAGTGTCCGACTGGTGATACTGGCTCAGGTCATGACCTCAGAGTCATGAGATCGAGCCCTGTGTGAGGCTCCATGCTCAGCTGGGTGTCTGCTTGAGATTCTCTCCTTCTCCCCTTCCCCCATTCATGCACTTGCTCTCTAAAACAAATAAATCTTTGGAGCGCCTGGGTGGCTCAGTGAGTTAAGCCTCTGCCTTCGGCTTGGGTCATGGTCTCAGGGTCCTGGAATCGAGCCCCGTATCGGGCTCTTGGCTCAGCAGGAAACCTGCTTCCCGCCCCCCTCCCTGCCTGCCTCTCTGTCTACTTGTGATCTCTCTCTCTGTCAGGTAAATAAATAAAATCTTTAAAAATAAAATAAATTTTAAAAAAATAAATCTTTAAGAATGAACTACATGCAACAACCTGGACGAATCTCAGACATATTTTTAAACCAAAGGAACTATATGATCCTATTTCTATGAAGTTCAAAAACAAGACTAACACTTAATGATAATGAAACAGTAGGAGGCAAGAAAAGGGAGGAGGCTATGAGGAAACACAACGGAGCCTTCTAGAGTGCCATATAGGATATTTTACTCCAGCTTTATTTAGGTATAATTTAAGTATGTTTTGATATACATATACATTGTTAAATAGTCAGGACGACCCAGCTACATAATATACCCATCACCTCACACAGTTACCTTTTTCACGTGTGGCGGGAACACTTATTTAAGATGTACTCCCTTAGCATATTTCAAGTATACAATTCAGCATTGTTAACTATAATCACATTACTGTAATATACATGATCTTGATCTGGGTAAGGGCTACACAACTATATACATTCATGAAGCTACACACTTTGTGGATTTACCTCCTTCTAAATCTCAATACATTTTCAAAAGTAATAAAGTGATTTGGAACTATAAATGACATGAAAAGGTGTCCTATTTACTAATTTTTTTTTAAAGGATTTCTTTTCTTTTTTTTTTTTTTTAAAGATTTTTATTTATTTATTTGACAGAGAGAAATCACAAGTAGATGGAGAGGCAGGCAGAGAGAGAGAGAGGGAAGCAGGCTCCCTGCTGAGCAGAGAGCCCGATGCGGGCCTCGATCCCAGGACCCTGAGATCATGACCTGAGCCGAAGGCAGCGGCTTAACCCACTGAGCCACCCAGGCGCCCTCCTATTTACTAATTTTTAACAGGACCCCTGAAACACTTTTATATTGACTACCATACAGACATAAAAAATATTAACTTTTTATAACTTCATTTGGTAAATTTTATATATATTCACCCATCTCAATAGTATACTCCAATGATTATTAGTAAATTTGCCAACTTGTGCAACTGTCACCATCAATCAGTTTTAGAACACGTTCATCATCCCAGTGAAATTCCTCGTGCCCCTTTACTATTAACCTATTTTCCTACCCTCGTGCCAAGCAACCATTAATCTACTCTATCCCTCTAAACGTGCTTCTCCTGGACATTCAATAAATGTGATCATACAATATATGGTGTCTTGTGTCTTGCTTCTTTCACTTAGCATAATATTTCTGAAGTATGCCCAAAGCGTATACCAGTAGTTTCTTTTTATAGCTGAATAGTTTTCCATTAAATGAATATACCACATATTATCTATTAATTCACCAACTGATGGGCAGAAACAAACTTCTGCAACATTCCTATTTACAAATACAGCTTAAAGCACCACCTTCCACCCTCATCTCATCCTTCTCCTCCTTCCAAAGAATCAACGGTCTTGGGGTTTGTAAGCCTTCCCCTCCATGCTTCTATACTGTTAATACATATGAATGCACACATGACAAAAGAGTTTCATAATTTTAACATTTATGTATCTGTATCCTGCTTTTTCAACTTGTTTTTTACTCATAATTATATTTTTGAGATTTATCCAATTTGTGTTAAGTAGATGAGATTTCATTTTAATTGCTATACAGTTCTTCGATTATAAGTAACTCCTAATTTTTCCATTTCCTCTAGGGATGGTCATTTAGGTTTTCAGTATTTCTCTATTACAAAAAAAAGAATGTTGCTATAAACATTCTTGATTCTGCCTCCTTGTGCACACGTGAGAATCTCTCTATATCATCTACTTAAAAGTGAAACTGTTGGTTCCCAGGCTATGAGCACCCTTCTCTTTACTAGGTGTTGCCAAAAGAGTTGAGTTTTTGTGGTCCTACATTTTTACCAATACTTGGCATTTATTCAACTTTTAAAATATTCTACCACTCTCACAGAAGTAGCTGTATCTCACAGCTTGGATTTGTATTTCCTTGATTTTTAATGATGTAATCTTTCTATATGATTATTAACCATTTGGGTCTCTTCTTTCATGACCTAATATTTTGTCTGTTTTCCTGTTTGCTTCTTTCATGTTCCTTACGTATCCAGATCCCAAGCTTGCAAAAATCGCCCTTCAATCTGAAATTTTTATTTGGTTTACAGTTTCTTTTGCCATACCCAGATTGTAAATTTTAGTGTGGTTAAATCTAGTCCTTTCCATCAGGGTTTGTGCTTTCTCACAGCTTACTGAAGAAATTCTTTTCTATCCAGATCTCTAAAACTATCCTCACATTTTCTTCAAATATTATTAACTTTTTCTTTTTTAATGTAGGTCTCTAATCCACCTGAAATTTATTTTTATGAATGCTATCAGCAGGCAACTGTTTTCAACCAGATAGTCAACTGTCTCTCAAAATAGCAGAACCCCCTGACACGGCCATTTACTCCTAACTCCTCATGGCAGCTGGCAAAGTCCTCCTCATGTGAAAAAGACATTTAAGATAAGGATATTCTTAATATCCCTTAAACATAAATAAGTCATAGCTAAAAACATTTGGTAGGACAGAACAAACCAGAATATACTGGGTCAATTTGTCTTAGATGCAAGGAAAAAGACCCAGTCAGCTTTATCCAACAAAAGGATAAGAATCCAAACAGATACTAAACTACCTAGCAAGTGAAAACACTGGGCAACAGCAAAGTGGTCAGGCATTCCTGCGAGCTTTCTTTTACCGTCACAAAATGCCAAATTTTAAGAGTTTCATGGGGACACAAATCCAAACTTTTATCTAGCCCTCAAAATCCATACTCTCACACTTCCCTCTTCTTTCCAAAGCTTAATTTAGAAAAGGGTCACTCAGGTAATGTATCTTAATAGTTACAATGTTAAGAGAAATGCCGTACCTTGGTACTACCGTAATCATCACTAAATTTCATTCATAGTGATATTCTTGAATAAACTAACAAAAAATTATTTCACTGGATATAAATCCTCATATAACTACTACTACTTTGTAACTACTTGGGAGGTTTTTATATAATATTACACTTAAACCATAATAATTTACATAATATAGCTAGTATCAAGCAGTTAAATGTGAATTCCTTGTTCTCTTGAAAAAGGGAAAGAACACCATTTTAAGTTAATGATATGTTTCTGAATAGGACACTCCAAGGCATTCTTAAGAAGGTGTATAATATGGAGATTGATAATTTACCAAATAAATTCACTGTGATCACTTCCTTTATAAAAATTCACAGGAACTATTAATGACAGCAAATGTTAATTTAATATTTTTTACCCCTTCCTTCTTCTGCCATCTATTAGAACTTATTGAGAATACAATTTTTTAACAGTATTTCTTTGGAAATGAATGCTATAATGCAACTGCTGTATAATTATCTCTTAGGCTGCAAATTTTCAGCATTCTACGTACTTTATAGTATATTTTACATACACTTAAAAACGTAAACTCAATGGTCAAGGAAACAAAAAAGGTACTCTTTGGTTTAAATATTCATTAAGCATAATAAATTCAATTAGACACAGTATGAGGTTTTCCTCAAAGCCATACAATAATAATACAAGTTTGTATTGTTCAAATATTCTCATTGTTATACAGGTTGTCACATTTCACTTTTAATAGGAACTGACTCAAAGAGACCTTGGAACAAAAGTATCCTAACCAAGTAGCAGTTCCCAAAGTGTCATGCTAAAAAAACATTACTCTCCAATTCACACAATTCAAACAATCAAATCAGAGAACAACCACTTCTTTATCAATATAACAATGCACATTAGTTTCCTGTGCCCAAGTGATGCTACCTAAAAAATATTCAAACATGAAAAACTAAAGATGCAATAACTGGAATAATATTAATACAGTATTTTTTTAAACTGTTAAGATCTTATTCGCTGAATGATATTTTCACGAGCTTAGCAATGATTCCAACTTCAGCTGAAACAAAATGAATTAAAATTCCTTACAGGAAATCCTACTGCTGACAATCTTCTTCATTAAAAACATAAAACTAAAAACGACTCAACCTATAAAGACTAAATCCCACTAGAAAAGAAGAGATGTGGCTAGGTAGGAAATTAGATCTTACTGAAATTAAGATGATGGAGATAAAATGGTACCTTCGTTACCAAGATATCACAAACGGCTGTATTCTTTAAAATTATTCGTTCAAGATATAATTTGCTCTCCTGCAGTGTCAGATGCTAATACAACCAATTTTATACAATCTAAGCACTGTCTACAGATGCACCTTCTGTTTTTAAATCAGCAGGAACCACTGACCAGCATAAGCAATATTCCTAACTAGATAATCAGCAAATGTGTAAAGTCTGACACCCCCCATACGCATTTGACCACAGAAATGCTTCAATAAATTCAAACGACTATAAACAACTGTACATACTGAACCAATCTAATTCAAAAAGCATCAAAAAGTCAATTATTGCAAATAGCCATTGTGTCGCAGATCAGGAATCACATCTAATCCCTAAAATCAGAGAACTGTTTTCATTTATTGAAAGCATGTTTTCTAAGAGAATTCCTAAAGATACACATTATTATGACTATCTGATTTTCTGCACTGACTCTATTATTCCCCTTCATTACATAACATCTAACAATACGAAGAGGCAAAAACATATCTATAATTTCATCTTTTAAGACAATCTAGCAATCTGTATGAAAACAAAACAAAGCTAGTGGAGTGATTTAAGAGAACAGGAAAACTTCAACAATATATTCAGAGGGTAAGGAGAAAGGAAACAATTATTGAGAACTTGTTTGCCGATGGGCCCCAAACTGACATTTTCTTTTTTAGTCTTCACAGCCATCCTACGAAAGAGGCACAATATTCTTTACAGAAGAAGAGAACAAATCTCAGATGTTAACTGATTTTCCCAAGGTGACAAAGCTACTAAGGGACAAAGCCAAGATTTAGCCTAAACTCTGTACTACTCCAAAGTCTAACCTATCATCTACACCAAGTTCTACACCCCACACTACACACACACACACACACACACATACATGAGGAGGTAGATGAAATGGGCTTCATGGACTGGCCTGAGAAAAATGCTATGAATGAAGTTGTGCCTAAGGAGGTTTATAATTCTAAATAAGTATTTTATAAACTTAATTAAATGAACCCCTCCTAAGCTGGGAACATTTGATACATCAAAAATCCATGACAAATACCTGTAACAAAAATCTGTAAGAAATATCAGAAAACAATTTAGAGGAATATAAATAATGACCTGGCTCTCTGATACGAATTCATTTAGTCTCTGATAGAGCCAAACATCATATTGCTTTGAGTTCCAAAAAGACTATACAATTTTCAAAGCGCTTTCACGTGCTTTAGCATTCATAAAATCCTCAAAAGAATCCAGTGGAAAAGTTATACAGTGGATACATAAAGAGGAAAATAAAGAGAGGTACTCTAAACACAAAGAAGAGTACTCCTCAGTCCTTAGCTACTACTATCCCCACACCTTCCCAAGGCAAAAACATGGCCACTGGGACAGAAAGTGCAGCAGTCCATTGACTGTCTCTCACTTGTGATCCTCTCTCCAGGCTCAAGCAAGGTCACTTCAGTCAGAACTCCATGGGCTACAGCAAGAGAATACGGCCCTGTTTCTAGAAATACCCAATCTCTACATAAACAACTCCAGGTGTTACTATCTTTTTAGAAATGACAACTAGAGCTTAGATTATTAATGAGGTCACAAAGTAAGTAGCAGACACAAGATTCAGATCCCATCTCTGGCCTTCAAGATTAGAAACTATCACCTTCCCTAGAACGGCTTTGAAAGAGAACTCATCTTTATGCCAAATTACAGCAGGAAATGCAAAATTACAGAGATTTCACTGTAGGGACATTATAAATGATAAACAACAGCATGTTGGTCCACACGTCGGGAGGTTTGAGGAAGAAGAGACCCTTTTATCTGATAACATACACTTAAAAATGCTAATCACCACGTGCAAGGTAAAACAGTCACATAAATTGATCGATTTTTTAATATATTAGAATTTTTACATCCAAAGGAGTATCACCCTCACAAAATAATAACCTTACAAAGGCAATACACTTATTTCAATGTTAAATTATTTTGAGAGTCCCCTTTGGAAAATTCCCTCAGACACTTTGGAATGTTCATTTAGATTTCTCATATTTTCCTAGTTGGTAGTATAATGAATACAGTCTTCTGGGATATGATTAGGCATCACATACTAAAGGTGTTAAGAAGGGCACCTGGGTGGCTCAATGGGTTAAGCCCCTGCCTTCAGCTCAGGTCATGATCTCAGGATCCTGGGATCAAGCCCAGCCATCAGGCTCGCTGCTCAGCAGGGATCCTGCTTCCCCCTCTCTCTGCCTGCCTCTCTGCTTACTTGTGATCTCTCTCTCTCTGTCAAATAAATAAAATTTAAAAATAAAATGAAACAAAGGCGTTAAGAACACGCCAACCTTTTGACCAGGTAATTCAACTTCTAGATATATATTAAAAGGAAATGCTAATAAATGTACGTGACCATCGTTATCATATTGCTTGAAACAGCAACACTAGACAACATGACTTAAAAGGGATTGACTAAAGTAGGATATATTTATGTGATTAGCTGTAATATATCCATTAAAATTCATATTATAGAACAGAAGTTCTCCAAGTGTGGTCCCTGGGCCAACAGGATTATCACTTAGTATACATATGTACATACATACACACACACACACGTGTGCGTGTAGCTATCCTTCACTGTGCAAACTCTAACCATCCAAACAGAGTCAAATAATGTTTAAATGAATCTCTCACATATCCAAGTTCTTGCCATATGTCATCCAAAATTCAGGAACCAATTATTATAGACTCAGATAAAGTAGAAGCCCTTAGCACTCAAACTCAAGAAATAGATTCAGGAAACAAGAGATAGTGGATAGAAATTGGGGAGTGTGTGCATGTGTTAACAAATACCAGAATGTTACCAATGATTATACCTAAGAATTAGGAGTAGAAGCTATTTTCGTTTTTTCTTATCTTTGCATTGCTGAGTTTTGTAAATAATCTTCAGTATAGGTATTCTAAGTTGAAACTTAGGATTATTAAAGAAACAAATACATATCAACCATGCAAACTAAATAAGACTTTATTTAGAGATACCTACATATATGGTGAAATGTTCATAAAAAGCAAGAAAATGAAAAAAAAAAAATGGGGGAAGGGGCAGTGATTATCTAGGGATGGGAGTAAGGCACAGGAGGAGGGCAGATTCAGGGGAGGAGCACACAGAGGGCTTCAAGACCTTAGCAATGTTCTGTTTAAACTAATATGGTAGACTGTCTTCAAAGACGTCACCTCGGGCACATGCCACTTCTCTCACCAAGCCATGGATTCTGTTTCCCCCTCCTTCCATCAGGCTGACTTAGTGACTTTCTTTGAACAACAGAACAAGCCACAGAAATTACACTGAGCTGCTTCTGGACCTAGGTCTTTAGAAGCTTGGCAGCTCTGCCTTCATCCTTTTGGGATCCGGCTGCCACGTATCTCAGGCTGAACTCCTGAATGAAGAGGGGCCACAGAGACAGAGAAAGACCCAGGCAGGACCCAGCTGTTCCAGCCACCCAGGTGAAATGGGAAACACATGAAAGAAGCCGTCTTGGACATCTGAGATCTAAGCTGAATGAGTGGCTCTAGCCAACAACTCGGAGCAGAACTGCCAAGGTAAGCCCAGCCAATTCACAGAAGCATGAAAAATAATAAATCAGTACTGTGTCCAGTTTTGAGGTGATCTTTATAGGCAGTGATAGAGAACTGAAAATAAATTTGTACTGCTATTTTCAATATCTTATATATGATAAATCATCTTTTGTAGGATTAAAACTTTAATATTAAGTTATTTGTATCTCAAGTGAATAATAACATTTTATACTCAAAATATACAGAGTTTATTCTCTTGTAGGATTCAAAAAAACAGCTGGTGCAGCAACACACACGATCACTGATGATCCAACATCAGTTTCCTTGTCATAAATGAGACAAAAAAGAAAAGTACAGACCAATCTTATCTTTTTGGCCAGCATTTTTGTATTTGGGTTATAACAACCTAGCAAAATGAAGAAGCATGACACTGAAAAACGTAATTTAGAACAGTTTAAGTAGCATAGGCATTGTCTACAAAGATGTGAATACTGACTAGCTAAACCATCTGGAACTAGCAACTTTTTATGAATAGTGTTTTGACAACTTTATCAAATTCCTCCAAGAACATCATTCCAGGCTAAGTGTCCTACTTCTTCTTCATCTACTTTAGTAATTTATTTTCGCTAAAAAACACTCATTTCATCTCAAATTCATCAGAAAAAAAACACATGCAGTATTCTTTCATGTGTAAACAGACAATAGACTGTAAAGTATACATAATAAAATAACAAGAATTTACCTGAGGGTTGGGAAATTTTTATATTGCATTTTAAATATTTTATTTCCCAAATTTTCCAAAATAAGTGTCGCACTTCTAAAATGAAAAGAATATAAATAAACAAGGAACCATTGTTTAGTTCCTTCTCTTAGAATGAAACAGCGTCTAGCTCACCAGTCTGCAATGGCTGACTGAAATCAGTCATGAGAAAACCTGAAAAACTAAACTCTGTGACTTGACCGCAGTCTTTCCTTACGGTGGGTTGGAGGTAACAATTTGAATTATTTGAGCATTTGCCACGAATATCCACAAAACAAATTAACTGTGAGTAAGGAGACACTCCATGCTTGCATGAGATTTTGTAAGATCCCCAGAATAATTTTGTTCCATCAAGTCTGTAACAGTTCCAATCAGACCACTTAACAGGACTGCTCTCATGCCTTTTAAAATTCATTGTTGTCTCCAGCTTTGCAGGGAATGGGATCCAGTTCTCAGCCCAACAATCTGTAGAGGACAAGCACACAAAATACCATCCCAGTGGACACAATAATGCAGCAGCGACCGCAAGCTCCAGCCCTCCTCTTGCTTCCATTATCATAATTTATGCATCCTTGGAGACTGGAGTATAAAACAATGATTAATGCTGAGGAAGTCAACAGCATCAAAGGTTTGGAAGTGACCACTGGCCTTAAAGAAGAAAATCATTGTTTAGTTACACAAATGCTTATCAAACCTGTATTTTTAAAAAATGCATTGAAAAATGAAATCATTTACCAAGCTACCACAGTCATACCTATCATGGTCTTAATCCTTAAATGCTCTGCTTTTGTCTGGGTCTTTCTATGAAAAAAAAGAAAAAAAAAAGAAAAAAAAATATATATATGTATATATATATATATATATACATATATATATACATAAAAAATCTGTATAACCTTGATTTTATCAAACTAATAATACTAGCCTATAAAGTCACCAGAGCAATAAAATTTAATAAGGGCAGTACTTGGAGCTATTAGAGAACACCATTATAACACAAAGTTAACATCATCACTATAGAGTTTATATAAGACAGATGTCACCCTAATAAATACTAACAATATTAGAGAGATCTTTTCAATACCCTGGAAAAGGCCATGGTATATAACGTACGGAAGTGAAGGTTACTTTCAAAAAATACACAAGTTAGAAACAGATAATTATAGGCTCTATATGAAAGGAAAAACTAGGGATCTCACAAGTTTTGGTGATGACATTGATGCCTAAAGAAGATTCTCGGCCCTTGAGTAATGTAACAAGTCAGCAAGGGTATATGGAATTACATTTAAGAACTGGATATATCCGGGGGCACCTGGGTGGCTCAGTTGTTAAATGTCTGCCTCGGCTCAGGTCGTGATCGCAGGGTCCTGGGATTGAGCCCCCGTATTGGGCTCCCTGCTCCATGGGAAGCCTGCTTCTCCCTTTCCCCCTGCTTGTGTTCCCTCTCTCACTGTGTCTCTGTCAAATAAGTAAATAAAATCTTTTTAAAACAAACAAACAAAAAAGAATTGGCTACATCTGCATTTAGCTGCCCTAACTTAAACACCATGTTGCTTAGAAGCTATATACATACTACATTGTGTTATAGCTACAATCATAGCTTTCAAATTTCTTTTTCCCATTAATTACCCACATTAAGAAATAGGTTATATCTCCATTGGTACATACATGACACCCACAGAACAAAAGTTTCAGGAAACAATACTTGTTCTTACTAGATGTTATTTTCTCTAATAATTGTTATTCTATTCCATTTTTTTTTAATTCACTGTAAGACCCACTGAATTAATTTCATTGCCCATGAGTGGGTCACAACCTATCACTTGAAAACTGGTAGACCCTTCTTAATCTTTAGAATGAAGGGGAAAAAAGAATAGTATCACAGACCCACTATGTGCCACATAACATACAGTAAGATACCATTTGTATCCTCATTTTTATACCAACCCTACTGGGCAGGTAATATTCACTCATTTCAATAAAAGTATCATCCTTGCAACAAATGTTGATTGAGCACTTACAATGTGTTAGGGACCAGGGCTAAAACTCTGGGGACAACTGAGCAGTGGACAAAACCCATATAGTCTATGCCCTCAAAAAACTAGATTCTATGGAAAGAAGATTTTTTTTAAAGATTTTTATTTATTGATTTGACAGACAGATCACAAGCAGGCAGAGAGGCAGGCAGAAAGAGAGGAGCAAGCAGGCTCCCCGCTGAGCAGAGAGCCCAATGCGGGGCTTGATCCCAGGACCCTGGGATCATGACCTGAGCCGAAGACAGAGGCTTTAACCCACTGAGCCACCCAGGCGCCCCTCTATGGAAAGAAGATCTTAAATGGGAGGTAAGCGCTACAGAGAAAAAGCCGGCATGCTATGACAGCACATAAAAGAGAGATTCAACTTAGACTGAGAGGTTTTTAGGTTTCCAAAAGAAGTATCACATGAGCATAGACTTCAAGGATGCAAAGGAATTAGACAAAAGTGGGGAAAGTGGTATGGGTGGAGGGCAGGAAGAGCATGGACTAGAAGCACACTTGAAACAGGAAAGAATCTGGGTCAAAAGAAGAAATCAAAGAAGGCCAGCGTAACAACCACTGAACACAAGGGAAACGAAGCCGGAAGACTCTGGTGCCAACCCATGTCAGTTCTCACAGGTACATGAAGGACTCTGGACTTTATTCAGGTGTTAACAGGAAGCCACTGAAAAGTTCTGAATGAGAAGGAGTGGGAGGGAGGGAAGAGGATCAGATATGTTTTTCCAAAGATTACTCTAGCTGTTCCATGGAGAATGGACTGTAATTAGGCAAAGCCGAACAGAAGTTCAGGTAGGCAGCCCCAGCAATTGTCTGAGTGAGAAATGGTACAGGCTTTGATGGCAATGGAAGTGAAGCTAGAAGACTTGAGCAAGAGACAGAACTAGACATGAAAGATGAATGAGGGAGAGGAGAGACAAAGACAGAGAGAATGACTCCCAGGTTTCTGATACAAACAACTCTAAGATGGGAAAGCTGTAGAAGGAGCCAAGTTGGAGGGCAAGAGCCCAAGTTCAGTCTACAATATCCATAAGAAGAAACTCGAGGGCACCTGGGTGGCTCAGTGGGTTAAAGCCTCTGCCTTTGGTTTGGGTCATGATTCCAGGGTCTTGGGATCGAGCCCCACATCGGGCTCTCTGCTCCACAGGGAGCCTGCTTCCTCCTCGCTCTCTGCCTACTTGTGAGCTCTATCAAATAAATAAATAAAATCTTTTAAAAAAAAGAAAGTAAGAAAGAAAGAAATTCGAGAGGAGCCTTCAAGCAGACAGTGTGATACCACACACCTAACTAAATATCAGAGACAGACTGGAATCCTGCCAGGCCTATTTGACATCAAAGTTCTTTCACGACACTGAAATGCAGATGAGAATTATGACGGTGAGAATGAGGACTACAATACAGCATCAACTAACAGTTACTGAGCTTCTACAATGTGCTGGGTGCTCAAAACCACCACCCTACTGAAGAAGCTGTACTTGGAGAGGGAAAGTACCTTGCAGAAGCTGACAAAGGAGAACATCAGGATTCAAACTCAGATCTAGACACCCTCCAACAGTTATGCCATTGACCTCTAAAACTCAAATCCAGAGTGGGGATACCAATACGTTTAACTCTCAGCCACCTGCCAACAAGAGATTTCAAGTTCTCTGAAGGCAGAGGAGTTGCTCAACTCATCTCTGTAAATTCTGCCATAATGCATCATTATAGTTTGCTGCACAGAATGTGAAGAAGGCGTGTTCTCGATTTGCTATTGTCAAGGTTTAGATTTGGAAGATCACTTAGAGACTGTATATCACTTAACTTTTTAAATAATGCATATAATTTAAATTCAATTAAATTCAGGATACTTTTGTGGCTCAGTTGGTTAAGCCTCTGCCTTTGGCTCAGGTCATGATCTCAGTGTCCTGGAATGGAGCCCTGCATCAGGCTCCCTGCTCAGTGGGGAGTTTGCTTGTTCCTCTCCTGCTGCCCCCAACCCTAGTTCATGCTCTCTCTAGTGTTTTACTCTCAAATAAATAAAATCCTAAAAAAAAAAAAATCATGTAAGTAACTTCAAGACCGAGAGGGCCACAAAGAGGAAAAAAAAAGATGTCCATGTGTGTTCTTATATATGTATCAGCCAACCGTTTCCTGACACCAGCATACTTCCCAATCTACCACTACAAACTGTTGTTTTAAGAGAGAAGGTTTAGCCATCTACTCCCAAAATAAGATTAAATTAGAAAATAAAAGTCATCTTCTTACCAAAAGATTATCCTTTTAGAGAAAAAGGTTAACTTCACTGTGTGCTACCAAAGAATGGTGAAATGATGAAACTTCAGTTCAAGAACACTAATATTACTAACCCATCTTCTATAAATCTTATTTAAAACTAGAATGAATAAACTTAGTTCAAAATTAATATCAAGATGTGCACTATAAGAAAGTCTTCTAAGAAAGAAACCTTGGCTCTGTTTACCCAATATATACTGAACATCTTTTAAGTATGCAAGAAGCAAGTTATCATTCTTCACTGAATCTAAGAAACCACTGAGAATAAGATGCACTAGGCTATTACTATCCCCCCCCGCACCCAAAAAAAAGGAGGGAAAATTAAATTACAGTACAATGGTTTTTTATGTAAAATTAACTTACTCGTTTGGAACAGACTTTTTTAATCCGACACCACTGTGCATACATAAAATATAAAATACATGCACAATAAATTAGTCAAAGTATTCCTGTAATTTTTTCACAAAAGAAAGCAACTCTTCTGAATCGCTTTTCAGCTCAGAGTCCTCAATCCAGGTTTTGCACACAGTATCACCCGTTGAGCTACGAGGAGTGCTTAATAATGCGGCTTTTCCAAAACAAAATTAAACCTTTCGTTACTGCCTCCGAGACTTTTCCCAAGCTGCTGACACCCAGTCTGTAATAGATGCTGATCTTGCAAGAAGAGGTCAACAGAAAGTTTTCAGATTAAAATCATGCCTCAAATTACTTTCTCAAATGATCCTGAAATGTCCATAGCTGCAGGTGTCCCAACGTACCACCGGGCCTCACAGCCAAGTTCTTCCATGCCTGGGCAATGACATCAGAACAGCTGCGTGGCTTGCAGTGATTACAAGATCTCATCTACTGCAGATACATCATGACATCAGACATTAAACTATGGGAGAAAATGTGTCCTAGAATCAATAAGGTAAACTAGCTCAAATCCTACAAGATTAGAAACACTTATCACATGAAAGTCTCATCTGGAAAGGAAGATGTGGTTGGCTGTAATTCTGTACCCAATTTTTCACTGCTCCTTCCTGAAGAGAATTCTAAACCCCTGTCTGTTGCCACACAGTTTGCAGTGGCCTTCTCCATGGAAGTAGTGGCCAAAGTGAATGCAGGTGACTCTGCATCAGCTCTAAGGTTCAAACAACAACTAGATTCTCTTAGTTGGGAGATCTACCATAAAGTGCTTTAAAAACTCCTCTCTCAAACTCAATATGATCCCAAGCAGTATTGAAACAGATAACAAACTATAAAGTACAACTCTAAAGTAAATTAAATGCAACTTAAAGCTGGAAAATAATTTCTGTAATTCTAAAAAATACATGATTAATCACACAGTATGGATGGAAAATTATATACAAAGATTCAACAAGAAGTCAAAGCTTGTGATGTATGACAAATACTTGGAAGATGATTTTTACATTGAAAAATAGCTAAATACAACTTAACTGATTGTGTGGGAGGATTCACACCCAATTATTCATGCACACAAAATTAATTATAGGTTTTTCTAGAGTCTACATTCCATATATATACACCCACAGAACACTCATCCTCTTTGGACTCGTTCCTCTATCACTGAGATTTCTTGTGTACCTACCATATAATATAACAAGGTACTTGTTATCCTAAAGTCCAAAGCCTGAAAGAGAAGGTCTCCTGGAATAGAATTATTTAGTGCCTTAAGGTAAAGATTTTTTGACCTTGGACAACTTCATTAACCTATTTAGGCATCAGTTTCCTTGTAAGGAAAATGGGAATGATACCATCTGCCTCGAAGAGCAAATGTTAGGATTAGGATACATTACAACAAACTTAAACCACTGCCTGAATAAAGGGCTCCCTTATAAAAAAGCTAGCTGGATTTCCACTCCAGTTAAGGTGAATTAGGATTTAGATCAATGTTCCTATTCAGAAAAAAATAGAACAGATGAATAAAATATAAAAAAGAGCAACTGTTCAAAGGCATCAAAGAATTACCAAAAAAGTATCAAATTACACTGAGCCAAGATCCAGGAGAAGAAATCTTCAAAAAAAAAAAAAAAATTATTATAGCATTTGAGGCCACATTTCTCCTAAAGACATGTGCTGATTCCAGGAGAAGCAAGTAAGAGGTTAAAAGCTGATCAGAGTTTTCAAATCACCAACAGGTTAAGAGGACAAAACTGGAATTCAGGGCCTATAAAAGGGAGGAGGCCCCAGGAAGCACCTCAGGCTTTGGGTTGGGACCCCTGATAATTAGAACTTCTCATGAGAAAAGAGAAAAGGAAACAGATGAATCCTCACAGAGACTGAAGCACATCTTCAAATCATCTAAATCCTTGACTGGGAAAGAAGGAAGGATGGGGTAAAGGGATGGGAGACTGCTAGTGCTCCTAGCCTGAATCCCAACAATAAATGTAAATCCTTACTCTAGGCCTTAAAATAGCTCTACAGTTTTGAATATATAATAACAGGCACTCAAAAAAACAAAACAAAACAAAATAACCAAGAAAACAGAAATAAAAGTAAAGTGACTGAAAACTACAGGGTCCCACAGGCAAGATAAACAGACCCGAAAGAGATTCAAATAATAGTGTTAAAACACACAGACACTAAAATAACATTGTTTAAACAGGGGGCGGACTAGGATTACAAGCAATAGTTAGGTAAATAATGGTGAGAATTACCCAAAATTAATGGCAAAAATCAAATCCTATTTTCGAGCAGTATCCCAGACTTTAAGCAGGACAAATGCAAAGCAACACAACATACCACAACTGTTGAAAACAAACGATGACGAGGAAAACCTTCAAATCAGCCAGGAAAAAAAAAGAAAGAAAATTACCACTGAAGGAACAACAATGAGACATATGGCTGATTTTCCAGTACCAACAATAGAAGCCAGAAGACAAAGAGATAACAGCTTTAAGATTTGGTGGGGGGAAAATGACTGCAGATAAAATAACTAGATTTTTATACCCAATGAAAATATCAAAGATGAAGAGGATATCCTGCAGAGAAGTCTCGTGGACAGCCGCACAGTTTTTGAAACTCCAAATCTTCATGTAAGGGATAAGGGCCTCCAGTAAAGGGAACCTACTGGGAGTGGAACCAAAACTGACAGAAAATAGAGAGGAAGCAACGCAAAGAGAAGGTTCAGATGAAAGTGAGAGAAGAGGACAGAGCCAGGGAAATTACACAGCAAACCATCATATACTTTTAACCACCACATGAAATAACAGTAGAAAGAGTCCAGTGAAGTTATAAAACCACCTAACTGCTTCTCCTCCTAACATTACAGGAGAATTAATTTCACATAAAAATGAGCAACAGAAATGTGTTAAGAGAAAATCCCATAAGTTCAGCTCAGGTCATGGTATCCAGGCTATGAGATCAAGCCCTGCTGTGGATGTGGAGTCTACTTAAGATTCTCTCTCTCCCTAGGGTGCTCAGGTGGTTAAGTATCTGACTCTTGGTTTTGGCTCAGGTCATCATCTCAAGGTCATAAATTGAGCCCTGTGGCAGGCTCTGTGGTCAGCGCTGTCTGTGAGATTCTTTCCCCTTCCCCCTCCCTCTCTCCCCAACCTTCCCCCTCGCTCACATGCACTTCCGCTCAAAAAAATAAGTATCTTTTTTAAAAAAGATTCTCTCTCCCTCTGCCCCCTCCCCCCGCTCTCTCTCCCTCTCTAAATAAAGATCATTTCAAAAAAAGAAAAGAAAATCCCACAGAAAGTTACAATAAAATAAATCAGAGTAAGAATCAGACTAATATCCCTACAGCCAGAAAGACAGGACCACATAATAACCGAAACTATACTTTCTATTTCAAAATAGCTAAAATACATTAAGAAAATTGTATAGACATGAAAGAACATAAGACAGAATTATAAAAATGTACAAATGAGGTAAAGAACTCAGGGAAGAATCAGAATTAAAAGGAAAAAAGTATATGAAAACTAATTAGAGGAAACACAAAAACCAAACACAACAGATAATGCCTGAAGAGAAACAGAAGGTAAGGGGGAAGAGGGGAGTCATTTCCAAAAGTGAGGAAATAGATAAAAATAATTCTAAATAAAGTAGCAAATACTAAAGAGAAGCAAAGAAAATCAAACAGATGCATAAGAGACAAAAAGAAGAAGACAAATGCAAGGAAATACTAAAATAATTCAAGAAAACTTTCAAAATTAAAAAAAAAAAAAAAAGACTTGAAATCACATATTGAAAAAGCACACCTAGCACCAGAGAATACAGACCCAGAACATCCAACCATCACATCATCTAATAAAATCACCTGGCTTTGGGTCAAAATGGAATAGTAACAGAGACAGGATTTACTTCCCACCTGAACAACAACAAAAAAAAACACAAACAACCATGAAACAAAGTTTAAGACACTGGACATCAGGAAATGAACAACAGTGGTCCCTGAGAAGGAAAAACAAATGAAGTACGCCTAAAACTGCACCAACTTACTGCCTACTGCAAGTCCCCAGGACAGAGCACAGGAGGGTAAAGCCCGGAGGATCCCAACAGACTCCTTGAATTGAAGAGACATAGGTAAGGCGGTAAAGGGAACTCAAAGTGACTTGAGTTAGCAGGGAAGAACACCAGAAAGAAAGCAGCTGCCCAGACACCTCTGGTAAACCTTCAGAGCCTCCCCTGAATAATCAGGACAGTGCTGATCTGCACGTGCATGTGAGGAAACTACCCAAGGATGAGGATAGAATCATCCAAGAGAATTGGAGGAAACAGTGCCCACACTCATATATGGCCAAGAATAGTGACTGTTTCTTCCAGCTAGCCTGGAAAAACACTCGTGATTCACTGGGCACCAGATAGAGTACAAAGAAGGGTCTGGCCTTAGTAGTAGGGAATAATTAGTCCCAGATTAATGCTGCTTTGGCCCTAACAAATCTTAAAAGCACAACCCAAAAGGATCAAATTGTTTCCAAGTAAATTAACTGTGTCCCAGAACAAAGCTCTCACTAATATTTATAGGAATACAAAAATATCCAGCACCCAACAAGGTAAGTTCACTATTTCTGGCATCCAATTAAAGATTAGCAGGCATGCAAAGCAGCAGCAAAACACAAATTAATTCATTATCCTGAAAACTGGCAAATAAAGGGAAAGAAACAACCATTTCCCCTGCCTTTACCCAAGACCAGTAACACATTTACCAAATAGTAAACAAGGGAGAGTGTCTCCTTGTATAAGCAGTCCTACTAACAGATTTAGACAGTTAGTGACAACAGCTGTTAACATAAAAACAGAGGTAACTAGACATTAGATGCCTCCACATGAAAAAACATACCACCTATGTCCTGACAAAGAGATCAAACATGATTCCAGTCAAGTTTTTGGACCCAAAAACCAATCTGCAGAAAATACAAAGGAAAGAGGAACACGATAAAGTGCACACTGAGTACACAATCAGCAAAATATGGACTATGGGAACCTCTACAAGTCACATGCCCAGTGTTCTTCAACAGATAAAGTTCAATGAAAAGAAAGCGACGGAAGGTAAGCTTCTAGTTTAAAAGAAATCTAGGGGCACCTGGGTGGCTATCGGTTAAGGGTCCCACTCTTGGTTTTGGCTCAGGTCATGATCTCAGGGCAGCGGGCTCAATCCTGGCTTTGGGCTCTGTGCTCAGCAGAGTCTGCTTGACATTCTCCCCCTCTGCCCCTCTCCCTGCTCACACAGTTTCTCTAAAAATAAAATAAAATCTTTAAAATAAATAATTTAAAGTGACACATTAAAATTTTTTAAATGGGCAAGACTAAGTGATGGTGGCTAGGAGACACGTCTGAGTGATAAAATGATAAAGAAAAATAGAAAGTGATCACTATAAACTTAGGATGGTGATTAAGAGAAGAAAGGAGTTGAGATCAAGGGAGGCCATATGAAGTATTCTTCAGCCCTAAGAAGGAATGCGGTAATACATGCTGTAACATGGATAAACCTCAAAAACATTATGATATGTGAATGTAAACAAACCCCATGAGAGGTCACATATTGTATGATACAATTTGTATGAAATGTCCAGAATAGGCAAATCCATAAAGACAGAAAGTAGATTAATGGCTGCCAAGGGATGGGGAAGAAAGAAAAAGGGTAGAGACTGCTAATAGACATAGGGTTTCTTTTTAAAGGATAAAAATGTTCTCAAATTAGGTAGTGGTGATGATTGTACAACCCTGTGAATATTCTACAAAACCACGGACTAGTATACTTTAAAATGGTGAATTTGGGTGCCTGGGTGGCTCAGTGGCTTAAAGCCTCTGCTTTCGGCTCAGGTCATGGTCCCAGGGTCCTGGGATTGAGCCCCACATCGGGCTCTCTGCTCAGCGGGGAGCCTGCTTCCTCCTCTCTCTCTGCCTGCCTCTCTGCCTATCAAATAAATAAATAAAATCTTCAAAAAATAAATAAATAAATAAATAAATAAATAAAATGGTGAATTTTATGGTATATAAATTATATCTCAACTTTTTAAAATATCAGTTGAGGTAAACTTTAAGACAAAAATCATTACTAAATATAAAATGTCATTTCATAATAAAAGGTTCAATTTACCAGGAAGAAATCATTCCAAATTAGTTTGCAACCACAATAAAGCCACAAAAATTATTTTTAGAAGGTGACAGAACTATGAGGATAAAGAAAAAAAAACCATAATCATAGAATGAAATTTTAATATATATTTCTTCTGCAAGTAAAACAACAAGAAGACAAAAAATTGGTAAGGGCACAGATGAATGGAAAATATCAACCTGACATAGAATACTATAGCCATAACCACACGATATACTTGATTTAAAATACACATGGAATATTTACAAAAACTGACCAAATTTTGGGTCAAAAACCAAGACCCAACAAATTTCAAAGAATTAAAAATCATATACAGCAAGGAGTCAGCAACTTTTTTGGGGGGGGGGGGCACTGCCACCCTATACCTCACTGCATTTAAAAAAAAAAAAGGGGGGGGGGACGCCTGGGTGGCTCAGTTGGTTAAGCCGCTGCCTTCAGCTCAGGTCATGATCCCAGTGTCCTGGGATCGAGTCCCGCATCGGGCTCCTTGCTCCGCAGGGAGCTTCTTTCGCTGCTTCTGCCTGCCACTATGCCTGCCTGTGTGTACTCTCTCTCTGACAAATAAATAAATAAAATCTTTTAAAAATAAATAAATAAATAAAATAAAAATAAAATATCAATTCCAGGTGAATTGCAACTCCAGGTTAATTCACTATATGTGAAAGGTAAAATTTAAAAAAACCTCTAAAATATAGGAGAAAATCTTTTAAATCCCTGGAATAGGGAGTTTTAAAACAGAACACAAAAAGGAATAAGCATAAAGAAAATTAATAAATTGACCTACATGAAAAGTAAAAATTTCTGTTCAGCAGATGACTCCGTCAAAGTGGAAAAGATAAACCAGAGAACAGAAAATAGATATAACTACCAAACGGCTTTAAATACACAAAGAACAAATAAGAAAAATGATAACCAAATAATAAATATACTAAAAGATATTCAACTTCATTAGTAATCAGGAAAATGCAAACTAAAACCCAAATGAAATACACCACACAAACTCCGGGAAAGGCAAAAATTGGAGAGATGTTTTACATTAAGTGTTGGTGAAGACACAGCAACAGAATTCTCACACGTCGATGGAAGGCAAAAGGATCGACCACACTGGAAAACTGCTTGGCATTTTATGTTAACATTAAACATACACTGTGACCTAGCATTTCACTCCTAATTATATTAACAGAACAGAAATGTGAGTATGTAAGCACCAGACAGAGTCTCAATATTGACATACAGCCACATTATTCAAAATAGCTGAAACAAGGGGGAAACATTAATGTCTATCGACAAAAGAATGAATGAATGATGGCATAGTCAGGGAATGGAACACTGTACAGCAATGAATGAAACCAGCAAATCACAGGACCACACAACAAAGATAATCTCATAAATTTAGTGTTTAGCAAAAAAAAAAAAAAAACCCAAATACCCTCATAATTATTTATATGATTCCACTTACATGTGTTCAAAACCGGGCAAAATGGTCAATTCTGTTAGAAGATAATGGTTCTCTTTAGGGAGAAAGGAGGGGGTGATCACTGGAAAGACAAGTAAGATACTACAAGATATATAAGACATAAGATATCTACTAATAAGATACTACTAATGTTCCATTTCTTGACCTGGGTGGGAATTACATGGATGTTTTAACTTTGTGATAGTTCATCAATGTATGTAGGGGGAAAACTTAGAATGTAACATAGTTTGTCAGCCAATTTTCTTCTCTGAAATCCTTGGGCAGGAGGGAGGCAATGATATTTCCCTTAATGATCAAATGAGGACCCTATTACTTCTGAATCACTATGTCATACTCAGAGGTTAAAAGGCTTAATGTATGATTTCAGAAATGGGATAGCAAAAAGTCATCATCAGTTTCACCAGCAGTGAGGACTTCCTGAACTTGCATCCATGTTTTATTTAACTGTCAGGGTGGGGTAGAGAGGGGTGGGTGGACAGCCCATGTATTTTTTTTTGTACCTAAGCTTTCAAGTGAGCAAATTGAGAGAAATTTACCTTTCAACTTTAAAAAAAAAAAAAAAAAAATTTATCTGTATTGATAATTCACATCAATGGGTCTTCAAACCACAGTTTGAAGCAGAATACAGCTGTGTGTTTCTTATTATCTCTGTTAAAAGAATGAGTGCTTGATTTATATATCCTGGACACAAATTAAGGCATTTGAAACTCCTTTGCCAAAAGAAAACCTGATGAAAGGAACCTACCTCCTCCAAATTTTAGCAAGTACCCAAAGAATTTATTCAACATCCTAACACAATAATAAAAGCAAGTCATCATTTCTTGAGTTTTACCAAGCGCTGGGCACTTGCTAAGCACTTAAGAGAGTCATTTTATTATAACAACAACAACAATGCCAGAAAGATTATTTTCCCCATTTTACAGATGAGAAAACTGAGGCTTAGAGAACTGAATAACATCATTTACCCAGTTAATCAGTTCTTTAGTTTGGTATAAACAGTGCTTTCTAGTTATATTTCTACTTTGCGTCAATTTTTTTACCTTGAAATTTTAAGTCTAAGTACAATGTAGAGCAGGGAACATGCACATACACTTACCCTAACAAAGGTTTGAAAGACGAAAAAGCGTACTCACGTCAGCAAGTCCCCTGCGTATCACTGCACCCGAACAGAGCTGAGGTTTGCCCCAAGAAACAAAACGGACCTCTCAATGGTAGACGAGCAGGCCAAAGCACTGCATATAGTAAGTCTACAAAGCATTAACTGGATTAATTAGCAAGGGATTTGAGAAGCAGCTTGGAGCTAGGAAACCAAAACACTAAATTGTTTAAATACTTTGGCAAAAGATCAAGGTTTCTAGGCAGCACTGGGTCTCCTTCCATCCTTTTCATTCCATGTTTTAACACATTTAACCTGTCTGAGGTACTTTTTCATGAGATATGAATGACATTGTCAAAATACCAAAAAGAAAAGTGAATTAAAAAAATTCTGCAAGCTGTTACCAATTCTGCCAACATGTGAGAGCCCAGGCAACATTAATTACAAATCAATCGCTTAGGACATAAACAGCTCTTATCACTAGTAAACTCTCCCTCTAAAATAACTTGCTTTAGAGAAAAAAAAAAAGAAAAAAAACAAAGCAAATGTCTCCTCTATTATACTTGGTGAACTAATCAGGACAAAGAAACAAAATAAAACAGGAGAAAATGCACCAAAGAGCAAATGTGAAAAAGGAATCCTAGCTAGATGAACGTCTGGAATGCTACAAGAGCAGCACTATCATTTAGAAATAACGAAGAGGAAGTGGTCAAGGCAGGGACACTTACTGAATGGGTTTCTGGTTTCCAGGAAGTAAGAATTTTACAATGCAACTGATTTCACAAACACATATGGCAGCAAAATGATAAAAGAAAGCTTTCAACTATACAGTCATGGAGGGGGAAAAGAAATCTGTTGTCCCTCTAGTTTTATGAGAGCCAAGCACACATATCACCACTCCCCCACCTCCACCACACACAAATACCCACTCACAATAATAAACTCAAAAATCCTGTGGTCCTTCCAGAGATCTGATTAACCTAAACTCTGCCCACAAACTACTAACTACCCTCATTCTTTGTCGTGAATATTTCTGAATTTTCCTCTTAATTTTCATGAAACATTGAAGAAAATCTAAGTATCTTTCTGCCACTCCTCTACAACACACTTCATTTATTCCAGTTGCGGAGGGGGGGGGGGGGAGGGACCTAGGTAGAAGGCAATCACTAACTTTCTATCAAAATACATTCTGACTTCCACTAGAGCCATTGGGATCGCATGAATACAGAATAAAAAAGTGGGGAGAGGTCCAGCTATGAAGCCTGGAAAAAGCCATGCGACTGGGGCAGTCTTCCCAGCCTCCATCAAATAAATGACCAATACGCTCCATTATGCAGTTACAAGGATTAAAGTTCCTATTTATAAAGTACCCAGCAGCGTGTCTGACACACAGTAGGTGTATAGCATTTACTATTATTTCTTCTTGACTCTTGGCACATTGTAGGTTAAGTTTCAAGGATAATAAAAAGTCTTTGCTGAACCAGAAATTTTACAGACAATTACATAAACAAGGCACTGGAAGATTATGATACTTTGTTTTATGCCAGCTGTGAACAAAATTCACCCCTGTATTTCCAAGGCACTGGGTCTCCAAAGAGTGCACAACACTTACACATCAATTCTGACTTTCACGAAATAACTGAGGAAAGACTAATGGGCAATAATGCCCCTGGGTTCACATACGAATTAACAGGACTAAAGGAAATCTGGGCGTTAACAGTGTAACCAAGCTCATGCAAATTAGCTATGGGTGTTTTACTCACTAGTCTTGGCCGCCTGTGAGAGGAAAAAAGTAACCAAATTTATTTTTTCAAATAAAATTATAAAGAGGAAAAACATGGTTTAAAAAAAAAAAGAGCTAATACAGTTTGTTTGTTTTTAATTAAAAGGAGAGGATATAAAATATTATTTCCAAAGAAAAGTGGCCCAAAAGCTAAATAGGCAGGTAAAATATATTGTATTTTTGGTCTAAGTTTTTTAAATATTTCATATAATAGGAGTTTTTGAACTGACTTAATATAACACACTATTCATTTCAAATTTGAGAAAATGCTAGAATACTACTGCATTATAACAAAATTTTACATAAATGTGTACACTCCTTTTTCAATAATAAATGCTGTCTTAAAAGTAGTTATTCACATTACAAAATTCACCAGACTTTTTCTTAGAAGAAGTTCCATTTCTGTTTCATGTGACAGTGATGTATTACAAAAGAAGAAACAACATGCGGCACCTGGGTGGCACGGCACAGTCGGCTTGGGATTCTCTCTCCCTCTCCCTCGGCCCCTCCTGCTCGTGCTCTAAGATAAATAAATCTACCTCTTAAAAAACAGTAACAATATAAAATCATTTGGAGTATTAATGGCACAAAACAGGTTAAACTGCATTTCTGTGAACTTCTCTGGTTCCCTTACTAAACATTTATTAAAAAGCTATGAGGGAGGCACTCAGGATACTTCTATCATTAAATTTCGAATGCCATCAAATTCTCAAAAGAACCCTGTGAGGCAGATGGGGATAACTCTGCATCATTGGTGAGAAAAACAGAGATCCAAAAAAATTATTGCCCTGCTCAAGTCAGTTTATTGGCCATTGATGGGCCAGGATTTAAAGTCCAAACTCAGTATCGAGCCTGTAGTTCTCATATTATGCATGCTGTTTTCTTCCCCTATTACTATATTTTCTGTAATTAAAATAATCAAAGTGATAAACTACCCCAATGCATGCACAGACACGAGTGCCTCAACACTCAACAGAGATACTCCATTAGCCACCCTTGCTTGCTTCTAAAAGGACTGAGCATTTTCAACAAACCAGGTCAAGTTAAAGGAGGAGAGAACACAACTTCAAAATAGTCTTATTGGATCACCACAATCCAGAAGCAACCATATTCTTCTATCTAGGGGTAAAAATATGGATAGAAACATACATACATATGTATCTTTTCTGAAAACTGAAATATTATTTTAAAATTATTTTTCAAAGTTATGTAATTTCTATTAAAAAAAAAAAAAAAAGTCTGCAAGCATGATTTCAGGAGTCTTTAGCCTATCAATGCCAATCTCATTCCAAACCTCAAAATCAAAATCTCTCTTTCTGAAGATCTTCCAAAAAAAAAAAAAGACAAAACTTAAAGTTGAAAATCTACTCAAAGATCAAGATCAAGTAAAACAGTGTTAATGTACTTTGAATTCATCTAATGTAACTTGGGGGTATAGACAAACCAATGCAACTTCTACATTATTGGACACCCTTCCTCTCTTTACCAGTTGGCTACAAGTGAATCTGCATTACAGAAACACATGTGACAAAAACTGTACTAGCTCCTTTATTCTTCATACCAAGCCCCTACGACAGCCCCATATTACAAGTTAAAAAATAAAGAGCTAACTCACACAGCCCATCATCACACAGCTTATAAATGGCTGTACCTAAACTTACGCTTTTATAACCACACAGACCCAAAACCTTGTTCCATCGGAGAAGCTGAACATCCCAGAACACAAGGCAACCACGATCCTTGAACAGATATCACAAGCACAGGCGTGTGTTTGGAGACAGCACAGTACAGTGGGAGGAAACAGGCCAGAATCACATCACTGATCCACTACTAGTAGCTCTGTCACCTTAGGGCAAGTTACTTACTTCATTGCTCTGTCCCTTACGTTGCAACAGCTGTAAAACAGAGACAATAATTCTTATCTTATGGGCTCTAAGAAGAATAAAATACCACACGTGCATACGTGTGTGTGTGTGTGTGTGTGTGTGTATAAAGCAACTAGAAACTCAACAGATGTCCTATCCACACTCTTATCTACCCCTGGAGTTTGCTCCATTTCCATGCTAAGTTACAAAAGAAGCAAGATGATGATGATGATGATGATGATGATGATGATTGCATTTAGGAGCAAATGCAGAATCTACTAGTATTTTAATGAGGTCACTAGAAAATTGAAATGTTAGGGCGTCTGGGTGGATCGGTAGTTAAGCATCTGCCTTTGGCTCAGGTCATGATCCCGGGGTCCTGGGATCAAGCCCCACAGCAGGCTGCCTGCTCAGCGGGAAGCCTGCTTCTCCCTCTTCCATTCCCCCTGCTTGTGTTCCTTCTCTTGCTGTGTCTCTGTCAAATAAATAAATAAAATCTTTAAAAAATAGAAAATTGAAATGCTGACAAGCATGAGTCATTAGCCACAATGGACCGAACTCAAACACTGCAAAACTTCCTCAAACTATATTAAATATTTCTGCCAAGCATTCAGTGCTACACACTAAGAAGTTTTATTTTTCTTTGTAAACTTGGTTTCCTTCATAGTTGCAAGAAGGATCCAACTAATGATTTGGACCCTTAGGGAATCCTACCTCAGAAATATCATTCCAAAAGAAAATCATGCCATCTACCCTCAATGATATCCCCCAAAACCTCTCTCCACTTCCTCAGTTTCCAAACACTGCAGATGACTAAGATAGTTCAGACATTTTTATTTACAGGGAAGTCCTCTGCACATTAAGTAGAAATTAGCATTTTTATGTGCATTATCTTCACGAAAGGATATACACAAGCAAAGGCCATGTCTTATCCACTCGGTTACATTCCACTCTCCATTCACCCCAGGCCCCCCAGAAAAGGCAGTGCAACGCAACACCTGGGTGACCGCGGGGATCATCCAAGGTCTGGGCTGAGCCACATGCTCTGTGCTGTTAACAAACACAGAAATGTCTGTTAGCCATGGCTGAAGACATCAATGTGAACCGTATCAAGATATAAGTAGTGAACCAAGGGAGCCTGGGGAGCGGGTGGCGGGCAGAATGAGCAAAGTCACAATGAAAGAGACAGAGTCACAGGAGCCATTACTTTCCATTTCTAGTTTGTCCTCAGGAGCCCCAGCTGCACTTTGCTTCCTGATCTTCCCTCTACAACAGATTCCCTCCACTTCTATCCCTGCCCTCCATGAGGCAGTTTTAGTGAAATTCCTCTCCTTGCGTTCAAAAAAGCCTTAAGAGGGACACGAGCCCATTGCCTAGCACACAGAAGGGATTCAATTAAACACATTTAAGAAAACAGGAGTACAAACCTCACAAAATACCTGACGTCTGATGGGCATTCCTATAATTACAGTTCTCTCAACAGATAGGCCAATTTCCCTTAATCCACTTATCAAATTACTGTTAAGGAAATAAACAGTATTTGACACAACATGACACTTTATTCTAATTTATCATCTAATAATAATTAAGCATTCAAAGCTTACAATGAAAGCACGGCTCTGTAGTTCATATTGTTCTTTTAAATTGAATAATTTGGAATCCTGTGAAGAGTTCCACCTTACAGCATATCCCCTCATTCTTGTGCAAATACAATCTGTCTATCAACATATTAGCATTTCAATCACCCTTGCTTTTTTCATAACTGGGAGAAGCTGTCTTCATTTATTCCTATTGAGCATCTACCACCTATGAATTATTTCTAAAGCTAAGCAGTAAAATTGAATTTAAATCCAAGTAAATGAGAAACTGAAACTATTTTCAAACATAAATGTAGGACGTTAGTTTCAGTTACATACTTCCAAATATTATAAAAACTCTCTTCAATGATTAATTTACTTTAAGCTGAAAATAATTTTCTCTGAATTAAGTTGTTATAATAGCTGGAAATGGAAATCCAACAGAGTTGTTATTTAAAGAATTCCACATCAATTTATATTCTGAGTAAATGCATCCACCATTTTAAGAAAAAAAAATTTTTTTAAGTCCCCTTTAAGCATCCCTTTAAGGCACTGACCATAAATGGTGTAATTTGCCCTGGACATCATTAAAATGTAAAGTTAATGAGGATTCAGCTGAAAACAGAAGGAATGTAACCTATTTTCAGGCAAAAGTTCTAACACAGCAATCAGAGGAAAAAGCTCTTTGATGTTTCTTTGTCTCTTCTCATTAATTTTTTTTTTGTCTCAAAAAAAAAAAAGGCTATTTAAACTAAAAAAAAAAAAAAAAAAAAAAATTATACACACACCCGAAGTTTAAACATGATAATTATAACAGAACTCCAATGAGGTCATTAGAATTTTTTTTATGAGATAAATAAGAGTCAGTCACATATACATGGGAATAACACCACCTACCTGGCAGAGTTGTTATAAGGTTTAGATATATTGTAAGTACAGCGTGTAGCAGAGTAACTGACACGTGGAAGCTACTCCCTGTTATTAATTCTCTCCTCTTTTGCCCCTCTCCGTCCCCAAGGACCCAGTACGGTGCTGACACAAAAACAGTGCTCAAAGAATAGCCATTACTATTATCCCATATGATGTATTCTTTTTTCCTGCTGAAAAATTCACTATATTAACCCTAACCTTCTTTTCAAGATTTATGCAAGACTCAGCACCTCCTGTCACCAGGCAGGTGGGGCATTATCCAAATAACCAGCATGGAGTAAACAGTCCCGTGTGACATTTTATCATGTGAAGTGCCTGCACAGGTATAAATATTATATCCTCTCTGGTTTTATTGCCTCATTTTACAATTATACTACTAAAGAGCAAACTAGCATGCAGAATGTTAAGTGGCATTCTGCTGCTTGGAATTTCATCCCAAGGCTCCATTCAGAATAACAAATGTGGGAGCTATTTCATCTCTGCTCTATTGTGAAGAAAGTCATCACCTTTACTTGAATATATACGAGGGTCTGGCTTTCTGCAACCCGTTCTGTGCTAAGTAAAACCTTAAACCAAATGTGATAATTACCAAGAAGGTGTCATTTAGGAAGGATTATAGTGCTTTCTAGAAAGATCTTACCATATACTTTGTTATTGTTATACTAATTCCATAATCCAAGTAAACAAAACCTAATCAGTAATAAGTAAGTCTATCCAAGGTGATCCACACTTAAATACCACCAGAACTTAGAACTTCTCTACACCCAAGCAAAAAATTGTAAATTCAATAAACTAATCACAGTTACTCTAAATGTTGAGATCAAAATGTTTCTCTAGCAATTTTCATTTTAAAAGCATTTCCACATAAATTATCCCATTTTCACTGGTTCATTCATTCCATAAATATTTATTAAATCTTCTTAGTATTGAGCACTGGCCATATAGCAGTAGAGAAAACAGCAGGTAATCCTACCCTCACAGACTTGTAGTAATTGCAAGCTATGATAAATGCTACAAGAGCGTAGAGTGTAAGGAACAAGTTTACTTTGGTGATTTGTAAAGGTTTCCCTGAAGATAGAATATATGAAGTATGATCTGGAGGAATGGGAGTTACCTAGTGGGGGGGGGTGAGAATTTCAAGATAATGATAGTTGAGACAGAAAGAAATACCTAGTTTTTAAAGACATTCAGATAAATCAACCAAATATTCTGATATATTGAATATGGAGGATGAGTGAGAAGGTATGTGACAAGGACAAAGCTAGTGGGTTTCTAGCCTACAGAACTGGATTTTTTTAAAAATGTGTTGCTCACTAGAAGGGGACCAGATCTTCAATGGAGTTAACCTGATAAAGGGCATCTACAAAAAAAATCTACAGTTAATATCATACCTTAGGGTAAAAGACTGAATGTTTCCTTTAAAAAAAAAAAAAAAGACAATGATATTCACTCCTGCAACTTTTACTCAACTCTGTATTGGAGGTTTTAGCCAGGGCAATTAGGGAAGAAAAAGAAATAGATGCCATCAAGATTGGAAAGCAAGAAGTAAAATTATCTCTATTTGCAGATGACAGGATCTTACATAAAGAAGATCCTAAGAAATCCACCAAAATCTATTAGAGCTAGTAGACTAGTTCAGCAAAATTGCAGCAAGATTACCAAAATAAATTGAAAAACATTCCATGTTCATGGAATGAACAATGGAATCTCAACAATGTTGAGATCGTGATGCTCACCAAATGGATCTACTTAATCCCTATCAAAAACCCAGCTGGGTTTGTTGGGGATTTGGGGGATTTGGGGGTTTTTCTGCAGAAATTGATAGGCTGATCCTAAAATGTGTATGGAAATGCAGGGAACCCAGAAAAGCCAAAACAACCTTGAAAAAGAACAAACTTGGAAGATTCATACTTCTTAATTTCAAAATTCACTCCAAAGGTAGGAAAATCAAGATAGTGTAATATTTACATAAGGATATGAACAGAAAAGTCTAAAAATAAATATTTACAATTGCCAATTTTTTTAAAAGATTTTATTTATTTGACAGAGAGAGAGAGATCACAAGTAGGTAGAGAGGCAGGCAGAGAGAGAGGGGGAAGCAGGCTCCCTCCTGAGCAGAGAGCCCGATGCGGGACTCGATCCCAGGACCCCAAGATCATAACCTGGGCTGAAGGCAGAGGCTTAACCTACTGAGCCACCCAGACACCCCACAACTGTCAATTTTTAATAAAGGGGTCAAGACAATTCAATAGAGGAAACAACAGCTTTTCAACAAATAGTTCTGGGACAACTGGATATCCACTTGCAAAAGAATGAAGTTAGACTTCCTCCTTACATCATACACAAAAATCAACTGAAATGGAATATAGACTCAAATATGAGAAATATAACTATAAAAACTTTAGAAGAAAACATAGAAATAAATCTTTGTAACCTTAGGATGGAAAATGGTTTCTTAGAACACCAAAGCACAAACAATAAAACAAAAAATAGATAAATAAGACTTCATCAAAATTCAAAACTTTTGTGGTTCAGAGGACATGATCAAAAAAGGGAAAGTTAACCTACAAAATAAAAAAGTACTTGCAAATCATGTATCTGATAAGGGACTTGTATCTAGAATATATAAAGAGCTCTTACAACTCAATATTAAAAAGATAAATAACCCAATTAAGAAATAGACAGAAGATCTGAATATATATTTCTCCAAAGAAGATATACAAATGTACAATAAGCACAAAAAAGGTGCTTATCATCATCAGTCATTAGACAAATATAAACCAAAACCACAGTAAGATACTACTTCACACCCACTAGGATGGCTATAAAAAGATGATGAACAATAGCAAGTGCTGACAAGGAGGTAAAAAAATTGAAACTCTTGTACCTTGCTGTGGGAATGTAAAAACCCAGTCTTCCTATGGGTCTATCCTTTACTCTCACACTACTACCATACTCACAATACTTCTGACACCAGATATGTAAGGGTTTTTTCAGCTGGGTCTCCTCCTACCTACCTGGAGACAGTGTCAGATCTGACAGCTTAAGGGCTTAGTCCCACAAGATTGCCCCCATTTCAGATGACCATCCCAAGAAGTGGTCCCCAAGTTGCCCACAACTTCTTGGCAAGTGACATATGTGATAAAGGGTTAGTATCCAAAATATATAAAAAAGATATACAACTCAACATCCAAAAAAATAATAATAATCCAATTAAAAATGGGCATAGAAAACACAGACATTTCTCCAAAGATGACATATGGCCAACAGACACATGAAAAGTTACTCAACACCACTCATCATCAGGGAAACACAAATCAAAACCACAATAAGATATCACCTCACACCTGTCAGAATGGCTAAAATCAAAAACAGAACAAACAACAGGTGTTGACAAGGGTGCAGAGAAAGGGGAACCCTCTTGCACTGCTGGTGGGAATGCAAACTGGTGCAGCCACTATAGAAAATAGTGTGGAAGTTCCTCAAAAAGTTAAGAATAGAACTACTCTATGATCCAATAATCATACTCCTGGGTATTTACCCAAAGAATACAAAAACACTAATTTGAAAGGATATATGCACCCCGATGTTTGGTTGTTGCGGCATGATTTGCAATAGCCAAATTATGAGAGCAGCCCAAGTACTTCAATAGATAAATGGATAAAGAAGATGTATGTGTGTATATATGTGTGTGCATAAATATGCATGTATATATGTATGTTTATACACACACGCGCACACACACACACACACACACAGGAATATTACTCAGCCATAAACAATGAAATACTGCCATTTGCAACAACATGGATGAATGGAGCTAGAGAGTATAATGCTAAGTGAAAAAAGTCAGATACAGACAAATTCTATACAATGTCACTCATAAGTGAAATTTAAGAAACAAAACTTTACTAAGGAGAAAAAAGAAAAACCAAGAAACAAACTCCTAACTATGGAGAACTAATGGTTACCAGAAGGAAGGTGGGGGATGGGAGGGGGGGCGTAGTCCCCAGGTTACCCGTAACTTCTGTCTGGCTTGGCTATAAAGCAGAGGTTCAAAACAAAAACAAAAACAAAGCAGAGGTTCCCTTGACTTCCTTTCCCTTGGACTGGTTTATCTGCCAGAAGAGCTCACAGAACTCTGGGAAACACTTATGTGTACCGGTTTATTAATATGATAAAAGATATGATAAAGGATACAGATGATAAATAGACACACAGGGCCCAGGCCTGAGACGGTCCCAAGCACACGGAGTTAGGATATGTAACCATGTCAGCGAATGGATGTCTTCATCAACTTGGAGGCTCCCATACTACTTTTATGGAGCTTTCACTGTGTCAGCTTGATCAATTACTAACTCCATTTCCAGCCTCTTTCTTCTCTCTAGAGAATGGAGGTTGGGCCTGAAAATTCTAAGCTTCTAATCATGGCTTGGTCTTTCTGGAGACCAGCCTCCATCTAGGAGCCACTGAGGAGCCCACTCAGAGTCACCTCATTAAAATAAAAGACACTCCTACCCCATAGGAAATTTCAAGGGATTTAAAAGCCCAATGTCAGAAACTGTGGTCAAATCCAAACAGTAGAACAAAAGATACTCCTAGTGCTCTTAGGACTTGGGAAATTACAAAGGTTGTAGGATGTCTGTGCTGAGAATTGTGATCAAAGATGAAGTGTTAGATGATCTCAGGGGGCTGCGATTGAGCCCACACTGGACTCCCTGCTCAGCAGGGAGTCTGCTTCTCCCTCTCCATCCCATTGCTTGCATGCACTCTCTCTCACATTCTCCCCTCTCTCGGATAAATAAATAAAATCTTAAAAAAAAAAAAAATGTTAGAACAAAAGATTCTCCTAGCACCTCTACTTACAAAGATTTTAGGAGCCCTGTGTCAGGGACTAGAGGCAAAGACCAATATACGTTATTTCTTATTATTGCACAGAATGGAAAATGGTGCACCTGCTTTTGGAAAAGTGTGGCAGTTCCTCAAAAGGCTAAAAATATAATTACCATATAATCCAGCTTGCAGGTATGTACCCAAAGGAACTGAAAGCAGGGACACAAACAAATGCCTGTATGTCATTGTTCATTGCAGCATGACTCACAACCTTCCCAAGTGTCCATCGACAAATCAATGGATAAGCAACATGTGGTAGATATATACACAATGGAATATTATTCAGCCAAAAACAAAAAAAAAAAAAGAAGAAGAAGATCCATTACCTGCTACAACACAGAAAACCTTGAAAACATCACACTTAATTAAATAAGCCAGCCACAAAGGATAAATATTGTGTGAGTCCACTCAAATGAATAACCTGAAAAAGCAAATTCAGAGACAGGAAGTAGATCAGAGGTTACCAGGGGCTGGTCAGAGGGAAGATGGAGAGTTACTGCTGAACGGTTACAGAGTTTCTATTGGGAGTGATGAAATGGTTTTGGTAATAGATAGTGAAGATGGTTACATAGTAGTGTGAATGCAATTAATGCCACTGAATTGTACAATTAAGATGGCTGACATGACAAATTTTATAATGTAGACACATTGCCACAGTTTAAATAAATTAATGTAATATATCAAACACCATCAAACTTTACTCTCTAAACAGGAGAACTGAATGGTAAATGAATTATATATCCCAATAAAGCTGTTAAATAATTAAAATTAGGGGCACCTGGGTGGCTCAGTCAGTTAAGCATCCAACTTTTGATCTCAGCTTAGGTCTTGTTCTCGGGGTTGTGAGTTCAAGCCCCACAATGGGCTCTAGTAAAGTCTACTTAAATACATACATACATATGTAAATAAACAACTAAAATTAAACACTGAACTGATGGCTTTAACAGCAATTAGACACAGCCACAAAGAGAACTAGGAAACTGGAAAAAAGACTTGAAGTGATTGAAATGCAACAGAGAGAAACAGTCTGAAAACACATAATAATATGGTTTAAAATTATAAAGGAAAAAGTGAGGAGGAAGGAGAGTGTGGAGGGAAGAAATGAGAATTAGAGAGGTAAAGAAGAAAGATCCCAATCCTCAGAGTCACAGAGTTAAATCCTAGCCAAGATATGTAAGAAAAACCCACTGCTAGGCACATGTGATTGCTAAACTGGAGAACAAGACAGATTATCTACACAAAAATGATAACTAGTATGCAAGGTGACTTCAACAGCACCAACAGAAGCCAGAAAACACTTAAATGATAGTTCAAATGTGCTTAAAGAAAGGAACTGTCAATCGGGGGGTGGGGGAGAGAAAAACACAACAACATACTTTTCAGATAAACAAAAACAGAGATTTGTCAGCAACAAAGAGATATTATTCAAGCTATAATAAAATTATCCCAGGCAGAAAAATATCTGAGATGCAAGGAGACAAGAAGAAAAAAATAAAACAGAAAATAGGTTAATTTAAATAACTGGCTATCTAAAAATTAACACCATATAGGTTTAAAGTAAAATATACAATAATAAAAGCATACAAGCTGGGAGAGGAGTGATCAAAGTTTAAACAATATAAGGTCCTTATATCTTTCAGAAGGAGGATAAAGATGCCAATTAACTTGCTAAATTACATAAGCAGGTTCTGAGAGACTACATATTTGTTCTAGTTAACATCGTGAATTCTAAAGGCCCACTATGTGGGTAATGCAGGACTAGAACAGATCTACTACTTCATAGCTGTGTGCCATTGTGCAGATTACATAACCTCCCCATGCCACCTGTTTCCCCACCTGTCAAACTGAGACAATAATAGTATCTATCTCACACGGGGTTTGTGAGGATTAAATGAGCTATATGTAAATCATCCAGAACAGTAACTAGTACATAGCAAACCTTACATTAAGTCGTAGCCACTATTATTTTTAGTGTAACTATTAAAAAAACATAGAAATACTACTTATGTTCAAATTACAAGAGAATATAAATGGAACAATAAAAATGCCTGATTAATCCAGAAGAAAGCAAAAAGGAAAAAATATATATATATATGAAAAAGCATATAAGCAGCTTTCCTAGTGAAAGATATGGATAATCAGACTGGATTTTAGAAGATCCAGCTAAAATGTTACTTATAAGAGACACATTTCAACATTAAGATGGAAAAAATAAGAAAATGAAAGGATGGAATTGTATAATTTGATGAGTTTTAGCCTAGTTTTTCACTGATGAAACCATGGCCACAACCAACCACTTCCCAAAATTTCCTCCTGCTCCTTTGTAATCTACCCCTTCCCGCCACTGCCCACCATCCATCCCTACGAGACCACTGATGTGGTTTCTGTCACTGTAGATTTATTGCATTTTCTATGAGGTTATATAAATGCAGACAGTATATACTTTTTTGGGGGGGTTCTGCCTTCTTTCACTCAGCATCACCATGTTGAGATCTACCCATGTTGATGAGTGTGTCAATACTTTGTTCCTTTTTATTACTTACTAGTATTCTATTGCATGCATGTAACTGGATTTCTTTATCCATTTCTAGCCCCTCCAGAGGGCAAATGATGATAAAATTAAGAAATGGCCTCTGGGTAAAGGTCAAATCCAGAGCGTTCCTAGGATAACACTGTCTAAAGATGAAGCCGAAAGTAAAATTTTTAAAAGTCTTTGTAAGACCAGTGAAAGATCCAAGGTGGTATTATAGAGAACCATTCAGTCAAACAACAGGACTTTAATAAGCTTAAGAGTATAATTCCCTCAGTAGCCTCATCAGAAACCCAAAGTAGAAAGGGGCTAATCTCAAAGACATTTGTGGATATGAATGTAATGTGAAGGAGCAAATTCCAAAATATCCATAGAAGAACCAAGGACTTTACAGACCTGTGCTGGGAAAAACACTACCAACTAAAAGTGACAGAGACAAAATGAAGAACAAAACCAAAAAAACAAAACAAAACAAAAAACCAGGCACTGGAAACACCAAATTCTATAAGCCAGAAACAGGCTGCAAAAACTACTGAGTTTAAAAAAAAATTTTTTTTAACTTTTATTTTAAAAATAAATAAATAAAAAGAAAACTCAGAATCCAAAAGCCTAGAAGATGGAACTAAGAGCCATGGAGAATCATTCTCAGAAGTAGGACTGAGTATCCATCAAGAAACTTCTGACATTTGCCCAGCCTTATTTCAGAACTGCTATGGAGCAGGACCTTTTGTGTGATATGTGCCTTCCTCTTTTTTAGAAGAAAAATGTCTACAGCAAACATCTTAAGCTAATCCTGCCATTACAGGGCCACCTGGGTGTCTCAGTTGGTTAAGCGTCTGTCCTTGGCTCAGGTCATGATCCCAGGGTCCTGGGATGGAGCCCTGCATCAGGCTTCCTGCTCAGTGGGGAGTCTGCTTCTACCTTTGCCTCTGCCTGTTTCCCCCCCTGCTTGTGCTCTGTCATCAAATGATTAATTAAAATCTTAAAAAAAAAAAAAAAAGTCAGTTTTGGCTCAGGACATGATCTCAGGGTCATGAGATAGAGCCCCGCATCGGGCTCTGCACTGAGCGTGGAACCTGCTTGGGATCCTCTCTCCCTCTGCCCCTTCCTCCGCAACCCCTCCACCCCCAGCTTGTGTTCTCTCAAACAAAACAAACAAGAATAGTCCCTTTATGGACCACAACAGCACACGAAACACTGGAAAATAGGACTGAATCTGAGGAACATCCTGAAAACACCGCCCGCCCTATATATAAACCGTACTTTAATAGACTGACATACTCAAAAGCATTGTCTGATTAGAGTACAACTGGTTAAGGGAAAAAACCTCCCGAAGATGATTTTCTTCATTTTAAATCTGACTGTAAATAACCAGTGATAGGTTATGCTCAGGGCAGGGTAGAGCTGGCTCCCCAGCTGTTGTGTAAAAGAAGAGAGAGGGGTAGAAGGCGAAAATCCTTCATCTAGAACACTTGTAAAAGGCCCTGAATGGAAGACACTGAAATTATGAGTTCTAGCTAGTTGACTCAGCTAACACTAGAGTTTTCGGGAATAGATCCTTCTGTGAGGGCTTCTAAGCGATTTCTTTTTTGACACAAGAAGGGCTCAATGACAGCGTAAAGAAACCACTCGGTATCACTCCAGGGCAGCCTCAGAGACAGCTTTCTGTCTGCAGATGCCTGCTTCTCCACAAGACTACTGTCTCTCTCACTAGGCTGGAAAATTTCTCAGATTAAGAAGCACCTCTTTTAGATACTTTTTTATAATACACCTAAATGAGCTACTTCGAAAAGAAAGTATACACCTTCCCCTTCACAAGGTTACTTGTACTATCTGAGCATACAATTTGCAGGAAAAGGAAAACCCCAGGTGACACAAGTATAGGGCAGCGACAGCTGGGGCAAGGCGAAAGGATTTACAAATGAGTTTTGAATTTGTTATGTTACCTCATTTTAAGCCTGATCATGCTTAGTACCTTTCTTCTAATAATCAGACCTCCCGGTGTCTTATAACAAAAAATGGCGTAAGTAGTGAATGTTCTTTACAGCCCTGGGCTGGCTCTCCTGCCCAGGAACCTAAGCCTATTCCCTTGACCTCAATCACAGCCTTTCTACAGAACTACCACATGTTATAGGACCCTTGAGGTTACAACTTTGCCTCTGATCAAAAAATTCAATTCCAACTGATTCAGAAAGCAAAGTGAACCAAAAAACAAATGAACTGAGTGATTTCATCAATTAGCAAATGGTTAACAACCCATGTATTGGGAGACATGTCTGTCGCCCCTCTCCTGTCTCTCTGTCAAGCATATCTTTATCAGCTATCTAAGATAGTCGCTACTGCATGCATAGTGGTAATAAGTGCAGAGCATGGGAACGAGAAGATAATGAACCAATCCTTGATATGCTCTAAATCTCTTTTTCACCGTGCTAGGAGAAACAAAGATAAATCCCTGGAGATATCCTAGAAGTAAATATAACTATAGGTAAAATCCCACTCTAAAAAAAGATACAATTATAACGTCCAGTCCTATGTAAATGGGACTATTTCAAAAGCCTCACAAACAACTAATACTAATATTGCTGTGCTTATTTGGACAAAACAAATCTCGCTAACTCAGAAAAACTCTAAGACAGAAATATTTTTAAATGTCTCTTCACTTAGCAAGCTACCTACTGAAGAGGGTAATCCTTTGGCAAAGAAGGCAGGCAACACGGTTCCTGCCCTCAGGTATAACAGGAAAAGACAGTTATAATACAATATACAGGGTACCAAGAGGAAAGTCATCTTACGAAGTCTACATGGGGTAAGGGAAGGGGAAGTAAGGGTGGACAGAGAAAAGGAATGACTAAAGGCAGCCTTCTAGAAGACGGGGTACCAGATCGGAAGTCCTAAAGGACAATGCAAGTTCACCAGGAAAATAAGCAGAAAGCAGATGGTACAGAAAAGGGAAAGACCAAGTCCTAAGGCATGGAAGCAGAAGAGATTACAGTGATATAGCTAGAGCACAAGGTCAATGACAGGGGTTGGTGAGAGATGAGGGAGGAGAGGTCTGTCGAGTCATGAAGGTCTTGGTATGCCACTCCTGGGATTTCTATATTACCCTACGGGTAATGGAAAGGTGATGAAGAGTTTAGGGATGAAGCAAGGGACAGGCATGATCAAGTACATCTGTTGACTACACATATCTCACTGGCAGCAGGATGGAAGGATAGGAAGGGGAAAGACTCCAACCAAAGAAGCCAATAAGTGGCAATAATCCAGGAAAGAATAAGGAGGGCCAGAACTAAGACAAAGACAATGGAATTGGATGACAAAAAAAGAAGATAGGAAAGAGTTCAAGAAATTAAACTTAAAAAAAAAAAGAAAAGAAAAGAAATTAAACTTCCCCTTTCTCTTCCCCTCTTCCTAGTTAATAATTTAATTCTTTTTTTTTTAATTTTTTATTTCTTTTCAGTGTAACAGTATTCATTGTTTTTGCACCACACCCAGTGCTCCATGCAAAACATGCCCTAATACCCACCACTTGGTTCCCCCAACCTCCCACGCCCCGCCCCTTCAAAACCCTCAGATTGTTTTTCAGAGTCCATAGTCTCTAATGGTTCACCTCCCCTTCCAATTTCCCTCAATTCCCTTCTCCTCTCCATCTCCCCTTGTCCTCCATGCTATTTGTCATGCTCCACAAATAAGTGAAACCATATGATAATTGAGTCTCTCTGCTTGACTTATTTCACTCAACATAGTCTCTTCCAGTCCCGTCCATGTTGCTACAAAAGTTGGGTATTCATCCTTTCTGATGGAGGCATAATACTCCATAGTGTATATGGACCACATCTTCCTTATCCATTCATCCGTTGAAGGGCATCTTGGTTCTTTCCACAGTTTGGTGACTATGGCCATTGTTGCTATAAACATTGGGGTACAGATGGCCCTTCTTTTCAGTACATCTGTATCTTTGGGGTAAAAACCCAGTAGTGCGACTGCAGGGTCATAGGAAAGCTCTATTTTTAATTTCTTGAGGAATCTCCACACTGTTTTCCAAAGTGGCTGCACCAACTTGCATTCCCACCAACAGTGTAAGAGGGTTCCCCTTTAATCCTTTAATAATTTAATTCTAAGGCCAAGGAACACATCCCCACTTGGCAAGAAGTAGTAGTCTAGAACAGGTGAAGGACGATACTGCTAAAGAAGGCACCCAACATGGGGAGACAGAGTCCAAGCCGTATGGGGGAGGGGCAGTGTCCATGCTGTAAGAAGCAATCCAGCACAGGGCATCAGAACCCAGGAAGAGTGACAAGGGGGTCCACACAGAGGGAGCTGCCCAGTGTCAGAAGTCAGAGCACAAGCAGGGAGGAAGGAACAGGGAGCAGGTGCCTGATGTGAGATGTCAGAACACCTGAGAGGCTAAAGGGACATCCATGCAGACGCCACTTAGTACAGGGTGTCAAATCCCGAGCAGGATGAGGACAACGTGGAGGGAAGTGGCAGTCATGTATGGGGTGTCAAAACCTGAGAAGAAGCGAACATGCATAATGAAAGGCCAGCCTGTCATGGGTTGTCAAAGCCCAAGCTGGATGAGGCGGGCATCCAAGTAGCAGAGGCAGAGTGGCATATGGTATCAGAACCCTGGTGAGGAAGGGCATCCATACTAGGAAGGGCGTGGCGACAGCCATGATGAGAGAATGGTCATACACCTGAGATTAATAAGCAAATGTATTAAGTATAATGGGAAGCTGGCTGCTTGCTGCCAAAGGAAGTTACAAATGTGCCCGGGAGGAAGCTAGAAGACTCCTGTGGTGTTAGATTGAAACTGAAAATTTCATGCTTTTCAATATACACAGATGGATACAGAAATACATACAGATGTAAACATATGTGCACATGCATAGCACATACTCTCCAGCTCTGTCTACTAAGAAGGCCTAGAGATAGTGATAGCCAAAGAGCAATGAGCACATCCACCATCCAGATTTTATTTTATTTATTTTTTTTTTTAAAGATTTTATTTATTTATTTGACAGACGGAGATCACAAGTAGGCAGAGAGGCAGGCAGAGAGAAAGAGAGGAGGAAGCAGGCTCTCCACGGAGCAGACAGCCCGATGCGGGGCTCGATCCCAGGACCCTGGGATCATGACCTGAGCCGAAGGCAGAGGCTTTAACCCACTGAGCCACCCAGGCGCCCCCACCATCCAGATTTTAAATAGCACTCTCCACTAGGAGGAACCAGGACTCATCGGAGAAACGGCAGCTTTTAGGCCAAAGAAAAGGAAAGTAAACATGAGCATGGAACATCTTACACTAGAAAGCAAAGAAAAGCTCAGAGAATGAGGAGGACATGTCAAAAGAACATAAGAGCTGCTTCATGCTGGCTCCTACTGATCAAAACTGGAAAAGACTGAATAATGCAATTTAGTCACATAATAATCTGAGTAATTCAATAATAGCCTTCAATAAAAAAGGAAATGGTGAGTCCAAAGCCAAACAAACAAACTGAAAGTGTAGCAGAATATTTGTAGAATTTCAAAGTACTCTCCCCAAAACATTTGTTCATTACAAAGTGGTGGAACCCTTGGGTGGCTCAGTTGATTAAGCTTCTGTCTTCAGCTCAGGTCATGATCTCAGGGTCCCGGGATCGAGTCCCGCATCGAGTCTGCTTCTCCCTCTCCCCGTCTCCTGCTTGTGTGCTCTCTCTCTCGCTCTTGCTCTCTCTCGAATAAATAAAATCTTTTTTAAAAATCATGTGATCACCATCAGGAAGGGGACAAGTTGAAATCCTGCATTCTCTGATAAGATACAATGAGAACAGCACAACATCACTTCTACGATTTTCCTACCGAAGATGCTTAACCTATGTGTAACCACAGGGAAACATCAGACCAAAAAAATGGAGGCCTGCAATCTTCAGATGTCAAGGTTGTGAGAGTTAAAGAAAGCCTGAGAAGTGTTACAGACTGAGGGAGACTAAAGAGACATAAAACTAAATTCAGTCTGTGGTCCCGAACAGAGTCCTTCTGCTTTACAGAACATTACCGGGACAACTAGCGAAACTCTGAGAATTAGATGCCAGTACAGTATTAATATTAATTTCCTCATTTTGATGGGCATAATGCAGGAGAATCTCTTTGTTTGCAACAAAGACTCAATTATTTGAAGGGGAAGTCTGCAACTTATTCACAAATAGTGCAAGGGAAAACAAGTTCCCGCAGTATAATTAGAATTTTTCTGTGACTCTGATGATTGTTTAAAATATTTTTAAAGCTTTTTTAATAAGAAAAGAAATACTGAAGTTTAATTAGATGTGGGGTGAATCCAGGATGACTTTCAGGTTTCTGGTATGAGCAAGTGAATGGGTACTAATGCCATTGACCAAGACCCTGTAATAGAAGGAACAGTTTAGGACTGGCTTTTCAGTTTTGTTTTCCTGGGTAGCCAGCAATGGGTGGTGGGGGCCGGAGGGTAGGGGTAGAAGATTGAAGAAACAGATGTGTCTGTGTTGGAGGGTGTTAAATTCAATTTGGAGAACTTGTGGCACATCCAGAAGCAGCATTGGCAGGGAGATCCAAGCCTGGCACTCGGGAATCTGAGCCAAAAACACAGACTGAGGAACTATCAGTCTGTAGGTGACTGGAGAAACCAAGGTAGGACTAAGATCACACTAGGAGAGTTCACACTCCAGCACATCCCAGGAACAGTTTGAGATGTCTTACAGAAATATATATAGTTCAGGGGTGCCTGGGTGGCTCGGTGGGTTGGGCCGCTGCCTTCGGCTCGGGTCATGATCTTGGGGTCCTGGGATCGAGTCCGGCATCGGGCTCTCTGCTCAGCGGGGAGCCTGCTTCCCTCTCTCTCTCTCTGCCTGCCTCTCTGACTACTTGTGATTTCTCTCTGTCAAATAAATAAATAAAATCTTTTAAAAAAGAAATATATATAGTTCAAAGGACAAAAAATACACATGTAACCTGAGTAAGAATAAAAGGAAAATAAAATAAAAGGAGGACAAACAAAGCCAGAGATAATAATAGCATACAGAAATGAATACCAGAAAAATCTATACACCAAAAAAAAAAAAAAAGAAAAGAAAAAAGAAAGAAAGAAAAACGCACACAAAAATAATAGCTTACTGAAAAAGTTGTATGTAGTTCACAGAGCTAGAAGGCAAATATGGCTCTAAGGTTCTTGAGAGGCAACCCAAGGAGAATGCATAGCGAAGACAAGCCTCTAAACACTGCATCTGAACACCCGTTCCCCATACAGTATGTGCTTCCTTTGTTAGTTAGCATTTACCAACAGTATAAACCTGACATTTTCTTTATGAAAGAAAAACAAGGGTATACTGTCTTCTGTTTGCTATCAAAGCGGGCTTATATTTTAACACGATATGAATAAAACAGTTCTGATGTTCTTTCAGTCATTAAAACACAAATCTATCTATATCCATGAATGCTTTCTCTTCATTTATAGGACCTGGAATACATTAAGAATATTCACAGCAGAAACCAACATTTGCATGGGGGTTTACAGTTTGAAAAGCATTTTTATTTACTGTACATTACTTCACTCAGTCCTCCTACCATCTAATGGGACAAGCAAGGCTAGTACAGACCTCATTTTACAGGTTAGCAAGTAGGTTAAGAGGTTAAGTTACTTACCTGAAATTACATGGCTAATAACTGGAAAAATTTATAGGCTCTAACCCCTGCTTTCAGACTCCACAGTCCACTCATTCATTTATTTATTCATCCATCCGTTCAAATACTAAGTACCTCTCAGAAAACGTGGCCCATTCTGTATTGTTGGAGTGAAGATCAAACAGAAGAGCATGGGACCATTTACAGTGTGAAGCCTATACGCATTAGCTTTTCTCAAAACATCCACATTAGATCCTCTTTTAAACATATCAGCCTTTTGTGGGGCACCTGGGTGGCTCAGTCGGTTAAGTGTCTGCCTTCAGCTCAGGTCATGATCCCAGGGTCCTGGGATCAAACCCCACATCGAGCTCCCTGCTCATCAGGAGGCCTGCTTCTCCCTCTCCCAATGCTTGTGTTCCCTCCCTTGCTGTGTCTCTCTCGGTCAAACTGTCGGAGTCAGTGTCAGTTGGGACATACTGGAAGATGCATATTTAGGAGGGAATGAACTGAACTAAGATGATGCTGAGACAGGCAGGGAATAGATCACAGAAGACCTCGTTGGCCCTGCTAATGAGCCTGACTTGAGCTTGTGGGGATCAGAGGACACAGGTATAAGAAGGGGTGTCCTGCGGTCTCAGCTGTGCTTTTGAAAGATGCCTCGGACGACAGCAATAAACATGGATGTGAAAGAAAGCATAAAGGCCAGTGAGGAGGCTCTCGTAACCAGCTAGTGAAAAAGAGAGTGGATGCCTAAGCTTGTAACTGAAGGTGGCCACTTAACTTTATGCTAATTTTAGTTAGCATAACTAACTAAGCAACATTATGTTTCTCTGGTCTCTAAAGCCCTTAGGGAAACTGAGGCAGGCCCCCAGGCCCTTGGAAAGAGTAAGTTTTAAACAACTTATACAATCATACTATGGACAGCTGAAAAACTAAAACGATCGTCCCTGGGACTTTGTTTCCACGATGGAGTTGCACAGTATAATTACTATTCTTATTAATCTACAGGGAGCCTACTTTAAAGTCATTAGTTCATTGTTTCTTTTTAATCTGAATGATTCTCATTAATTAAAGTTTTTATCAGTTAGAGAATTCTCTATAGTGAAATAGAACAGCTGACTTCAGATGTATTATGCTTTAAGCAAAAACTAACACTCATTAACAAGATTACCTGTTGTGATTAAATAAATACAAACTGTTTACAAAGTTTGTAAATGAGTACAACAGCATAAAAGTAAAACTTCCCACTTAGCACAGACATTATTTTGTTAACTCTTCAAGCACACGTAGGAAACAGGGCAATCCCTCACTTTTCGCAGCTTCCCATTCCCCCCCTGTGCATTGCCCAATAAACACCTCTATTTCAATCTCCGCAGCTTTAACTTCCTCAATTGTATCTGCTAATAATGCCTAAGCATGTTGAACAAAGCAGCAGCACATGAAAGAGAGCCTGTGTCCTCTGCTTTACGGTGCTCACGTGGCACAACGGAGTTTCTAAAGTGCATCAGGTCGTAAAAGTTGTACATATTATGAAATTGCTAGATGGCTATTTTGCGGCCAATGCATTCATTATATTTACAGAAAGCTCTTAACAAATCTTTAGTAAAGGCTGCAATTAATTTATGGAACCATGAAAAGTCTACAAAGGGTATCAGTGATAGTAACAAAAGAAGAAGGAGTTTTCATCTGGCCTTAAACTGCTAAGTTCATGTCTACTTTGGTAAGAGTCAGGCCCCAGACTCTTTTTTAAACTTGGAAGGGATCTTAAAAAGGTAGTCCAGTCAAATGCCTATGCCCCCCGCTTCAAGGGTGGAAACCTCATGCGAGACCCTGCCTGACCAATGCTAATGTAGCCTATTCTACCACCTCAATTTATTTAGGAAAAAAATCTCCTTCACATATTCAAGTTTCGATTTGGCAGTTAATTTCAGTCTGCAGTTAAAAGGCACTAGCTGTCAGTCAGATCTCTCACCCAGCTCCCTCCTGAAAAGAAAAACTGACAGATCACAGGAGCTTTCTTTTGTAAACCAATTCTGGAACTTTCATGCTTCTTATTTGTTAGGTTAAAGGTTAAATTGCTGACCTGTGCCCTCCTGCTTAGCGGCCTTCCCCTTTTTCTGTAAAGCTTTATTTTGGGGCTGTATTTACATGGATTAGTCCCTTTTCACGCTAAGAAGGAATCTGTTCACAGCCAAAGCCTTAGTTCTGGTTGTACAAAAAGCAGCCACAATTATTCACCACCAGACAATGACCATATTGTGGATTTACAAAAAACCCACCCCAGCCATGGAAAGATCTGTTCTTGCTGCACAAAACAATAGAAGAAAAATCTTATCAAGCATTCAAGAGAAAGCAAACAAAGCAAGCCCACTGTGAACTTGATGAAGATGTCAAGCTCCTTTAAAATATATATATATAAATCAACAAAGAGGGGTTTTCTTGTAAAGTCTTGGGAGTGAGACTTTTTCTACTCTGAGTTTCCCTTTCTGGTTAAACACAGTCAGTAGCAGCAAGACATTGACAGCCAAGACCAGCAAAAGCTGCCATTTTCTAAGCACGCTTACAGACACTTTTCTAAATGCACAATGCAAAGAGGCTTTCCTTTCCAAATATGCCCAGTGCAATTGCCAGGCAAAGCATTTCAGGCTAGTCCTTAACTACACAAGCTCTTTCTGCAAAGGCAAAATTCTTGTCCCAATCTCTAAGGAATGAACACAGGCTACACCTCCCCAAATCCTAACTTACTAATTCCTTTAAGAAAATAACATAAAAATAAAATAGGCTGCTGGCTTTAATTAAACCAGAGTTCCAATAATATTTCTTCATCTGACACCCATGAAGTATTGTACATACCCTATTTCTTTGGGGTGGGTTTGAATGACAGCTCTAAGTCACGGGAACAAACATACACTGGGAACATTTTCTGTAAGGTGAGGACTTCACAGCTGCTATAAAAGCTAACTCCAGTCTAGGACACAGCTGTCTTAGCAAGGCAGAAGAGCAAATATGAAGAATTTCTCCCACCAACCGGTCTTTTAGGTAGACTGTTTCTATTCTCTTTAAGCTAAAATGACCTAAAACTATCCATGGCCCTCAAGATAAGAAAGTAAAAATCAATGACATAAGTATGCATTAAGAACCCAAGAATCCCTAAAATCCAAATTTTTTAATTTAGTATTCATGGTAAAACAAAATTTTTTTGTAATCTCAGAAAATGGCTCAATTTCAAGCTTCTTACAAATTACAGATGTAAGGGCACCTGGGTAGCTCAGTGGGTTGAGCACCTGTCTTCAGCTCAGGTCATGATCCCTGAGTCCCAGGATCAAGTCCCACATCGGGCTCCTAGCTCAGTAGGGAGTGTGCTTCTCCCTCTGCCCTTCACCCAGCTCGTGCTCTCTCTCAATCTTGTGCACTCTCTCTCAAATAATAAAAATGAGTAAACTCTTTAAAAAAAAAAAAAATTGTAGACTTAGAAAAACATTACCATCTCTAACAGTTTATCTTTGACAAAGCCCTCCTCAGCCCTCTCTGTTCCTCCACCTGCCTCTCCACCTCCCCAAACTCTCCCTGTCCCCACAAGGGGGTGTGGGGGGAAGGCAATACTTAAGATTCTCACAAAAGTCCATAAACTTGGGAGTACTGTGGTTTTTATTTTAAAAAGAATTTGTATGTGTAATAATAGGGAACTGGTAAATCACACTGTAAGACTGTGATAGAGCCTTCAAAAGTTGATCGAATTGTTTATCACAAACATGGTGTTACTTTCTCATTTAAAACTATATACCAATTGCAATTGTGTCCAACGGGAATATTCAAAACTTTAAAGTGGGATTGTGATAGAGGTGATTTTATCTGCTCTATTTCACACTTCCTGAAATATTTTGTCTTTTTTATGCTATTTTCTTCTATGGTAATCAGTGCTTCGAAAATGAGATAATTCTGGCCAGTGGCCCTGCTCAGATGACTGTGACAACTGTACAAAGCGTTTCCAAGCAAAGCCAACGCACATTGTCTCAGGAGTTTGCTTACTTTGAATTAGGAAATTTATGATCCCCGAGAAAATTAGGATGGCACTACAAGGACCAGAACACAAAGTAGGAAGTACTTAAACTCTTCACCAACTTCTAGGAGGAATGAGATTAGGGCACAAGCTACACTCAGAGCTGATTCAAATGTAAATGTTCTGCTTCCTCTCAAACAATGATAAACTCCCTCAGAGTTAATAGTTTCTGCCTAAGAGATTCATCTCTCTTTTCAACTTAGAGGTATGTTTTGGAGAAAAGGAAGAAACACATGGAGGGGCTTAAAGCAAAACCTTTTAAATTCTTTGCCATAAAAGCTGCAGAGTAAACTACATTTCCTTTACTAATCCTTCGAACACTTGTTAAACTTGAGTGCGCTGACAACTTCGCCACTGCAATCACATTTTGGTTTCTAACAAGTTAAAGAAAATACTCTGCCTGTACTAAATTGTATTACCATCTTCCTTGAACACCAAGTGAGAATTTATGCTGCCTTCAAAAACTGTTGAAAGAGACACTCCCTAGGGAGAAATAACTTTTGGCACATTGCACAGAGAGCTAAAGTTACAAAAGCAGGCTAAAATATCTTTTCCACCACACATATTTTCATTCTTTCTTTCTCCTTCACATACACATGCTCGCTCGCTCACTCACCAACATGTAAACACAAAAACATGCTATGTCCTCTTTTGGAAGCAGAGTACGGGCAGAGGAATGGTCTTGGAAGATCTTTACTTTAAAGGTCATATTCTGGAAAACTTTTAAATTAAGTATGAGATGTTTGGGTTTTTTTAATGTAGCTTTTCCATGTTTTTAAAAATACATTCGTAAAACTCCACATTGCTTCAACATACACACACACAGAGAGAGAGAGAGAGAGAGAGAGAAAACCATTATCAAAGACTCTATAGTCCTCTGAGTTACGAAAAATAACATAGGTGTCCTTTTGTGTCAGAAGGATAAGAGTGAAAAACAGTGATTTGACGTGACAGAATAAAGAAACTAACAAGGCACTGTTTAATTTTTTGTTGCTAGAATTTTATTCAGTCTTCACAACAACCCTTACAATTATGAAACTCACATTTGCAACTGAGAAAACTCAGCAAAAAGGATGAAGAACTTCCCGAAGGCCAGACTGCTATTACTTGTGGCCAAAATTCAGACACCGAGGCCAGAGCTCCTGCCACTATACCCACCGCTTCTCCTGAAGGAAAGGGTGGGGAAAGAGTTTTTAGTGAGACAAATTCCTATGATGCCAGACCACCAGGCAGTTTCCCAGGGGTGGCAGAAAAAGCCTAAAATGCAGAAAGTATGGGCTGCCGCTGAGGCCTTGGGTAAATGCCTCATTGTACTCTGGGAAGTCTGATGGACACTCACTAAATGAAGAGGAAAAGGCATTCCTCGCCCAGTGAGCCAAATGTGAGTGAGTCCCCCTTTAAACTTTTCATCCTGAGCACATCTGCTCAGAAAAACTGCTGGAGAAACTATAAGGTACCTCTTGCTTCTAACATAAATGCCCCCCCCACCAGTTCTAGCCAAGAAATTTCCATTAAAAAACAGAATATAGTGAAATGAACAGTCATTAACCTACTGGAAATGAGGTATTAGTCTACAAGAAAACCTCAGAGACTAATCAAAATATCAAGGTTCATTGCAATCAATTAGAACTGTGTCAATTCATTTGTCCAAAAAATCTGTCTAACAAATATATTTACTATTATGCACCATTCACTGTTCTAGGTGCTGGGGACAGATCCGTGAACCAAGTAAACAAAGATCTCTGCCCTTGCAGAACTGTCAGGCTGAGCGTGATTGTAAAGGATCCCTTCAAACTGATCATAATCTAACTACAAATCACATTTTTTCTATTCCTCCATAGCTAAGCTTTGCCTTCTGTCCGGAATCCCCTCCCCGTGCTGCCCCCCTCCCACCCAAGCACCTATCACACACCAGGCTTGTCATAAATATTGCCAGAGGGATGAAGTGTGATGTAAAAATATCTTCCTAAACAAAAAGGAGGAAACACAGCAGTGGTCAGCCCTAAAATCTCAACTTAAATTGGTCTAGACCTGAGCTTTAATGCTGCATCAGATCCAGAGAAGCTCAAATAAAACCTGAGTCAATTCAATCTCCATTCCACAAACACAAGAGAAATTAGGTCAGCTTGTTCCAGGGTCCACCCCAGGGATTAAAAACTTTTTAAAAACCTACATCAGACTTGCCAGGGCTGCTGCTGAAGGCAAAAAAGAAACCTCCCAAACTTCAAGCCTCCCAAAGGCCCTGAGCCTAGGAGTACCTTAGACCTGGTCCTAATGTCCTCCCTCAACAATGCTGAACTTCTAGTGTGAAAAATCAAAACAAATCCAACTTATTTTTCTTTAATGAAAGTTCAAGCTGAGAGGCACTCTGCCATGTCCCATGTTGAACTAATTTCTCCTTTCTCTCTAATCTGTACAATAACATTGAGATACTATTATGACCATCGCCATTTTACGGTTTAAGAAGCAAAGGAGAGAGATTAAGTAATTTGCCCAAAATCACACAGGGATATAAATCATAAGTGGTAGAGTGAAAACGTGAATCCAGAAGACCTGATTCTAGAAACTATGCTCTAAGCCAGATTTTGCTAATTATATGCTTGAAATCTGGGGGGGAGCGGGGGAGATAGTGGGAGGAACTCCAATTAACCAAAATATTTAGTAGGAAGAGGGAATAATGTTTTGCTTAGCTGATTTTCTACTTCATTGTCAGCCATAATGAAAAGATTTTTCATTTCAGTCTTTGTAGAAAATCTTTCTCAAATACTTTTGTCAATATTCCTTTCATATAAGAACAATCTAACAAACTAATAAAACTTTCATGTTTTTAGAAATCCGTTCCGTCATTCTGAGTATCAGTAGTGATTACTGCTGAGGACAGAGAACTGGGCTAAAGATAAGCTAACTTATACATCATATTCCAGAAATGGGCTGCTATTAATACTTTTTTTTTTTGACACTCCAAGTTATTTATAGAAGAATTTCAAACAGAATGTAAAATATACACAGTTCAGAGTTTCCTTTGATACAGTATGTAGTATTTTATAAGTTAAAAATCGAGAATGCATGGAAATCAGCATTGTTCTAGACATAGAATTGGTATGTTCGTCAAAGCATTACCAAATTATCAGGTCCCTGATACCGGCTTATTTTCTTGGCATCTGGCTCTTCTTACAAGAAGACTGTTTAAATAAAAGATACTCTGGTAACTGACAATTGATCCTTGTTTTTGTTAAAGTTTAACTGTAACACGTAAGTAGAGGAAAAACATATACATATGTAAGTTGATCATTTAAAATTATCCACGTATCCCAAGTATACTCTTCTGGAAACACAGAACTAATCCTAGTTTCTAAAAGAGAATATTGATCATTCAATTTTCATTAAGTTTCAATCTTCATCTCATTATTATTCTAGTATTTGGACCCTTTCAAATAAGAATTTATTTCTTTCAGAAAGAAGATTTAATCTCTTAACAAAATCACAATTACAGGAAGTTTCCTTGTCTGGGTTTTGGTTTGGAGTTTGGGTTTGTTTTTCACTTAAGGATAATGTTGAACTACGTCACCACAAGAACGCCTCATGTGCACTGGTTTCTGTGTTAGGCATTTAAATACATATTGCCTCTAACTTAAAAAACAACCTGCCAAATAGATAAGTCCCACTTAAACAGTGCCACGTTAGAACTCAGTTTAATAACTTCCCCAAGGTCAAACAATTACTGCGTGGCAGAAGAAATCTGATTTCAAAGCCTACAGTCTTTCCATTAGGTTGTTTTTATTACAAATTATCCATGAAGATACTTAATGACATTGTTATAATCTAGACAGCAACTCATCTGCATCTATTTTCTCTTCAAATAAGGCTTTGTGATAGCATAAAATTCTAATGCCTATGAACACATTAAAGGTAAGAAAACTGTCTTTAAATCAAGCAACTTATTACAGTTTCCTGCTGGGCAAAGCAAGCTCATAGTGAAATCTTCAGTAAAGCTTTCTTTTTCTAATGAAAGCCTTTGAGCACACTGCATGCTTTCAATGTAACATAAAGAAGGAAATGCAAAATGTGTTGTGAAATAATACCAAAAGAAGTTCAAAAGCTAGAATACAATTTTCTAAAGGTTAAAAAAAAAAAAAGTCTCCTAAGCATTTAAAATACGAGGTGTAGTCCCCAGTTTACAGAGCTTACACTCCACTTTCTAGAGAGTTTAGCAGAGTGCTGAACCTAATGCAAGTGCTCAGAGAATAAGTGATTAAGAAGCTCTAAAAATTAGATGTATGATAATAAGATCTCATTCACAGACTCCTGAGGAATCAGGCTTATATGGCAATTTTTAAGGAAGCTGAAGACCTATACTTTTAAGCACTGAAACATTTTGGTTGTAAATCTTTCCAAACTAGATTATACATCTCACTGCTTTTTTGAAAAGAATATTTTGAATAAAACATTTTCTTGATGACTGCAATGGACATCTGTTTTGGCTGCCTAGCATCCATTCTCCCTTCTTCTGCTAACAGCACCAGATTTTCTCTGCAAAAGCTACCCGGCCCCACTCTCAGACTATAGAATCCAGGTGGCACCGAACAGGCCCACACACACATACATACCCCCTCATCACCCAATCAACATCTCAGAGCAACCCCCTCCCTCTAAAAATCTTGGTGACTGATTCATAGATCAGCCTATGACCCAAACTGGGCCTAGTGCAACCAGCCCTGTGACTACTACTCAAAATAATGTAAGACCCTCTTTTTTTTTTCATTTGGGTGACTAAATTGGTAGACTATAAACTTGGGTTGTCAGCAGCCATGGTTGCCATTGTATAGGAAGCACCTGAACCCAACATAGGAGACAGAAAACCAAGAGACAAAAGAGACAACAAATTTCTGAAAAGGTAAGTAGAACACCTAGATCCAGCAAAACCAAAAGCCCATATTACCACTACACTTCTCAGTATTGAGAAGCAATAAATCCCCTCTATTGCTAGATTTCAAGCCAGATTTCATTGGGCTTCTGCCATTTAGGATAAAAAGAATCCTAATAAAACAATGTCACCAACACGATCACTAAGCATGCTGAACAATGTAATAAAAAAATTTTTTTTAAAAATCCTCAGAGCAAACCAAAGCACATAGGGCATAAGCCAAAGGCTTTCCCATGAATAAAAGATGTTAAGTTTAAATGCATGGATTCTGAGAAATCTACTTTAGCTAGTTACTTTTACTTCCCATTTTTCAGCTGTGTTAGCTCAATAACAACTGCTGAGCAGCAGACTTCTGGGCAGACATGAACTCTTGACTTAAACAAAAATAATATAAAATAATTTAAAATAACAGCTACTTAAGTACAAACCTAACCCAAAAAATGTACAAGAACTACAAGAGAAAAACTACAAAACTCAGATGAATGAAATCAAAGAACTAAATAAGGGGCACCTGAGTGGCTCACTCACTTCAGCATCTGCCGTCGGCTCAAGTCACGATCTGGGAGTTCCGTATCGAGCTCCCACATCAGGCTCCCTGTTGAGTCTGCTGCTCCCTCTGCCCCTCACCCCGCTCATATTCTGTCTCTCACTCTGCCTCTAAAATAAAATAAAATAAAGAACTAAATAAATGGAGAAATACAGAGGCCCTGGATGACACAGTGGGTTGAGCACCCAACTCTTGGTTTCATCCCAGATCATGATCTCAGGGTCATGAGATCGAGCTCCGCATCAGGCTCCATGCTCAGTATGGAGTCGACTTGAGATTCTCTCTCCCTCTACCTCTGCCCATCCTGCTCATGTTCTCTCTTGCTCTATGCCTCTAAAATAATAAATCTTTAAAAAAAAGAAAAGGAGAAATATTACATATCCATAAATAAGGACACTCTGTAATGTCAAGATGACAGTGCTTTGTAAGTTATCTATAGACACAATACAATCACATCCAAAACGTCAGCAAGTTATGTTGTGGATATTGACAAACAGACTCTAAAGCATATGGAGGGGAAAAGACCCAGAAGAATGAACACAGTATTAGGAAGAACAAACGTGGAAGGACACTGACTTCAAAATTGACTATAAAGCTACAGTAACCAACCCAGGACGATCCTGGTGAAAGAACAGACAGTTAGCAAATCCAATAACAGACCCCTATGTAGTAACTGATCTTTGCCCAAGAGCAAGACAGTCTTTGTAACAAATGCTGCTGGAATAACCGAACACCCATGTGCAGTCAAGCGAATGTACACACAGACCTTCCTTATACCCTTCACAAAAATCATAACAGATCATAGATCAAAATATAAAACACAAAAATATAAAACTCCTAGAGATGACCCTGGCATGGAAATGCCTTTAGATACACCACCACACATACGATCCAAGAAAGAACCGACAATCTGGACTTCTATTAAAAATAAAAACTTCAGGGTGCCTGGGTGGCTCAGTAGTTGTTAAGCATCTGCCTTCAGCTCGAGGGTCCTGGGATGAAGTCCTGCATCAGGCTCCCTGCTCAGTGGGGAGTTTGCCTCTCCCTCTCCCTCAGACTGCTGCTCCCCCTGCTTGAGCTCACACTCTCTGTCAACTAAATAAATAAAACATTTTTAAAACAAACAAATAAATAAATACTTCTGATCTACCAGAGACAGTGTCAAGAGAATGAGAGGACAGGCTACAAACTGGGAGCAAATATTTGCAAAAGACACGTTTGATAAAGGACTGCTACCCAAACTATACAATGAACTCTTAAAGCTCAATAAGAAAACAACCCAATTTTAAAAAAAAAATGGGCCAAAGACCTTGACACCTCCCCAAACGAGATATACAGATGGCAAATCAGAATATGAAAAAAATGTTCCACATATGTCATCAGGGAGATGCAAATTAAAACGAGATGCCACTACATACATATTAGAATGACCGAAATCCCGAACACTTAGAACACCAAATGCTGGTGAGGATATGGAGCTGCAGGAACTCTCACTCACTGCTAGCAGGAATATAAAATGGCAGGGCTACTCTGGAGGACAGCTGGCAGTTTCTCAAAAAACTAAACATACTCTTGCCATCCGGCAATCACATCCTCAGTATTTACCCAAAGGAGCTGAAAACTTAGATCCACACAAATACCTGCCCATGGATGTTTACAGCAGCTTTACTCGTAATTGCCAAAACCTGGAACCAAGATGCCTTTCAGTAGGTGAATGGGCAAACTCGCACATCCGGATAATGCAGTATGATTAAGAACTAAAAAGAAATGAGCCATGAAAAGACAAGGAATAACCAAACACACATACACACACAAAACCATAAATGCATACTGCTAAGGAAAAACAGCCCACTTGAGAAGGCTACATACTGTAGGACACCAGCTACATGACACTCTGGAAAAGGCAAAATCATGGAGACAATAAAAAGATCAGTGGTTGCCAGGGGGCTGGGGGTGAATGAAGGGATAAACAGGCAGAACACAGAGGCTCTTTGGGGCACTGAAAAATATTCTATACGATACTATAAATGGATACATGTTATCATACGTTTGTCTAAAAACAAAGGACACACAACACCACGACAAAAACAGTGGACTCTGGGTGGTTATGATGTGTCAGCACAGGGTCACTGATATTAACAAGTGTGCCCTCTGGTTGGGCATGTTGACACTGGGTGAGGCTGTGCATGCCTGGAACAAAAGCATATATATGGGAAATCTCTATGTTCCTCTCTATTTTGCAGTGAACCTGAATCTTCTCTAAAATATCTTTTTAAAAAAATGACAAGTAACAGCTCCCACTTACTAGGAACTTTCCATGTCCCATGCACTCTGCATTACTATGTAATCTATCAACTAAATGAAGGAGATACTATTAAGGACTCCATTTTATAGTTGACAGAATGAGACTCAAATTGTCATTCTGAGGGAACTAAAATATAGATCAACAAACTCACTGCTCACACGAATTTTATGGTTTAGTGGGTCAGTGAATTGCTGGTCTACCTGGAGGGTTAGGACCTTAAAAACACCATGAACCACAAATACAGCAAGAACCACCACACTGCCATGAATTACCAAAAATCATGAGACTCTCCTATATTGTAATTTATACCCAGATGGCCCCTAAATTGCACACTTCAGGAAGAAATCTGGAATCAGCTTCAAATAACTAAACATGAAGAAAATATATGGCTCACTTTCTGTTACTTTTTAAGAACAGCAATTCGAAGTCATTCTACATAACCAATTTAGAGCATCAGCATAGTGTAATAAAAAGCACAAGCATCAAGGAAAGATACACAATTAAGGTAAAATTCAAAATGTGATCTCTGTAGGAATACAGAGGGACTTCAAAGACACAAAATGTTCTATTTCCTAAGTTGAGTAGTGGGTATGTGCATTTTTGTTTATTCTTTAAGCTGTGCATACACATATAATTTGTGTTATAGTTTCATAAACTGGTTTAAAGAATATAGTCAGAGTAGACCTCAAATCCCAACTCTGCCTTTAGGCAAGTTGTTTCCCATCTCTAAGCTTTGATCACTCATACTCATTGAGGGCCTACAGTATGCCAGGTACTGTTCTAGCTGCTGGAATTTCAGGTACAAGAAAGAAGTCATTTCTACCTTAGTGGAACCCTGTTTTTCTTACCTAGATAACTGAGCCCACTACCTCTTACTTCATTAGGTGATGAGCAAAGAAAGGCTTTATTACAATGAGCTTTCCTTGGGCTTAACTATAGTTTAAAGAAATGCTCTAACAATCCTACAACATAAGGCACATTACAATTCTCAAAATCTTAAAAGCTTAAAAAGTACAGTGAGGGGAACCTGGGTGGCTCAGTCATTAAACAGCTGACTTCGGCTCAGGTCATGATCTCAGGGTCCTGGGATCAAGCCCAGTGTCAGGCTCTACATTCAGTGGGGAGTCTGCTTGTCCCTCTCCCCTTGCCTTTACCTTGACCCTGCTCAGGCTCACTCACTCACTCACTCTCAAATACATAAAAATCTTAAAAAAAAAAAAAAAGGCACAATGAAATGAGGTTTCATGCCTCTATTCCAAATAAGTGATTTTTCAAGTGGGCATGTCAAGTACTCAGAGTCAGGAAAAATTAATTTTTAAGTAATCCATGTCTTTTGAGTGAGTGGTAATTTGTCCCTACACTACTGCAAATTATGTTCATACCTTAATACTCCATAAAGTGGATTCACTTTCACTAGAAAAATCCAAGGATGTAAAAGAAGAAAAATAAAGAAAAGCTAAAGTATCATGCTGACTCATTTAAAAGGAAAAAAAAAAAACTATAAGAAATCCTTGTACTGTTCATGAATGAAAACTGCCTCTCCCCTGATTTTCTACCTAAGCCTGATTTTTCTTCCCTCACAATGTCTGATCTTTCCTAACTATTCCATGTGCAGGTAATATTAGCCAGTACTTTTCAGGATGATGCCATAAGAATGAAGTTTAAATCCTGAATCAACAACCCAATGGTTGTCCCATCTGGGCAAACAAATAAACCTTTTCGAGCCTCAGGTTCCTCAAAAATATGACCTATCTTAAAAGGGCCATATATTAACAATATGAGAACAATACTAAGGAAAGTGTAACAATATTAAGAAAAGTGACTGAAATATAATAAGGACTCAATAAAAGTTAGCCACTTTATCACCATTCTTCAAGAGTTTGCTGTGACTATATTACTGAAAAGAAGATAATAAATTTGGTTAATACCTCTAATATTTTAATCCGAAGTAAAACAACTCTCAAAGGGCTTTCCCCCCCACCTCCATCCCACTTCTAAAGAAACAGCATACATTTTTAAAAATTTTTTAAGATCTTATTTGAGAGAGAGAGAGAGTAGAAGGGAGCACAAGATGGGGGGGGGAAGTACAGAGGAAGAAGCAGACTCCACACTGAGCAGAGACTGAGATCATGACCTGAGCCAAAGGCAGCCACCCAAACACGCTGTTTTTATTTTTAGACCAATGTTTTATTTTTTTTTTTAAGATTTTATTTATTTATTTGACAAAGATCACAAGTAGGCAGAGAGGCAGGCAGAGAGTGGGGAGTGGGGGGAAAGCAGGCTCCCCGTGGAGCAGAGAGCCCAATGCAGGCCTTGATCCCAGGACCATGGGATCATGACCTGAGCTAAAGGCAGAGGCTTAACACACTGAGCCACCCAGGCATGCTAGATCAATGTTTTAAAACTATCTAGTCACACTGACTATCCACTGTGGTCACAGATCCAAGCAACGTTCATAGAATTAGAGACCTGCAAAGTGAAAGCTCAGATTCAGAATATAACAAATCTGGCTCTCAATCCCATCCATTTTGGCTGAGACTTGCTTTTCTTCATGATACTGTGGATCCAGAAATGTGAACGGCTATTTAAGAGAGATTTGAAAGCCAGGGTGTTTGCGTGCTTAAGTTACTGATCATAGCTGAAAACCACAGCTAACTGAAGCATCACGTCATAAGCATTCCTTCCAGAACTCTCACAACAGTTTCTTCACTGGACTATCCACTTCTTGCTACCAAGTGGCCACTGGCTATGGCAGTAGAACACTGGGCAGGGAACGGACACCAGAGAAAGCAGGTAGGCAGAACGGCCTCAAGACCCTGATGCTGCTAGCCACTCTCTTGGTCAGCTACACAGCTACCCAAGCAGGGTGCCCACGGCAGGCTCCGAGATGCCAGCTATAATGACACCCTTGTGCTGGAAATGCATTCCAGAATTTCAGCATGGCTGGTACCATCTGATCACAGGACTAGCATGCTCATTGACCTTGTGAGAGCACCCTCTTCCAAGACCTTCAGTCAGACAGGCTAAACTCAGCTCTGGGAGCTTTCCCAACTCAAGACAACCTTCTTCGTTTTCTGGGGTCCCCAAGTAAAGGTGGGTTCTTGAGCAAAGACATAAATCAGAGCACACAAAATGGAATGTGGCCAAAAAGCATAAAAGTTAAGAACAAAGTAGGTCAAGTATCTGCTTGAAATGTTACAACTTCTTTAAAAAAGTCACATACCGAAGTAACAAGTACTATACACAGTGATGTTAGCCGGCATTATTTACAATAGGAGAACTCTGGAAACAATTTAAAGATCCGACTGTAAGTAAATATCATATAAATATCATAAATATGACGTAATAATTCATAGCAAATGAAATTATTTTCACAAAGCTGTATAATAATTTTTGGAAAAGATTAATGATTTGGGGGAGACCAGCAAGGAAAACATACACAGAGCACAAGTTCAGGGAAAAGTTTATATGTATGTTTATATTTACATATATATTTATATAAATGCTTTATTTCCACACATTGACACACAAAAGACTACAAGGAAATAAATATACCAAAATATTAATAGTGTATCACCAAGTGATGATTTTTCTCTTTGTAATTTTTCAAAAACTTTTAAATTGTATACATACTCAAAACAAGGTACTAAAAATTTAAATAGGAAAAAAACCAAAAACACAAACCAGGATAATTTGTCAATATGTACTCAAATAACTTGAGAAAATTTAGTTTTTTTTTTTTAATTTACAATGAGAATATAACACACCACAGTATAAGAAAAATTGTAAGAATGAAACTCCCACAGAAGTTTATAGAACAAAATGTATACTAAATCCTCCAATTAAAGACCCGTAAAGTAGTTTCAGTGCTTTCTAACCCACCTTCTCACAGCAGGGAATTAATCCTTCAGGGGGATGCAAACCAACTTCAAAGAGAAGATTATGCCCAGACACTAGTACTGTATAGCGTAAGGTTTATACCTAAGTTTGCTCAGATACTTTGGCAGGGATCAGAGATGCAGATCCAAGGAACAAAGACTAATCTTAAGACAGATTCCTTGCAATCATTTAAAAAGACAAAAATAATGTATTCAATAATAGCCAAAAAAGGCAAATATAATAAGTTTTATTAAAAACAAGAAGGTTGTAGAAGTAGACAAAAGATACCTAAAATCAAACACTAAGTGACAGCTTATTCCCTGGTAATAGTAACTCAGAAATCTCTGAAACTCCCAAAGAAAACCAGAGGCACCGCAAGTTATTTGCGTACCCAAATCTTACTGGCATGATGTTTCTAAGGTGTCCCATTCAAATGTGTCCAAGGTCCAGATGCACTAAGTGGAGCTGACATGTCCCTTCCATGGAGGTCACGAAATGTTCTCAAGTACAGTAAGTACACAGTGCACTTATAATACATGTCTTCAGTAAGGGAGACATTAAAAGCAATTGAGGGAAAAATATTTCTAACATCTAGTAATTTTTTTTTTAAGATTTTACTTATTTATTTGAAAGAGAACAAGAGAGCACAAGCAGGGGTAGGAGCAGAGGGAGAGGGGGAAGCAGGCTCCCCACTGAGCAGCAAGCAGATGCGGGGGCTCGATCCCAGGACTCTTGGATCATGACCTGAACTGAAGGCAGAAGCTTAACCAACAGAGCCACCCAGGCACCCCTACAGTCTAGTAATACTTCTCACTGGCCTGTTTCACATCTGTCATCTTTTTGTGAGGTGACTTTTTTTTTTGTTTTGTATGATTTAGAAGTACCTGATTATTTTATTTTTTTCTAAGACTTCATTTTTTAAGTAACCAGTACACCCAGCATGGGGCTTGAACTTAGAACTCAGAGATCAAGAGTCACATACTCTACCAACTGACCCAGTCAGGTGCTCCTAGGAGTACCTGATCATTTTCTGAAAACATTTTAAGTAAAGGAGTAGCAGACCCCAGTAATTCAGATTTAGTTTCCCAACTGTTTCCTTGGTTTTGGTTTTGGTTTTTTTCAAGTAGGCTCCATATCCAAGGGAGGCTTGAACTCACAACCCTGAGATCAAGAGTTGCATGTACTACAGACTGAGCCCGTCAGGTGCCCCCAATTAGTTTCCCAATTTTTTAAATTAGCTAATCATCTAAATGAAAACTAGAATCCTTACTAGATTAAAGACCTAAATGTGAAAGGCAAAGCTATACATTTCTTAGAGGAAATTATCTTCATAACAGTGGGGTAAGAAAATGCTGGTCCATTATACTATATCATAATTGAGAAGTTATGATCAAAGTTAACATAAAGAGAGTGAAAGACAAACCACAGAGTGGAAGAAGACATTTGTAATACATACAATAAGATAATCAGTATCCATAATATAAGCTTACAAATCAATGGGGGGGGGGAGTAGAAAACTCAATAAGAAAATTGACCCACGAGACTTGAAAATCACTTTAAAAAACAAGCCATTCAAGAGGCCAATAAGCAGAAGATGCTCGGTCTCATTAGTTATAAGGAAAATGCAAATAAAAACAAGGAGATACTCCTATATAACCATCAGGTTGACAAAAATCAACACATCTAACTGTACCAAGGACTGATGAAACTGTACAGCAGTAAGGACTATCAAACACTGCTGGAGGGATTGTAGACGAGCACAATTTTGAAAAACAGCTTATCATGATCCAGTAATCAAGTATGGTATCTATCCTAAGGAAAATACATTTAAGTGCGCCAGGATTCACGTATGAAGAATGATTACGGTGGCATTGCTTGTAATAGCCCAAAACTGCAAACAACTTCAAGTGTTTTCAACAGAATGGATAAATTGTGATATAATCCTAGTGTATTACACAATAATGAAAATGAATGACTACAGCTACACACAACATGAAGAACCCTTACAAACATAATCTTGAGCAAAAAAAAAAATAGCAAAAGTATACAAAAATAATTCTGTTTCTGTAAAATTCAGAAGCAAGCACTATATTGTATTTTTCAAGGAGGTAAGCTTAGGTCATAAAACTATAAAGAAAAACAAATGATTCTCATAAAAGTCAGGATAGTAGTTCCCTCTCGGGAAAGGAAAAAGGCGAACTCTGGGGTGCCAACCAAACCCAACTCCAACACTTACAGGGCCTCAGAAAGAGTACACATAGAGGCCCTCATTCCATATGTGTTAATACATAACAGATATGAAACAAGCTTACAAAATATAAATATCTTCTATCCTCCTATCATGAAAAACATACCTTTATAACTGCCTGGAAAGCCAGATTCATACAGAGAATTCTGGGATTCCCCAGAGTTCCATGCAGAAACATGGTGGTCCAGGGAGAACTGGCCACTGGTCCATCTCCCATCGTCCTCTTCTCCATCCCACACAGCCAAGGACCTCACATACAAGCATGCAGTCACCTCCACTCACAAGTCCAAGCTCCATTCCATACCCTACTCTCCACACACAACCACACCTAGGCCATCCCTTGTATAGACCAGCAGCTATGCCCACCCTCAGAAGTATGGGCCCCAGGAAAGGGACTCACACAGGCTCTGGAAACAAGCTCAGGGCCCTTCGGGCAGGAAATTCTGAGATCCTAAGTTTTTAAAGTATGGTCTACCATGGAAAGGTTCAGACTCTAAGCAGGCATGTCCCACAGGTCCCACAGACTCTGCACCATGGAAGAGGGCCAAAGCAGGGCCCACTAAAGCACAGGGCCAGGGGAGGGACCCTTCCTGCAGTAACAGTATTTCCTTACATCCAGGCAACATTGTATTTCCTAGTCTGGAGAGCAGTAACATGGGCACATGATCATTATTTGCTAAACTATAAATGTAAGTTCCATGTATTTTTTTTTTTTTTTTGCACAAATAAGGGATAGACATCACGTGCCTGTTTGTATGATACACAGTAACAGAGAGACACCTGCCAACATTTCATAACCCAAATCTAATCATGAGGGTATGATCAGATCCAAATCTAGAGACCTTCTGCAAAACAACAGACCTAAATTCTTCAAAACATGTCTGTGATAAAAGGTAAAGAATGGCTGCAAAACTATTACTTAGTGAAAGAAACTAAATACATATGAAGCTGAATGGACTGCGTGATCCTGATGGATCAGAAAGGAAAATGCTGTAAAGGATACTATTGGCAAAACTGAATGAATTTAAACAGAACAACTGACATTATATCAACATTAAATTCTCTCCTTTCAATAACTGTACTAGAGTTACATATGAAAATTCTTGGGGGGGTGCACTTGGGTGGCTCAGTGGGTTAAGCCTCTGCCTTTGGCTCAAGTCATGATCTCAGGGCCCTGGGATCAAGCCCCACATCAGGCTCTCTGCTCACCAGGGAGCCTATTTCACCCCTCTCTCTCTTTGCTTATCTCTCTGCCTACTTATGATCTCTATCTGTGTGTCAAATAAATTTTTAAAAATATATATTTTTAAAAAAAGAAAAAATTCTTAGGAGATATATTCTGAAATATGTAGGGGTAAAGGGTCGATATGTCTGCAATTTATTCTCAGACGACTCAAAAAATAATATGTATATACATACAGAATAATAAAGCAAGTATGGCAAAAAAGGGTAACAACTGATGAACCTAAGGAAAGGGCATATGCACTTGACCATTCTTATAATTTTCATCTTTTAAAATATTTTCAAAATAAAAAGTTTTTATAATATACTAAAGGGTTATACAAGAAAGAAGTTGTCTACAGAGCAGATGAATTAGATGACTGGGGTAAGATACTAAGACTTTGCATTTTGTTCACTCTTCCATCTTATTTGTAATTTTTTTTTTTTAAGATTTTATTTATGTATTTGAGAGACAGCGCATGAACGGAGAGCGGAGTGGGAGAAAGAGAAGCAGACTCCCTGCTGCGCAGGGAGCCTGATGCAGGGCTTGATCCCGGGACTCTAGGATCATAATCAGTACCGAAGGCAGATGCCCAACCCACTGATTCACCCAGGTGCCCCACCTTATTTGTACTTTTCTAATTTTGTTCTTTTTCCCAAAAAAATTCCTTTTAACTTTGGGAGGAAAAAAAACCCTCGAACACTGAAAGAGGTAGCAACCGTAAAAAAAGAAAAATTCTGTCCCTGAATTTATCTGTCAAATCATAGTCATCATCAAATGGTTACTCTGTAAAGTAGGCCCTCAGAGGGGCTGCTGCCGGTATGCACCTAAGAACAGAGGCATCCCAAGGCAATAGTTTACAGAGTAAGAGGGATAACGTAACACAGGTGCTAACGTTCCACTTCTAGAATGACCATAAATTTATAATCTTCGTTAGATAACGCAGAAAGTGGCACACACAGTTATCTCACTTTCACTATTAAGAGAAATTCATTCAGGGGCACCTGGGTGGCTCAGTGGGTTAAAGCCTCTGTCTTCGGCTCAGGTCATCACCCCAGGGTCCTGGGATCAAGCCCCACATCGGGCTTTCTGCTCAGCAGGGCGCCGGCGACCCGCCCCGCCCCCACCCCCCCCCCCCCCCGACCACCACCCACCCGCTGGCCTCTGCCTACTTGTGATCTCTGTCAAATAAATAGATAAGGGGCGCCTGGGTGGCTCAGTGGGTTAAGCCACTGCCTTCGGCTCAGGTCATGATCTCAGGGTCCTGTGATCGAGTCCCACATCAGGCTCTCTGCTCTGCGGGGAGTCTGCTTCTCTCTCTCTCTCTCTCTCTCTCTCTGCCAGCCTCTCTACTTACCTGTGATCTCTCTCTGTCAAATAAATAAATAAAATCTTTTAAAAAATAAATAAATAAATAAATAAATAGATAAAATCTTTGGGGAAAAAAAAAAGAGAGAGAGAGAGAGAGATTCATTCATTTAACAAATATTAGTGGCATCATGCAAAGCCCTGTGGATGACAAGGAGAGATGTGCCCAACACGGTCACGGCCCTAGAGGCAACAACTTAGCAGAGTAAAGAAGACTTGAACCAAAAATCTTAGTTATTCCACACAGTGGCCATGTGATTCCGGTAAATAATTTGACCGGAGATTCTATTTTCTCATAGGTATAATGGAGATGTCACCCAACTATCTTTAAAAGGTTGTATTGTAAGGATAAAATGTCCAACACCTAGGACAACAGAATAGATACTCCATAAAAGTAGCTATTTTATGAGTTTTACAGTCTAACATAATGAAACAGAAAATGTTGCACAGTCAGCTGAGAGCATAACTATCACTGGAATCCTGATTACTCCAAGTTTCTAATCCAAGTAAATTCACTTTCCCTAAACACCAAGTAATAGGCACAACTGTTTGTGTGTGTGGACCAAGAGCGGCTCCTGACATACCTCTGGTAAATGCATCACTCCTAGTTAACAAGAAAAAGAATACTATGTTATAGGGTTATTTTTTTCTTATTAACCAAGAAGGATTTTAGTTGAGAATATACTCAGTCTTTGCAAGATACTCTAACCTTAACTAAGACCCTGTTGTCCTACAATACATGTCCAAATCAGTCCAAAAGCTAAAGCCAGAGGAGGCTTTTCCTTGAACTAGTTTCCAACTTTTACCAGCAGACATAAAATTTACTACACTAAATCCATTTCAAACATCTCCTTCCAGTTGAGTGGCAGAGTTTTCCCTTTATATTATTTTGTAACCTAATTCTAAGCCTTCCTCATTAGCAAGGTGACAATATGTCATACTAAGCAGCTGGCTTTCAGGCATCTGTGAAAGATACAAACCAAACCCAATGATCACAGTGAATAGAACCATACTTCAAGCCTGATATAGTAGTGACTTGAATTGTTTGCTGCACTTATTCTCCATCCCTTAGGATGATGTGGAATAAAAGGGGAAGACAATTAAATATACTTAAAGATAAATCACTGTTTAGAATATTCACACATCCCACGTGCACAGCTCTCTCCACCTGATCTTAGCCAAAAGGCCAAGAGGCAATGTCCTGCACAGCTATATCATACAATAAATACAGATCATAACAAAACATGCAAATACCTGAAAGAGTGCCACCCGTCCTCGGATAGGCCACTTCAACATAGACTTCAAACGTGGTCTCTGGGTTCTGCCTACAAAAGAAACAGACTGTGATTACTGACAAGGATAGAGGCAGTGTGGTATAGAACATGCGGGCTGTGGTATAAGGCAGACCTTACTTAAAATCCTTGGCTCCACAACTTAATAGCTGCGGAGCTTTGGCCAAGTTACTCAACTTCTCTGAGCCATGCCTACCTAATCTATAAGATGAAAACACCTGGGGTGCCTAGGTGGCCCCGTCAGTTAAGCATCTGCCTTTTGCTCAGGTCATATCTCAGGGTCCTGGGATCAAGCTCCTTGTTGGGCTCCCTACTCAGTGGGGAGTCTGCTTCTCCCTCTCCCTCTGCCTGTACAACACCCCCCAAACCCGCCACCAATTGTGCTCCCTCTCTCTTCACTCAAACAAAAACACTTAAGAAAAAAAAAAATGAAAACACCTAACCAGAAGAATTACCGTGAAACTTAAAACAGAAAAACTGTCCAGGTATAATGGCTGACAAATAATGGGCTATAGCCGTGATTATGATTTCACAGGAGTCAGGTTTTGAATTTACACAGCTGTACCTCCAAAGCCATAAGCAGAATTCTGAGGAAACTCAAACCAAGGCAACATTAGCACAAAGTAGCTTCTCCCGCATAGTCCAGGATAAAACACATGATGCAGTCGGCTTGCTTATTTACAAGTTTTAAAGACTGAAACAGAGAAACAATATCCTAAACCACTAGGCTATTACAAAGACAGGATGCTAATCTAAATACAAGATACCGTTTCCACACAGGGGGCTTCACGGGTACTGGCAATGGCAAGTATATGACACTTCATTATTATATCCTTTTACCTCTTTATGCCATAAATATTTCATAATAAGCCTGAAAAAGATCACAGCACTAACAGAACATTAACAGTTGTTAATTCTGAATGATGAGAACATCGGGTTATATTAGCTTTGAGTTTTCTCTTTGATTCTGAAACTACAATAAAAAGGTATTTCCAGATTGACTGAAAATGGTTTAGAAGAAAATGTTATACTTTCAAAGGTCTGTAACGGAATTCTATTTTAAACCTGACAACAAGGCTCAGAAACTTTGAGTCACCCGAACAGATCTAACGGTTACTTTCAATCAAATAAATACCCTGAATTTGCCCAGCAGATTCCGCTTCTCAAAATAAATCATTCATCTCATTTCGTCCTCATAATCCTATGAGGACAGGTAGATAGGTTATTATTCTCACCATACAGGTGAGGAACCTGAGGCAAAGAGATTCTATGTGACTTGGCGGCGGTGCCACAGCTAGTTAGAAACAAACACAGCTACAACCAGAATTCACCCTCCTGGGGCTCAAATTCTGTGCTTCATTGATTCTAAGATGAACTTTTTCCCCCACATTCCCACATCTCTTACAATCTATTGCATCTGACAATGCTAAATAGCAGCATTTTTTTTTTCCTCCATAGTAATATACATAATGGTACATTTTACAAATAATGGCATCTGAGATTCAATAAATAGGTTAATATTCCTTCTACTTCCTTAGGAGTAGAAAAATGTGTCCTTGTCAATCAGGAATCCATTTCTCTTGTGAAGGATCATCATTCCTTCCCTGAAGAGAAACTTAAGCTTTTGCTTTAAGTGAAAAGAGTTGACTGCTCTAAAGTTCAAGGTATTTACATACACCTTGTCAAATAGAATTTTAAAAATCAGACAATGGGGCGCCTGGGTGGCTCAGTCGTTAAGCTTCTGCCTTCGGCTCAAGTCATGATCCCAGGGTCCTGGGACCAAGCCCCACATCGGGCTCCCTGCTCAGTGGGAAGCCTGCTTCTCCCTCTCCCACACCACCTGCTTGTGTTCCCTGTCAATAAATAAATAAAACATTTTTTTTCTTTTTATTTATTTTAAAGATCTTATTTATTTATTTCCCAGACAGAGATCACAAGTAGGCAGAGAGGCAAGCAGAGAGAGAGAGAGGAGGAAACAGGCTCCCCGTTGAGCAGAGAGTCCGACATGGGGCTCGATCCCAGGACCCTGGGATCATGTCCTGAGCCGAAGGCAGAGGCTTAACCCTGAGCCACCCAGGCGCCCTAAATAAAACCTTTTAAAAAGAAAATCAGACAATAAAGTAGAATGTTTTACTTAATAGGCTAAATAAAACAAAGTAAATTGAAGTTTTAAAAGAGCCTTAAAATTTTTGTGTGTTTTCCCTGTAGGATGATACAAAAAGGTCTATCAAGTTAGCCTCCTTTGGTCACCAAACATTGTGGAAAATGTCTTATGGAAACATCCCTTTCGTTCAAATGATCTTAAAGTAGAGTGTTCGATTGAAGACAGGAATGTTCTAAGGCTATTTAAAGAGCATCAGGAAGACTCCTTCTGAAATCTAAACACAGCCTTCTTCAGGTGCCTAGGTGGTGCAGTTGGTTGAGTGACCAACTCTTGGTTTCAGCTCAGATCATGATTTCAGGGTCATGGAATCGAGCTCCACACTGGGCTCTGAGCTGAGCACACAGTCTGCTTAGGACTCACTCTTTCTCTCTCTCTCCCTCTCTCTCTCTCTCTCTCCCTCTGTCCCTCCCCCTCAACTTGCACTTCCTCGCTCCAAAATAAATCAGTTTTTAAAAGAAAACTTTGGGACACCTGGGTGGCTCAGTTGGCTAAGCATCTTCGTTTGGCTCAGGTCATGTCAGACTCCTTGCTTAGCAGGGAGTCTGCTTCTCCCTCTGCCTGCCAGTCCCCCTGCTTCTCTCTCACAAAATCTTTTAAAAAAATTTTTTTAAACTTTTTAAATCAACATAGCTTTCTTAGCCTCATTTTTCAACTGGCTGAATTTCATCTCAAAATTTCATTTGGAAAATTGAAATAACAAACACTCACATACAAAGATGTTACATAACAAGTGTTTTGTTTGTTTGTTTGTTTGTTTTTTAACACTGGAGCTCTGATAAATTAACCTGTGCCATTAGGTTAAGGCATTTTGTACATACCTGCTATATCTCTAAGTGAAGACTGGCCTCACATGGTCTATACTCACTTTCTCTAACACACTTCAACCAGGCTTCTGAACCCACCACAGCACTGAAACAACCCTGTCATATTTACCAACGACCGCATTGCTAAAATATACTAAAATGGCCAACTCTCCTAACAGACACATAAAGTGTTCATCATCATTAGCCATTAGGGAAATTCAAATCAAAACCCCAATGAGATACCATCTTACACCAGTCAGAATGGCAAAAATCGACAGGGCAAGAAAGAACAAATGTTGGAGAAGCTGTGGAGAAAGGGGAACCCTCTTACATGGCTGGTGGGAAAGCAAGTTGGTACAGCCACTCTGGAAAACAGTGTGGAGGTTCATCAAAAAATTAAAAACAGAGCTCCCCTATGACACAGCAATTACGCTACTGGGTATTCACCCCAAAGATACAGATGTAGTGAAAAGAAGGGCCATATGCACCCCAATGTTCATAGCAGCAATGTCCACAACAGCCAGACTGTGGAAGGAGCTGAGATACCCTTCAACAGACAAATGGATAGAGAAGATGTGGTCCGAATACACAATGGAATAGTACTCAGACATCAGAAAGAATGAATACCCAACTTTTGCATCAACATGGATGCGACTGGAGGAGACTAAGTTAAGTGAAATAAGTCAAACAGAAAGTCAATTATCATATGGTTTCACTTATTCGTGGAACATAAGGAATAGCACAGAGGACAGTAGGAGAAGGAAGGGAAAAATGAAGGGAGAGAAATTGGGAGTGGGAGATGATCCATGAGAAATTATGGACTCCAGGAACAAACTGAAGGTTTTAGAAGGGAGGAGAGCCTAGTAATGGGTATTAAGGAAGGCCCAAATTGCATGGAGCACTGGATGTTATACACAAATAGTGAATCATGAAACACTACATCAAACACTAATGATGCACTGAATGGTGACTAACATAACACAATATAAATAAATAAATAAATAAATAAAATGGCCAATTCTCAGGGCTCGTCTTACTCAATATCTCAGCAGCATTTGACACAATTGACAGACTTTTCCTTCCCTTGAAACACTTTCTTCTGTATTGCAGAACATCGTTCTCTGTTCGTTCTCTTCCTACCTTACTGGCTGCTCCCTTTGTTAAATCGTTCTCATGTAACCTCTCCTACCCTCAAATTTAGTCCTGGACCTCTCCCTCTCCCCACTCATTACTTAGATGATCTCATTCAGCCTGATGGCTTTAATTACCATGCAAATGCTGACAAGCCCCAAAATCATGTCTCCAACCTGACTTCTTCCCCAACTCCAGATTCCCTTATCCAACTGCCTACTCAACATCCCTGCTTGGGTATTGAAGAAGCATTTCTAATTTAGCAAACGGCACTTTTCTTCCTCAAACCTGCGTCCCTTGAATTCCACCAATTATTTAGATTAAAAAAACAACAACAACTTGGTATCATCTTTGACCCCTCTTTAATATATATGCCACAATCATTTACATGTCAAAATCAGTAGATTCTGTCGATTTGTTCATCAAAATACATCCAGAATCTGAACGCTTCTCAGCATCCCCAACCCTACGGTCCTTGCCAGATCACAACCTCACCTTGACGACTGCAACACTCTCCTGACTGATCTTGCTGCTTCCTCTCTTGCCCTCCTTTGATCAGATTTCAACTCTGGTCAGTCATCTTTTTATTGGAAAGGTCAGTTTAGGTCAGTCCTTTACCTAAAACCTCCCTGACATGTCCCCCATCACCCAAAGTCAAAGTCTTGGTTCTAGAGATGGATGACGGGCATGGCTGTACCACAGAGGGCACACCTTAGTACCCCTGAACTGTATACCGCCAAAAATGGTTCAGATTGTAAATTTCACATGTATTTTACAATTAAAAAAAAAAAAAGAAAAAAACACAAAAAACTGAGGATGAGGGGGAAAAGTCTTTACAAGGTCTACATGATCTGGCCTCTCCCTCTCTCTCCAACTTCATTTCATACCTTTTTCCCCTTGCTCACTGCACTCGAGGCACACTGGCCTTCCTTCAGCTCCTTAAACACACCAAATTCTTTCCTATATAACAGACCTTTGCATCCATCTTCATAAAGGTAGCCCTTCCTGTCATTCAAAACCCAGCTTCTATTTCAACTCAGAAAGACCTTCCCCAATACACTCTCTGCCATCTCATTTTAATTTTCCACAGCATACCCATCACAATCTTGGTCATTGTCAATCTCCCTCCTATGAATGTAAACTTGCAGGAGAAGGATTTTGTCAATCATACCCACTAGTGCTTCCCAGGTACCTAAACAGTGCCTGGGACACAATCAGAATCAAATACTGAGCAGAAAAGAAGGAATAAAGGAAGTACAGACCAGCCTTTCCTAGGGTCTGAAAGATTTCAATAAATGATAGGAGTGATTATAGACTCCCACGATTCTCAAATTTCAGCATGTGAAAAGAGAGATTTCAGCCCTACTTCAAAGTCTGGGGGGAAGGAGGCAGGGAAAGCCCAAGAATTAGCATTTCTAACTTGTAGCCAAATACTTGTCTACTAACAGGTAATACTGATGCAGCTGCACTAGTGATCACACTTCAAGAATGAACCACTGAGGGGCGCCTGGGTGGCTCAGTGGGTTAAAGCCTCTGCCTTTGGCTCAAGTCATGATCTCAGGGTCCTGGGATAGAGCCTTGCATTGGGCCCTCTGCTCAGCAGGGAGCCTCCTTCTCTCTCTCTGCCTGCCTCTCTGCCTACTTGTGATCTCTCTCTCTCTGCCAAATAAATAAATAAAATTTAAAAAAAAAAAAAAAGAACACTGATCAAGTTAAATGCAATTCTTCCTCCAAATAATTTAGTACACAAAACAAACTTAAGGTATACTTAATAATCTATCAACAGAGCTTTTGCAATAAAACAGATTTCAAAGAAAAACAGCATTTGTAGGACAGAAGCTTATTCCTCTTCTATCGCTATCCTTAGTTACTGCCTCATTCTTCTAATGAGAAGAATAAAACTACCTGGGGCACCTGGGTGGCTCAATTGGTTGCGCAGCTGCCTTGGGCTCAGGTCATGATCCCAAGGGTCCTGGGATCGAGCCCTGCATCAGGCTCTCCGCTCAGCAGAGAGCCTGCTTCTCCATCCCTCTGCCTGCAGCACTCTGCCTACTTGTGCTCTCTCTACCTCCCTGTCAAATAAATAAATAAAATCTTTTTAAAATAAATAAATAAAATAATAATTTTAAAACTACCTAAGTTTTTCGCTCAGTTCAAATACCTGCCAGAGTTCTATTACATGGAGCTGAAGATTAGGACAATTACTTAAAAAAAAAAAAAAAGGCAAAAAAGCTGACTAAAACACTAAGAACAAATTGGACTATAATTATAAGTTATAGTCATGCTTATCCATGATCACTTACATGTTGCCTTATGGAAGAGGTGGTGACTAATGTTATGACAAGTTATGTAACATACCAACAAATATACATAAGTTATTTTAAGGGCCAGTGAACCCAATGCAGATGGAAGCATTTTCTATTTCTTTGCGAATCAAAAAATAAATTTAAAAGTGCCTCTTCTAAATGCAAATGGCCAAGAGACTCTTAATATTTTCATTAAGCCTATAAACAATGAAGACTAACAATTTCCAGAAAGTCCCTGAGACTACCTTGAGACTGCTTATTTCCTCCATTACTCCTCTCAAGATGCTCAATATTTTTAACTACTTGGCTAAAGGAACCGAAAAACCTATTTCTGTCCTATTAACACTCACTGCTAATTCAGTACACGTAATGATGCTGAGAATACCATATTCAGAGCCAATTTTCCAATATGGACCCAAGTTTTCCCAGAACACTTCATGATATAGCTTAACATATTACCATGGTAATGTCCTGGTACTGCCACCATATCCCACTATTAATTGCCTTACGTCTCTATACCTTAATGATCTGGAACCCTGCCTACCTGCCAAACAACTTTTGTTTTTGCCACCCACCCTTACCTCCTGCAGTCCTGTACCCTAACATCCAGCTGTACAGAACTAGCTGTAACCCACTCAACAAACCATGCTCTGGTTCACCAGGAACACCATTACTGTTCTACTTCCACTATGGACTGCTTCCGTGTGCCAGGCACAATGCTAAGCACTTTACATGCATTATCTCAGTTCATCTTCAACCACCCTATGTGTGCTTACCCCCATCTAAAGAGGAGGACCTGGGACACCTGGATGGCTCAGTCGGTTAAGTGTCTGCCTTCAGCTCAGGTCATGATCCCAGGGTCCTGGGATCAAGTCCCGAATCAGGTTCCTTGCTCAGCAGGGAGCCGGCTTCTCCCTCTGCCTCCTGCTCCCCCTGCTTGTGCTCTCTCTGACAAAATCTTTTTTTTAAATGGCTATTAAAAAAAAAAAGAGAGAGGACAACACTGAAACTCAGGATAAACTAGCCAAAGTCAAAGCAAAGGAGTAGCAGAATCAACAAGAATCATCCAACAGCTCTAACCACTTTACCATTTGACATTAGTGACATTATTCAGATGCGCTTCTGCAAGGAACAGTCTTTCCAGTCTTTTGCACTTGACAATCTCATTCATCAAGCCTCAGCTCAGGCACGCCCTCCTTTCTGGAAAGCCTTTCTCAATCCCACGTAGCCATAGCACAGATAGGGTTAAGTACCCCTCCTCTACATTCTTAGGGCACCCTGTGCTTCCCCCACTCTTGCTGTTCTTACCACATTCAACCCTGACGCAATTACAATTACCCAAGGGGCTTTTAAAAATCCTAATGCCCAGGCCACACCCCCAGAACAACTAAATCAGAATCTCCAGGCACCAGTATTTGTTTAAAGCTCCCCCCTCCCAACTTATTCCAGTGGAGAACCACCCACGTCCCTTTGATTAAATATCCACCTTCCCCTCTAGACTGGCAGCTTCTTGAGGGCACCGACAGTCTTCTCATAGCCCTGGTCTGACACCTGGCATAGTAAGTGTCTGATGAATGAGTCTTCCTCCAACATCTGACATGTGGTTTCCAGCTCCTAGTAACTGCTTCTCCCTGACAAGAGGTAATTTACTGGATACACACTGCTTACACATGACTGTTACTCTTTAAAGATCTCTTCCTTTGGCGTCAAAGGTATCAATAAGTCACACCTGCTGACAACAACCTTGGCTCTTAAATACAGAAAAATGACACACAAACAGCTAAAATGTGTTTGAAAGAAGGGAGGTCTGTTCAGTTCTTGCTTCTGGGAGAATGAAGCCTGAAAATAAGCCAAGAGAGCATTTCTATTCAATACCACTCTTCTGAACACAATTCTCAGTGATTCACTGGAAGGGCCATGCTCAGTGCTCAGGGCCATGTTCTCAAAATGATTAAGTACACTCAGCTTGAAGTCATGAAACAGACAAAGGCTTTGACAATATTCAGGCAGCAGGAAAGCTTAATGGGTTTTTTTGTTGTTGTTGTTTTAGAGTATCATGCTATTGATCACTCCGCTGGATCATCAGCTTTCAATTAGGATCTACTTTTCCTCAATTACAACATATTACGAGATTAGGAGAAAAATATAACACTAACTCCTCATAAAATGAATCTTCCCTGCATATGGTAACCATGCTACAATGCTAGGCCCTCATCCCTTTAAGTGTTTGAGAGCTACAGATTTAAACACACCGTGTTAGGACCCCTTACTCATTTCACAGCCATCAAATCTTCAAACCAGATAATATCTATCAAGCAAAATAGCAACCTATTCTCTATAGACTAATGATCTGACTTCACCACACTGTTTCTTTGGTTACAAATTTACATACTAAGGGAGCAGAGAGCGAGCAGTTTATTTCAAACTTCATACCAGTTAAACTGTCTTAAGTTGACAACAAAGTCACTCAAAATTGTATACACTTCAGCACATGCTAGCGAACATCACCTACTAAACATTGACTCCTTTAAGCCAGACAAACAAGCAAAAGGGTAGTGTTAATATTTCCAACAAGTCTCCATTTGTTCCAGTGAACTCTGAAATTAAAGCCGTTTTTTCCAGGCTGAAAATGCTGTATCAAAGGGTGCTTTCTAACCCATAACAAGTTAACACCTCCATAAAAGAATGCAGTCATTGTTAAGACTTGTTAGAAAATGATTAACTTAGTTGTGTAATTATACAAACAAGTCATTTCAAGGTTTTACACTTAACTTTTCATTTCTAATAATGCTCTCAGGATCAGATTAATAAAGATACACAGATCCTGCTGTGCGAGGAGTTGCAAAGTTTCACCTTTTCATATAGGAAAGATTCTCGTGCCACCCTGTGTAAAGCAAGCTAATGGAAGAAATTTAGCTGAGTTCCAAGAATAAAAACAGTGCCTGCACACCCCTCAGCAATGCGAAATACTCCATACATTTTTTTTTTTAAGATGTATTTATTTGAGACAGAGAGAGAGAAAAAAAGAATGTGTGCCTGTGAGAACAGGTGGAGGGGCAGTGGGAGAGGGTGAGGGAGTCTCTGACTCACCCACTGAGCACAGCCTGATGCAGGGCTCGAAGAAGGCAAGACCCTGAGATCACGACCTGAGTGAAATCAAGAGTTGGGACCTAACCAACTGAGCTACCCGAGCGCCCCAATACTCCATACTGTTTAAACAAATTCTCCTGAGCTACAGTGTAAAATATAGACTCTTCAACCATATTAATAACATTTGCAAAGATCATGTCTATTTCATTAACATTTTTGTGCTTAAAAAATATTTAAAAGCCTCCCCTTCCCTAACTTTTCCTCCGTTCTTTCTGAACAATTGAGTCCCAAAGTTATTACCTAGGCAAAGCAAGGTAGATGTTCAAGTGGGCAATGGCCCAGTGCGCACTGTCAGAGCCTGAGCAGGCTGAGGAAAGTATCCCTCAAGGTCCCTGCCAAGGGATGTCAGAGCATGAGCAGGGTAGGAGGATATCCATACAAAGGGGTGGCCTGGCAATACAATCCCAGATCCAAGTAGATAAGGAAGGCATTCATTCAGGGGGAGCAGCCGGGCAAGGGGAGCCAGAACTTGAGTGGAATGAGAAATGTGTCCAAACACACGATGGCCAGGCCTGAAACATGAGTGGGGAGAAGAAAGTGACCCCCAGAGGTACAAGGCTGTCAGAGGCCAAGAGGGTGAGGAGCATGTCCAAGCACAAGGGCACCCTAGAGTACAGTGTGGAAGCCTGGGTCGGTATGAAGAGTTTGGCCAGATGGGTTTGGGGTAGGCTTGCTCGGCATGATGGAGAGTCAGAGTCTGAGCATGGTACCCACAAGGCAGTGGAGAGGGCAGGGGTCCATTGAACTACAGGAGTAGGTATGATGATCCTAGGAAAACAAGATGAAAGAGGAGACCATCCATATAGGGTAGGGATGAAGGGGCCCAAGACCAGTACAGAGAGCCTGCTTTCTCACAGATGAAGTAAACAAGAAACTAGAATGAATGCTATAGAGTTGGGTTTGAATTGGAGGTATTAGTGTGAACTCAAGGTTTTCAATAAATATATAGATAAGGAAATAAAACATAAATGCAACCTGACTTTTAAACATACGCATATTTCCAGGCTCTGTCTACTTACAGGGCCTAGTAGCAGCAAAACCTCCACTAGTAATGAGCATATCTAGTACCCAGACATTGGGTTCCTAATACAACTCTTCTCTAACAGGAACTAGAGCTCCTCGGGGAAAGAGCTGATTCCAGGGCTGGGGCAGAGAAAGTACAAAATGAGCTGGAACATCTTATTGTGTCAGAAAGCAAAGAAGTGCTCAAAGAATGACAGGAACTGTCAAAAGACCAGCTTGAAAAGACTCCCACTGGCCAGATCTGGGGAAATTTAAGCATCAAGCTCAATAAGGACATTAACAGATTATTAACTCATCAAATAAAACAGGAAACCATGAGTCCACATTGATATAAATAAGAGAATTGAAAACTGAATGAGAAATGGACCATTTACATGGTTTCAAAGTACCTTCCCACAAAATACTTACTAATTGCAAGAGGGAAAAGAGTAACTTTTTAGTGTAGAAGTTTAGCAAAAAACTACCTTAATCAACTCATTAAAGTAATCAACGTACGTAATGAAACAAATTGTTAGTATGCAATGGGAAAACGGCATCATTTCCAGGACATTTCTGTCAAAGATGCTTCACCACGATCTAATCTTAAGAAACATCGGACAATCAGACAAATTTAAATTGAGAGTCATCTAAAAAAATATCTGGCCTGTAATCTTTAAAAGTGTCAGGTCATAGAAATCAAGGAAAGACTAAAGAGCTCTTCCAGATTGAAGGAAACCAAAGAGACATGACAACTGCACACAATGTATGATTCTGAACTGGATCTTTTTGCTATAATAAAAAAATGTTACTAGGAACTACTGAAATTTGAATAGGATCTAAGGCTTAAATGTAGTAATGCATCAACATTAATTTCCTGATTTTGATGTTTGATTGTGGTTTTATATTTGTCAGAAAAGCCCACTGAAGTATTCAGGAGTTATGAGGCATCAGATCAACATCTCACTTGAAATTGTTTTGTTTTTTAAAGTTCTTTATAGTATTTACAGTGCACTGGATAGAACAGGGTATTACCTTAGCAATGGGGAATAATTAATCCTAGGCTGAGTACTGCTTTAGTCCCACCTAACAAATCTTAAAATCAAAACCCAGAGGATCGAACTCTTTCATACTCAACTTGTGAAATATATGAAACAATGGTTTTCAAGATGTCAGGCAGCAAAGCACAGCAATTTCTTGAGAGATGGAAAACAAATGAGAAGAGCTTTCGATTGCCTCAGATCACTGCCAGAAGTCCAAGAATATTCGTAGGAACACAAAAATACCCCACACCCAACAATATTAAATACACAGTGTTTGGCAGTCAATAAAAAGACTACCAGACACGCAAAGAATTAGGAAAATACAACCCATAACAAGAAAAACCAACCTGAAACTTACACAGATGTTAGAATTAGAAGACAGGACATTCAAATAGTAGTTCTAACTATATTCCAAGTGTTTACGAAATTAAGAGACAAGATTCAAAAAAGAACCAACTGAATTTCTAGAGATAAAATGACAATGAAAAATCTACCAAATGAGGTTAACTACAGAATAAACACTGAAAAAAAAATTAATGAACTTGAAGACATGAAACATACAAAGGGAAAAAATTCAAAGAAACCCAAAGCATCACTGACCTATGGAACAACTTTACACTGCCTAAATATATCAGTGACTGGAATCCCCAAAGACAGAAGGAGGCAGAAAAACTAAATAATGATCAAAAACTTTCTAAATTTGATGAAAACAATAAATGCACAAATCCAGAAATCTCAACAAACTTCAAGCACAAGAAACATGAAGAAATCTAAAGCACATCATAACCAAATTGCTCAAAATCAGTATTAAAGAGAAAATCTTAAAAGCGGAACAAAAACACATGTTATATTCACGGGAACAAAGATTAGAATGACAGATTTCTTGTCAGAAACTAGGCAAATGAGTGAACAGCAGAGCAGCATCTCTTAAGTACTGAAAGAAACTGACAACCTTGAATTCTATTCCCAGAGAATATTTCAAAAGTGAAGACAAAATAAAGATTTTTTTCAGACATTACGGATGCTGAAAGAATTCATCACCAGCAGACCTGCACTACAAGAAATGTTAGAAGTCCTTCAGGCAGAAAGAAATAACGGAAATACGAAAATAAGGACCTGTACCAAGAAATAAGGAGCATCATAAATGGTAACTACGTGAACTAAATAAATCAAATGATCATCTCATTAGATGCAGACGGTTCCCCTGGAGGATTCTAAGAAACAATGAAAGAATTAATACCAATTATACCTTGTGCCTTTTGCATCTGATGGGGATGGGAAAGATGGGTCACCAGCAGTTCTACTGGAGCCATCTGAGGAAATGTGGCCAGGGTTCTTGTTGCGTCTGCTCAAACCCACATGGTCTGATCCAGATACACACCCTCAATACGTACTGCCAGTGTTTCTACCAGTACTCAAGGGATACAGGCTTCATTAAGTTGGATTAAGTGAACTTCCTTGAATGGGTCATCCAAGAGACCTACTGAAGATACCCAAGATACCTACCCTAATGCTAACTCTCTGTACATAAAATAAAAATATTTCACGGCTTAAAAACTGCTATGAATTGATCCACCACTAGGAAGCAAAATACAGGAATATTCCCTAAGAACATAAAGGGACCTGAATTAAAAACAAGTTGAGTCAGATTCTCTCTGTAAGAATCCAGAACTGACTCTCAGAGCTGGCATCAGCTTTACCACTTGTTCTAGAACTTAGGTCCGTCCACTGTTTCAACAAAACCACCTGAGGAAACTTTATGAAAACATAGATTCCCGGGTCCCCAAGAGTCTAGTTCAGAGGTTCTAGAGTGAAGTCCCCCAAATTTTTTTAAGTTCCCCAGGTGATTCTGGTGAATAGCCAGCGAGGTTTAGGACCCACTTAAATAACAATGCTTAAAACTGAAAGACAGAGGGAGACAGAAAATCCAATGCAAGAGTCTGTATGGTCCCTGACAGACTAGAAGACCCTAAAGGTTGTGGGAGTGCTTTAAAGGCCTAAATACGGTACTTTATTAGCTCCTGAGTAAGTGGTCGGGAGTGTGCAGGCTCTGTGTGACCAGTCACGGACACCCATTCAAATGTCTGCCATTTCCTTAACATCAAGGGCATTAACATAGTGGAAAACAACTTTAATTTTCCTAATGATTTTCAGCGATGGTAGGTCTGCTTACTCACTGAGGTAAATAATATCCATTTTTAATTTAGAACATCATTATTTTTCATGGTTTACCTCTTTTCTAGATTTACAGATAGATGGTAATTAATCAGACACTTAAACTTATCAATATAAGGAAAGGCATCTTGGAATACCTAATGAGCCCAAGTCCACAGGCCCTTACTCTCTGAGAACTCCAAGACCAACCGGAGGAACAAAAAACGATCCACAGACTCACCAAGTAATGCTTCAGAGCAAAGTCGACATTAAAGCCAAGAATACATACTGTAAAACAGCAAGAGGTGAAAGAAGCAGAAGTCCTAGAATGGTGAAAACTATCTGCTTGCCCTGGTTCTGGCAATGAACTAGCTGTGCAGCTTGGAGCAAGAAATGAGAGCCAGGAGGTCTAAAACATGAGCATGTGGGGACTGGCTGTAGCATAGCTTTAAAGACTTCCCTCTGTAGGATCCAATTTTCCCTCTATGAGCAGATCACTAAGAAAGATCTATTCCTGTTCTGACATCTTGTAGCTCTAGCATTCTAAATCAAAGAGATTTGCAAAATCTTTTTTTTTTTTTTTTTTTTGCAAAATACAAAGTCCTATTTTAGTTGTTAATACAAAGGCTCATGATATTTATATCAAAATATTGATTCAGGGGTGCCTGGTTGGCTCAGTCGGTTGAGCCTCTGACTCTTGGTTTCAGCTCAGGTCCTGATCTTATGGGTCAAGGGTCACGCGATGGAGCCCCACAACAGCTCCTACCCCAGCAGGGAGTCTACTTGAAGGACTCTCTTCCTCTGCCCCTACACGCACACACTCTAAAATAAGTAAACCTTGAAATATATACACTGATGTAGACTACTACAAATGCTAATTTCCCAACTTATAAAAGTTCTTTGTCCTGATTATCAATTAGACAAATATTTAAGAGAAAGACCCCCCCTTTTTTTTTAAAGATTTATTTATTTACTTTAGGGGAGGAATAGAAGGAGAGGGAGAGCAACTGACTCCCCATTGCACAGGGAGCCTGATGTGGGGCTCACTCTTACAACCCTGAGATCATCACCTGATTGGAAATCAAGAGTTGGATCCTTCACTCAGCCACCCACGAGCCCCAACATTCACTTTTCTAAGGCAGTGGTTTTTAGTGTAGACCAGAGATGTATCAGAGGCCTTGGGGGAAAGGGAAGGGAATGAAAGAGATCCATCACATAGATCTACTTTTATGGGTTTTTTTGAAGATTTCTTTATTTATTTGAGAGAGAGAGAGTGAGCCATGCCCCAGGGTGCATGTGGTGGGGGTTGGGGGAGGAGGAGCAGGGAGCAAGCTGGGGAAGGAACATGGGGAGGGATGCACACTCCCCACCCAGCAGGGAGCCCCACACTGGGTTTGATCCAGGGAACCTGAGCTCATGATCTGAGCTGAAACCAAGACTCAGACTCAACCTGAGCCACCGAGGCACCCCTACTTTTACTGTTTTACCTCTAAATTTTACATAAGTCTCCTATGACACAGAGTTCCACACCTTAAAAAAAAAAAAAGAAAGAAAGAAAAAGAAAATAAAACTCTAAAAGCATGTTTGCAAACAAAACAAACATGTAAGACAGCTATGTTTATTACCCAGTGTACCAGTGAAGAAACTAACGAAGTGCAGACTGTTCAAGTACTTGTCTGAGCTCACACATTTAGGAAATGAAGCTGGGACCAGAACCCAGGCATTTTGGCTCCAAAGTCCATGTTCCTAACTACTATGCTAAGCTCTACATGGCACAACACAGTTTAGAAAATGAAGACAAAACTCTAACATGAATCTCTGAGACTCCCAAATGCATTCAGTAATAAAGATACTAATTAGCATGAGAAGCAATGTTGTTTGCAACTGAGCCTCCCTAGACCCTTCAGCTTCTGCCACGACCAGCTACCAACACACACATAGAGTCCCCACGTGACAGTCACATTGACCTTCTCATCAGGCCTCAATCACCTATGCCTTGTAGGTATATTTACCATGTGTTGAGCTAATTGAAGGGCTGGGAACTGTGCAGAGCGTTTTATACACCACATCTCCTTTTATCTACATGACAATCCTGTGAGGTAAGGGAGTCTTGGAGGATTTTACAAAATAGTCTTAAAGAAATTAAATAGCTTGCCCCAACGGCAAATATCTAGTAAAGAGCAGTGTATGAACTCAAACCCAGGTCTGCTGTGACTTCATAAGGTATGTTCCTGAGCACAATCTCCTTCCTAAAACATGCTCTATCACCAAGCATCGTACTCACTCAAGATGCATCTACAACAGGGGTTGGCAAATAGTAGGCACTGGAGATATGTGCCGAATCAATGACAAAATGAAAGAATGCCTCCTCCCTGCTGGAGGCCTCTCTGACTCCCTCACAAAACACAGTTGCTCTCTCTACATTGTCACAAGACTTGTTTCAAAGCTCTACTGTACGGCTTCCCAGGAGCTAGTCCATTCTTTCTAGTTATATGTACATAGAACCCACTAGACTGGAACTTTGTTTCACTTCATCTTTGTATCCTCAGCCTCTAACAAAAGGCCTGGCTTTTAACAAGCACTCGGTAAGTTTGTTAATTGAATGAATTTCCCTGAGGAGAAGGGAGATGAATAAGAGACTCATGATTCATATTAAAACTTCTTTTTCCTCAAGAAATAAACAACATTCAAAGCTGTGATATACTCAAATGTGTGCTCTATAAATATTTTTAGGTTTCAACTATCATCAGAGGCATCTAAATTTAACTCATTCAACACATATTTATGAGTAATCTAAATACACACATATAATGGCTTTTAAGGAGCTTACAGTCTAGTCAAGGAGATAAAACATAATAAAACGTAAAGGTAAACAGTAAGACATGAGCTGCCATGAGGAAATACAAGACTAGGTGCCACACCATTGGTAAAACAAAATGCTATGGGCTTGCAAGTTGAAGACCTCCTCCTGGCTGCAGGCCATGGGTCTGATTACCTGTGGCCAGTCTACAGTGAGGCCCTTGACAGTCAATAGCAAAATGAGGGGGACAACAAGGGGACAGCGCAGTGTGTTTTCCATATAAAAGTACGTAGTTTTTAAAACCACCCTTAATCTGACATGTTCTTCCTGCTCTTCGCTGTAAAAATGTAATTTCTTTTCAAAAATGATGATGATGGGCGATAATCATTTCTTTGTGGTTCCACAAACCTTGTTTTTAAGATTTTAGTGGTGCAAAATTCCAAACATCTGGAAACTACTGAGCAAGGACACTCTGCGATGCCTCTCTTGAAGAGGGAGAACTTGAAGTGAACCTTGCAGAGTGAACAGGATTTGGCTGGGTTGGGAGGACAGGAGATTTGAAGCAGGGGAAACGGCCTGATAAAAATACAGAGGTGCTAAGTGTTCACATAAAGTCTGAAGAATAGTAACTAACTCGGGTTGAAACTTGGAAAAACTGCAGCTGTGAATTCCATTTCTGGCAATATGATAAGCTAAGTATACTTCTGATTCTCCACTGGAACAATTATAAATAATGGATGTTTTTATCTTCTCAACTAAATACACTGACGAGCTTGGAAGCAAATAAGGAAGATTCAGATGAAGAACTGAATGAAACTAAGAACCCAACAGGGTAAAAAGCAAAACACAAAAACTAGCTTTCCCCTCGAAGGCATTTATTTACACCACCCAATGCAAGATTTCATTCTCCCAATTAAATGGGGCTCAAGCATTACAAGGCAAAAGTAACATCCAGCCTGAGAGAGAAATTATAACATATGCTCCTCCCTCCTAATTTAAACTGGGACTACAAAGGTGCTCAAGATAGAAACCCATCCACATACACACACATCTCAGGAACTAAAATGAAAACAATTACTCTCAAAACTTGGCAATCTTCCTGCAAGTTCAACCACAACCTGGCCCTCACAAGGGATTGCTACTGAATGGTCAAAAACCTCAACCCAGGAATGCAAGTTGAAATGGTCACAAACTGAAAGCAGCCACAGAGCTCTAACAAGAAATATGTAAATCATCTCTGGAAAAATTCACTTCAACCTTAGCCTAAACATACACATATTACACACACAGTTCCAAGAAATAGTTCGTGGGCAAAAATTACATCCCTCCGGGAAACAAAGCCCATAAATAAGAACCTGAGAAATAGAAGATGACGGAATCGGACTTTTGAAGACTTCAGATACTGGAATTAGGAGTTACAGGACATGGAATGCTCAATAAGCTTAAAGAAATAAAAGATTGAAAATGAGTAGAGTAAAACTATGACATGATCAAGCAAAACTGAAAAAGAAAAAAGTATTTCTCAAAATAAGAAAAAAATAACGGTTGGCTAAGAGCAGAAAGGTCACAATCAACACAAATTAGAGATACAACCAAAGTGAATTAGTGAACCTACGGAAATTATATAGAAGAGTGTTAAGAGACAGAAATTATTTAAAAAAAAAAAAAAAAAAAAAAAGCAGAAGATAGGGATACCCGGATGGCTCAGTTGGTTAAGCATCTGTTTTCAGCTCAGGTCATGATGCCAAGGCCCCGGGATTGAGTCTCACATCAGTTCCCTGCTCAGTGGGGAGCCTGCTTCTCCTTCTCCCTGCTGCTCCCCCTGCTTGTGCTCTCTGGCTGACAAGTAAATAAATAAAATCTTTTGATAACTAAATAAATATAAAAAAGCAAAAGACAAAGATAAACCCACAAATTCTAAGACTAATCAATATTCCAGAAGAGGTAAAGAGAATGGGGCACAACCCAAGCTGGTTTCAAGGCTCTGTGTACCCTTTTTGGATTCCCATCTTCACTTAGTTCTTGGTATGAAAAGAGCTGAAAATTTTCCAAAACTGACAAGAGATACATATTCACACATTCAAGGAGTCCAATGAATGCAGAGAAGGATAAATAAAAAGAAATCTGGAAGTTCTGGTTCCAAGTAAAATATAGTCGGCATACTCCACCTTGTCTCTCACAGCTATAAAATACTTCTATACACCCAGGGTCAAATTCAAGGAGCACCTATGTGAGGGATCAAAAAAGATAAATAATAGCACATGGACTGGGGCAGAAGATCAGAATTCGAAATTTCACCAAATCAGTGGAAAACCATACCTTTACCATTTCCTTTCCTCTGGTATCACTCAGCATGGACATACGGCGGCATAAAAACTGGAAGTTGACAACAGCATAGACAGAGTTCCAGGAAAAGCACTCTATTTCAGGCTCAAGGAATGGGAAAGTGGGAGGATCTACAGACACCTAAAGCAGTGAGTGAAGAACCTTCCTTTCCAACCAGTAGTGTAACCCGAAGAGAATGGGGCAAATACCAATTACTTATTTGCCCTCTGTGCCCTCCCACTGCTAGGTCTGGACCACAGATGTAGTCGTGGGAGGTACACAGCAGAACAGGATAAATAAAGCCCCAGTTTTCTGGCCAGCAGAACTGACAGGGAGCCCCAGGGAACTGGGGAGATAATAGAAGGAGGGAAGCTCAGGAACATGACCCCATAAACTTCGTTTTGAACACCATGGCCCATCTCTGAGTCTATCAGGAAGGCATGAGGGTGCCAAGTGCTCCACATTCTTCCTAACACTTCCTAATGTAAGTCTCTTTAATTTTAGCCATTCTACGGGATGTGTCAGGGCTTTCTCAAGGTAGTTTTAATTTGCATTTTCCCAATGACTAATGATGTTAAGCATCTTTTCATAAGCTTATTTGCCATCTGTATATCTCCTTTGATAAAGCATTCAAATCTTTAGCCCATTTTTCTTTATTAGATTGTCTTACTGAGTTGTAAGAGTTTATAAATTGAGTTTTTAGAACTCAGTGCCTTGACTTGTCATTTCCCTAAAGAGTGTCTTTGGATGAGCAAAAGATTTCATTGTGATAAAGCCTAATGTATCCATTACTCTTGTATAGTTTCACTTTTGTGTCCTACTTACGAAGGTAAATTTGACAGCACTTCATCCTAATACTGAAGGGACAAGTAATAGGGGAGATATTGAAGAGAATGCCCAGATTTCTGTCTTGCGTGATATGAATTAATGCATATAATACTGAGACCATTTTCTCAAAGGACATCTGCAACTCATTGTTAAACCAAACTGTCTCCTCTGGATTCCCATTTCTACCGACATCCCCGCAGCACTCTACACTATCTAAGTCTCTTCTTTCCCCCAGGTTCAAACCTTGAACCGTGCTTTGCTATATTCAGCCTGAAAACAACTCTCACAGCTTCATTTTCTTCATTCGCACCAATGATTTCCAAATCTCTATGCCCTCTTCCCAGTAACAGTGGCCCCCGATATTTACTGATGGCCTTACTCTATGACAGGCACTAAGCCTACATTCTAACTGCCTGTTGCATTCTTCTCCTTGGCCCTATCATTAGTTTCAAGTCAACCAAAGCCACTCTTCGTGACCTCCCTCCTAGTTCTCCCTCCGGACTCACCAGTTTCTGTTCATGAGGTTTTGATGCTCCCAGACTGAAAACCTTGATATTGTCACCTTTTACTTTACTTCCTCTGCTCTCCCCCATATTCAATTAATTTAATAGTTCTCCAGTTATGCTACTTAAAACACTGCAGGTTTAGGAACCAGGCTGAAGTGCCAAAAATGGCCACTTCCCAATTTGCATGAAAAAATAATGTAATCTAATTTAAGTTTTCCTACCATAAATTTTTCTTAAGCCTTTCTCACTCCTATTCTATTCTAAAATATAATATAAAATAGTATCTGATTGAGGGGGAAAATGTAGTTTGACATTTAATATATAAATATTTCAGAGTATTTCACACAATACCATGACTTTTAGGTACCCCATCACCTGAACGGGTTTGAGCACCACTGAGCTAATAATGTGTAACTCCTTTTCTTGCTAAATTGTTCTTTCCTACTCAATATGAAACTTTCCCAGTGAGGAAGTCAGACCAAGGTGGGAAAGGTGAGACCAATTTGCCAGAGAAAACATTAAGAAGTAGGCCATCAGAACTCTCTATAAATTTCTTCCTTTTTAATTCCAGGCTGTGACTGCCCATCCTCTAGCACCAAAGAGAAGAGCCGTCTTACAGGTAGAGGAGAAACAACTTTCTCCTCAGTGATCAGTATAAAAATAAACGACTTTATACTGTAGTCACTACAAGTAAGACACACCCAGGCTGCATCTTCCACATTCTGGACTTTCTCTGCTGACTCTCAGGATTTACTCCAGGAATAAAGCATAACAACATTAGCCTCAGAAAATAAATACAAATATTTATAATCCCAAAGGGGATCTGCCAAAGCCACATAATTTGGGGATCATCAGTTATTTGGAACAATCACAAATAGTGGGGTTAAATATATGAAAAGACTACTTACTGATTATACTTTTAAGATTTTATTTATTTATTTATTTATTTATTTATTTGACAGAGAGAGAGAGAGAGAAAGATATCACAAGTAGTCAGAGAGGCAGGCAGAGAGAGAGGAGGAAGCAGGCTCCCTGCTGAGGAAGAGTCCAATGCGGGGCTTGATCCTAGGACCCTGAGATCATGACCTGAGGCAAAGGCAGAGGCTTAACCCACTGAACCACCCAGGCGCCCCTGATCATACTCTTTTAAGATGAAACCAAATCGGGGCACCTGGGTGGCTCAGTGGGTTAAAGCCTCTGCCTTCAGCTCAGGTCATGATCCCAGGGTCCTGGGATCGAGCCCCGCATCCGGCTCTCTGCTCAGTGGGGAGCCTGCTTCCTCCTCTTTCTCTCTGCCTGCCTCTCTGCTTACTTGTGATCTGTCAAATAAATCAATAAAAATCTTAAAAAAAAAAAATGAAACCAAATCAACACTAAACCTCTACACTGTATTAAACATTCATTTAATTATTCAGTCTGTATTAACTGAGTACCTACGATGTGCCTCACACTGTGTAAGTCACTCAAGGTTTAACAGTGAACAAGGCTTTTACAGTACCTGATTTCATGAAGTTTGCAGACCACAGGAAAAACAAGAAGAGTAACAGTGAACTGACCTGATCAGATCTGCCCTTTGGAAGACTCATTCTGGACATGTACAGATAGGACTGGAGAGAAGCAATAGTGGTAAAGAACCCAGTCGGGAGGAATCACAGCCATTATGCTGAGAGTATGGTGGCCTGGACCAAGAGGACAGCAGTGGATAAGGAGGAGAGTACATGAATAAACAGGACTTGATATCTGGATTTAGGAGGTGAGATGTCTCCAACATCTTACTTATCTTTCCCTCCCTCCTGCCCTCCATCTGCCTACTTAGGATTTATGAAATATCTTTAGTTCTCACTACTCACCACTCTGTAACTGACTCCCAAACTATATTTAGCTCCCACCTCTCCAATGACCTTCAGGTCCAAAATTTCATCTGTCCCTGGAGAGTACCCGATGGATAGTAAACTAATCCTCAATAGAACCCAAATCGGGCGCCTGGGTGGCTCAGTGGGTTAAGCCTCTGCCTTCAGCTCAGGTCATGATCCCAGGGTCCTGGGATCCAGCCCCACATCGGGCTCTCTGCTCAGCAGGGAGTCTGCTTCCCCACCCCCTCTCTGCCTGCCTCTCTGCTACTTGTGATCTCAGTCTGTCAAATAAATAAATAAAATCTTTAAAAAAAAAAAAAAAAAAAAAAACTCAAATCAAAGCAATGAAAAAAAAAAAAAAAATCAAGCCCAGAAAATCTCTACTTCCTTCTTTTTTAATGCCAGCACTGCCACCTTTGCCTCTGTCACCCTGGCTACAAACCCTAGAGTCATCATCTATCTGGTTGTGAAGACTCTGTAATATTCCGATACCTACTTCTTAACAACTCTCACTGATAGCTGGATTCTTAAAAGACATTGTGATGCAAACCAAAAGGAAACATCCAAATATCAATCCTCATTACCTCTCTTCTATTATAATAGGTTAATCGGTCTACCCGCCTTCAGTCACTGTGCGCTTCAATTCTGGTTACACTCATGGATCACACACACATTTTAAATAGGGAGAGCCACTTAATCTCTTGAATTATTTTTAAAATGAGTTATATTGGTTATAATAATTACACACAAAAAGCACAGTGAGAACAGAGACAAGAACAACTCTAGTGGAGTATACTTGGAATTTTCATTTCTTCTATAGGTGATCAGAGTTCAGAATAGGAGAGTATCAGGCAGTGAGGGAATAAAATTTTACCTCAGTAGCACAGATGCCTGCTAGTCACTAGGAATACAACTGGAACAGTGAATATGAACTAGTCCTTCAGATACAAGATCTGAGAAGGGGACCTGACAGCCACCAAGGGCACAAAGAACAGTGCCCATGGTAACCCATTCACCTTGCTTATGGCAAACAACAAATCTAGATAGCGCTCACCTTGCTCAAGGGCATACAGAAAATAAAAGACCTTTTAAAAATACTGCAAATTGAGGAATGGGAACATCGTCTCTTAGAAGTATGTATCTCTGAAAATGATTAAGAAATATGTTTCAGGAAACTGGTATCCTTAAATAGAACAGAAAAAACATGACTTTTACAAAACAGGAACAGAAAGCTACAAGAGGATAAGAAAGCCAACAAATAAGAGCCTTTAAAAAAAAAAAAAAAAAGGATGGAAGAAAAAAGAATAACTCCAAGGAGAATAAAAATGCATAACATTAGACATGTTACCCATGGTATTGTTGCCAAAATGTTTTTTTGTTTTGTTTTTAAGATTTTCTTTATTTATTTGACAAAGAGAGAGAGTGCGCGTGCACAAATAGGCAGAGTGGCAAGCAGAGGGAGAAGCAGGCTCTCTGCTGAGCAGGGAGCCTAACACGGGGCTTGATCCCAGGACTCCAGGATCATGACCTGGGCCGAAGGCAGCCACTTAACTGACTGAGCCACCCATGCGCCCCTTGCCAAAATGTTTAAACATGAACTTAAGCATGAGAAAACAATGAGACAAATTCTAAATGTGAGAAATTCTATAAAACAACTGGTCTGGATGCTTTAAAAAGTCAATGTCAGAGCCAAAATGTGGGGGGCAGAAGAACAGTTCTAGATAAAAGGGAACAAGAGACAGGACAACTAAATGCAACATATGATCCCTAATTGGACCCAGGCTCAAAACAAACAGCTGCAAAGGACATTATAGGAACTGGGAAAATTTAAATATGGATTGTTTGTTAGATAATGTTGTATGAATGTGAAATTTCTTGGTGGTGGTAAAAGAATCCTCATTATATATACAGAATATAATTGTTCTTAGGAGATATGCACTAAAACACTAACAGATAAAACATCATGGAGGCCTTAACTTGACATAAGATTATTCAGCCAAAATAAATAAAATAAATATAAGTAGATAATGGGGTGGAGGTATAGGGAGGGATTACCTATCCCCTCACATTACAGGGAAACACTGATAAGCATTTCCCTATTCCCACTGCTTATGAGTAATACTGAATTTTCCTAAATTCACACTCATCCAAAAAGCTGCAATCACTGATGACTTTCTATAGTAAAAACCACACCACTTCTAGTTTAAAATACAATCCTCTATCCTTTTTATGAGGCCAGCATGACCTTGACACCAAAATCTGACAAGAACATTACAAGAAACAAAAATTACAGCCAAAATCTCCAGTGAATATAGATGTGACCATAAAATAAGTATCAGGAAACTGATTCTAGCAATATGGATAAAAAGGATAATATATCATGACCAAATGGGTTTATCCCTGGGATGCAAAGTTAAACATTTGAAAATAAATGTCACTTACATTAATAAATGGGGAAAATCGTATCATCTCAATAGATGTAGAAAAAGCATTTGATAAAATTCAACCTCCATTCATGACTAAAGTGGCAACCCATAAATAGCAATTAATGCAGACCAAAAAACCTCCAAAAACAGCCAGCCAAAAAGCCAGAAAAGGGACACCCGGACAAGTGAGAAAACTCAGGGGGGAAAACCACCAAACATGAGCCACACACCACAGAAAAACCTGTGTGGTTTTTCCACTCAAGCCAGCAAAGGACAAGCAGGGAAGAAACCAAATTTCTATCTTGGCCAGGCTGTAAAGAAATTAAGTCAGGTAGGGGGCTGGGACTTTCATCATCCCCCGCAGTAACAAGGACATCCTCACTGTGGTTTCAGTGGAGAATGTGGAGAACCTGGACTTCCACTCTCCTGTGGCAGTAACTGAAGCCGTGGCGAGAGCAGCAAAAAGGCACTACGCTAGGGGCGCCTGGGTGGCTCAGTCGGTTAGGCAGCGGACTCTTGATTTAGCTCAAGTCATGATCTCAGGGTCCTGGATCCGGCCCCGCATTGGCCTCTATGCTCAGTGGAGATTCTGCTTGAGGATTCCCTCTCTCCCTCTCCCCGCGCGCTTCCCTTCTACTCACATGCGTGCACATATGCACTATAAAATAAATAAATAAATCTTTACCAAAAAAAAAAAAAAAAAAAGCACTACTCTACCCAGCCAGAGAGCTATCAGTGGAGTCCTCTCAGAGAACCAGAACTCTCACCCACCACTCATAAAAGGGAATTTCCCACGCTGGTGTTAAGGAAGCCTGAACAAGGAACCTACACACATACCCCAAAAGGCAGTAAGAGGGCAAAGTATTCCCTTCCCCTTTGGAAGCAGGGTCGGAGGAAGCCAGCTAAAGACAGTAGGAAACTTTCTTCAAAGTTCTGGGGGCAAATTCTAGAGCCTAGAACTCCAGCAGCATATAAATTATCAACCAGGTTTGAGAAAGCAGATATTTTTCAGACATGGAAAAACTCAAATGCACCCTTTCTACAAGTCCACTGCTGTGACTGTCTCCTATAAAAACTGGAATATGGACTCCGGCAAATGAAATAAAATAACACAGGGGCCAGGAAATAACGAAATAGGAGCATAATGAAGGGACATTCCAGGATTACAACTATGTAGCTAACTTTGCACAGATCAGAACAGGAAAGTAGGAGGAAGCCGTCAAGGTGGGGGGGTGGAGAAAGCCTTAAGACTGCAAGTATTATTTTAAGTTTGGAAAAAATTAAGGATATGATAAAGCAAATAATGCAAGAGGCAAAAAGGATTAGAAATGCAGGGAGAAGGGGAAAATGAGACTAATATTAAAAAAAATCAAAATCCAAATACAGCTCTTTCTTTTCCAGTCTCAAGCACTCTCTGAACGCAGGCAGCAATGCAGACATGGCAAAGTCCAAGAACCACACATCACACAGTACCAAATGGCACAAAATGGTATCGGTAAGCCCTAATCATAAAGATAGGTTAAAAAGGTAGAATCTAAGTTCCTAGGAACTTTAAACTTTTGTCAAGAAATGCAAGAAGGCTCTAAAGAAGATGCAGACCAATAAAATAAAATTAAAGCCATCGAGGCTTTTGCCAAATTCAAGGCCCTAAAAGGCATGTCTCAAGTTTGAGAGACATGCCTCCCCTCCCCCAGTCTGGGTTTTGTTTTTGTTTTTTTTTTGAAGAGACACATTTATTACAACACTGCCAGGGCACCAGGCTGTGCTGGTCTTGAGGCTACTAACAAGGTCAAAGTCAAAGCCAAGGCTCATGCTCCGAAAAGTGCCCCAATCCCCACAAAGTGTGCAAAGTAGAGCCTTCTGTCTGCCAACATGAGGATGGAAGGACTCATGTGACATCTTGAGCTGCTATCTATACAGGGTGGGTGTCCCCTTGTGCTTTTTTGTGAAAATAATTGCAAAACTAATCTATATATTAGAATATAGAATATAGCTTTTAATTCTGGATGGATTATAAGAAAAAAAGTCTATATGACCCTGATGTTAAGAACATTCTCCTTCAAATGGGATGGCACTACACCAGAAAGGAAGAAAAGGTTATTCCAGCACACTACTTGGCCTATGTTGAGCAGTATTTAAATACTTATAATAACACTTTTATTTAAAAACTCCGAATAACATTTAATTCTTAGACTTAACCTAAGGATAAATAAAGGACGTGGTTCTGGCCATGGATCAGAACTAAAACAACCACATAAAAGTAAAAGTACAGCTTAGAGAAACTAGAAACAATAAGTATCCTTCCTTTAGAGAGTGGAGAATAATGAAACACTGTTGAAGGTTAATGGAATAAAAAGGGTTAAGTAACAATGTCAAAATAAAACCATTATAAGAATTAAAAATTAAAAAAAAAAATTAGAAATAACAGAGGCACCTGGGTGGCTCAGTCAGTTAAGCATCTGCCATCAGCTCAAGTCATGATCCCAGGGTCCTGGGATAGAGCCCCACATGGGGCTCCCTGCTCAGTGGGGGGTTTGCTTCTCCCCCATCCTATGTACCTCCTCCGTATTTGCATTATCTCTCAAATAAAATATCTTTTAAAAATTAGAAATCATATAAATAATATATTAAAACTATATATTAGCATATATACCAATATATATAATACATATGTGTATATATATTTAAAAATATATAAAATCCTAGAAGAGACAAAGAATTACTATAAAGGCACGCATCATCTTTCACTTCGGGGAGTCAACAAATACTATCTAAAGTTATATTAAGTGAGATATATCTAAGGGTTATGGGTTAACTTTCTAGAAGAACTAGAAATAAAATTGTTAATACAGGTTCTTGGGGGGGATAGAGTATAGACTCAATGCTTCCCATCATCAGTGCTTACAAACTATTTTACCATGTGCATTATAACTTTGATTAAAACAATTTTAAAGTCTGACAAACACATTCCATTGGTGAAGCTGTAAGGTAACAGGCACTCTCACATGTGGGACTATGTACTGGCACAATCCCTGTGGTGGGGAATCGGACACTAGCAAAATCACATACAAGTTTGCTCTCTGATCCAGCAATTCCACCTCTAAAAATCTATCACAATGGTATAATGGTAAAAATATAGAAAGACACATTTATAAGAATATTCATTACAACACCATTTGTAATAACAACACTGGAAGCAATCTAAGAAGCCAGCAGTATAAGATTGCTTGAATAACCCATAATCCATCCATCAGAGTACTAACTATGCTGTCCTTAAAGAGAAATAAGGATGCTCGCCAGACACTACTAGAAGTGATCTCTCTACAAACTATAAAATGAGAAAAGGGAAGGAGAGAAAAGTACATTCACCATTTACCTGAGAAAAGGTACTTCTATTGGTGTCACTGGAAATCAGCACTTTTGGGATGAGCACTAGGAGATTCAGATACAAGGGTGAGGAGGTTAAATGGAAATGCTATAGTCTTGAATTGGAAATATCAGTACGAACAGTCTACCTTTAACAAACACACACTTATTTCCTAGTGCTAACCCCTGGAAAACCCTGGAATAACGGCTGACCTAGTAGCAAAAAAACTAAACAAAAAGAGTCCCCAAACCCAGACTATAATCTCTAATACCAATTCCCACCAAAAGGAAGCAAGACTCCTTAGAGAAACAGAGGAATACAGGTCTGGAGCAGGAAAAATATAAGACAAGAACATCTTGTCCTACCAAAAGGCAAGGGAGCTATTTTAAAAACTACTGGGATCAGGATCCTGTCAAAAGGATTCTAGAAGCTAACATGAAGAAGCTGTCACTAGACAAAGATAGGACAAATTAAACATCAGTGAGAACTATGGTAATTCAAATATAGTAAACAGGTTTAAATCTATGTGTTTAAGTCTTAGGGGGAAAATACAGTCATCTTTGGAAAATACCAGCAAACTCAGTTTGAATCAAATATTTAATCCTACTTTTCCTGGATGAACTGTACCTCACAGTAACCAAATAGCGGATATGGGCAAGTTTTCCTGTATAGACATACTGTGGCTAGTATGAAGAAATGATAATGTGAAAATCACCATTTTACAGGCCCTAATAAAAAGACAGAAAGAGACATAATCAGATATAATGTCCCTACTGATGAAAATACCTATCACTACATTTTAAGTATTCTTGCCAAGAAAAGAACTTGAATCTGATCAAGTAACTAAATCTAACTACCAATTTGTAGGAAATAAAGGGGACAGGACATATTAAAGAGGATGCAGTGTAAACTACATAGGACAAATAACACACCTCAATAAATAAATTGCAAGAAGGAAAAAAGACACTTACCAACCAACTGTAAAGCATGATCTTACTTGATTTAAGCAAATCAACACTAAAAATACACATGACTAGAAAACTCTGAACATATTTGATGATACAAAGGAATTTTTCTTTTTTAGGTGTGATGTCGTTGTTATGTTTTTAAAAAGAAAGTCTATCTTTTAGAGACATGTATGGCAATATTTAAGAATAAGATAGGACAGGACGACTGGGTGGTGCAGTCAGTTGAGCAACTGACTTGGTTTCAGCTCAGGTCATGATCTCAGGGTCCTGAGATGGAGCTCCAGGTCAGGCTCTGCGCTGTAGGATTCTCCCTCTCCTACTCTAAAGATCTCCACTCTCAGCGCCTGGGTGGCTCAGTGGGTTAAGCCTCTGCCTTCGGCTCAGGTCATGATCTCAGGGTCCTGGAATCAGGCCCCACGTCGGGCTCTCTGCTCAGCAGAGAGCCTGCTTCACCCTCTCTGCCTCTCTACCTACTTGCGATCTCTATCTCTATGTGTCAAATAAATAATCGACCTTAAAAAAAAAAATCTCTACTCTCCCTCTCTCTGAAAACAAAAAGAACAAAAAAAGAATGAGACAGGATAGTCAGAATTCACTTCAAAATAATCCAGGTCTGGAGGACAGGAGGAGTTACAGTCAGTTATCTATAAATGGAACTAAATAAGCCATACATTAATACGTGTTTTAACACTGACGGCCATTTGAGGGCTCATTGTACTATTCTCTCTACTTTTGTAGATGTTCAAAATTTCCCTTAAAAAAGTATTAAGAACAATAATTTTAAGCACCCAGGAAAAAGAAATGAGAAGTTAGGTTAAAAAGACTAAAAGTGGGAATGCCTGGGTGGCTCAGTTCGTTAAATGTCCGACTCTTGGTTTCAGCCCAGGTCATGATCTCGGGTTGTGGGATCAAGCCCTGTATCAGGCTCTGTGCTCAGTGTGGGGGTCTGCTTCAGATTTCCTCTCCCATCCGCCCTAAATAAAATCTTAAAACAAAACAAAACAAAACAAAAGAAAACAAAACAAAAACTAGAAATGAACAGTACCATCAGCTAAACAAAGAAATATAAATGATGCAAATCTTACGTAGAACTGAATAAAAATTTTCAGATATTGTTTGAGAGGAGAGGCATCAAATGTTAAATACTATTGTTCTTACTCATATGCTCATCTTATCTAAGTGGACTTTAAGCTTCTTTTCTCCAAGCCAGCAAAAGGAATAATTCTTTGCATATATGAGGATCACAGAACTTCAAATAAATTCAGTAAAATATACAACACATCACACCTAACATACTCACAAAGAAGCAAATACTTTCTCTGTGGCTTTAAAAAAAAAAAAAAAAAAAAAGCTATAAAAAGGAACACTTGCTTTGACCTTGATTCCAGGGGTTCAAATAAGTGTGCCCATCCTCACCAAGCAATGTTAATGACAGCTGCCATTCACTCCACAATCATTTCTCTGCTGAAGGTGAGATACAAAATTGCTTCTAATCCTTACAACAATCCTACAGGTCAATTTATCAGCTTCCTTCTACAAAAAAAAAAAAAAAACCGAGGCTGAGAAACTTGGGACTGGGACAGGGACTGCGTGTGTCTCTAAGGCCCACATCCCCCAGCTCCTCTCACACGCTGAGCACAAGAACTGTTTGCTTGGAGTCAAACAGCATCTTGCTCTAGACCGGTTTCCTTCCTCCTGTTTATTCAAACAGACTAGGCGAGATCAATGAAACATCCCTGAAACCTTTCCTGTGGCTCAAGTGAGTTGGAAAGTTTATTTTTTCTCTCTCTCTAAATCGAACGTGGACGGATTTCCCTTCAGCAACCTGGCTCAGCCCACTTTAAGTCTTACTCACCGGATGAAGTACACACATTCACCAAGGAGCCCTTAAAGATCTCCTCCTTTCTCACTGTAGACTACAACGCCTTTTCCCAATGATAACTTTCCACTTTCCCTCAGAAAAAGCAAACACATTACATGACTGGCCCTCACCTTCCAAACACTCATTTATAACTTTGCTAACCTTGGCAAGTCATCTTTGATTCTTCTCTTGCCCCTTACATGTAATTTGTCACAAGTCCTGTCAATTCTACCTAAAATCTCTCCCCAATCTTTCCCTTTTCTTTCAACAACCAAAACCCCACTTCGGGCCTTGATCTTCTACAGCATAAACACAGGTCCATAAACCAGCGGTCTCCAATTTTTTTCCATGCATCCCTTCCCATCAAAAAATTTGAGCATACATCTGATACACATATATTTCTAAACTGTGAAAATGTCTTCCTATACTTATATATCCAAAAACACAAAAACAGAAATTTTGACAATTAATATAAAAACAAATATAAATTCTAACATTTTTTTTCACACCCCAGTGGATCATCTTCTATAGGCCAGAGTTAGCATAGTTCTATACTAATGCTGCCAGAGTGATCGTCCTAAAAACCCCAACCTGATCGTATTACATTCCCAACTCAAATCTTTCAGAGGCATCATGTTCCAGTGGCATAAGCTTACTTTTTTCAACTCTATCTCCTCTAGCCCTTATTCACATGTCCTGTATTTCTGCCATACCTGTCTTTTACACAGTTCCCTCTGCCTACAAATTCTTTATCTTTGACACCCATGGATTTCTATGTTAACAGTACCTCCAAGAAAAAAAAATACATTCTAAATACTGTAACCAATTTACAAAATGAACTTTGGGAATATACCCTATCTTTTCTATAGGAAGTCAAATATTTTAAACATACCTTTTGTTACTTCCTTTATATGGCTCCTTTTCAAGTCCCTAAATACTTGGAAAGAATGGGTATGGATTCCAATAAAAGTCAAGGAGACTAACTGTTTTTGTTTTCTTTGGTTTATTTTTCTTCCTTGTTTATCTTTCCATTTCCCAACAAAATCCTTTTAAGCAAAAAGGATGTTGTAAATCCAGAGATTAGTTCCCTCTAGGGCCAGGAAAAAAGCTGAGCCTTCGCAACCCACAATGAGAACTCCAGCCGGGAGCTTACACACAGATGTGACAGCCTGAGACACATTTTTCTACAACACCCCAGGTTTAACCTTCCCTGTTTCAACTTCCTAGCTGCTGTGCAAAGCCCTCCACGTTGACTGCAATGGCTAAGATTAGAATGGAGTTGCACCAATACACTATCCAGAAAAGTCATGAAAATTCAAGTGACTGACTTTGGGCACTAATAATGGGGAGATCAGTCTCCCACAAGACTCTCATTCCACCACCCCAAGTTTTTGTATGGTCTTCCACGGGGACTGGCAGGGGAACACCGCATGGTGAGAGGAAAGAGAAGAGGCAGTAGTTGGGGGCAGGAGAGGGGTTAGGTAAACCCCTAGATGAAGGACATCATGTTTCAACTTCTGGTCTTATCCCACAGTAGGGAGACAGGTCAACTCTGCTACGTAACAGGCCTTACAAAACAAGCAAGTCTGTGATGCATTTTGGTAATGGGATCCTATGATGAGCAGTCCAAAGATAGGACTGAAAAAGAGCTATCCTAAGAAGCCAATGCTGCTTTTCTGTACCTGAAAACAATGCAAAGGGGTTATCCCACTCCCAAGTCATAAAACTTCCACTGGTCTCCCTCCGGGAATGCCTCCTCCCTTAATCAAGTCTCACCTTTCTTTCAGTTCAAGTTTCAACATCTTCTGAGAAACTTCTCAGTCTACTGTGATTTTTTTGTTTTCTACACTATCATTTGGGCCAAATCAAAACCACAATGAGGTACCACTTTACACAAAGTGGTACAATTGCTTTGGAAAACAGTTTTACGGTTTCTTAAACAGAGTTACCATATGATCCGGCAATTCCACTCCTAGGTATATACCCAAGAGAAATAGAAAACATATGTCCACACAAAATGTTCACAGCAACATTATTCATAACAGTGAAAAAGTGGAAACAACCCAAATACCTAACAACTGATGAATAGATGAACAAAATGTGGTTTTATCTATACAATGAAATATTATTCACCAATTAAAAAGTAATGAAATATTTATATGCTGTAACAGAAATAAACTTCAGGACCATAATATTAAGTGGAAGACAAAGGATTATATATTGTATGATTCCATTCACATGAAATGCCCAGAATAAATCTACAGCAACTATAAGCAGATTAGTGACTGCTCAGGGTTGAGAAGGTTCGGGGAATGGGAAGTGAATGCTAATGGGTACAAGGTTACCTTCTGGGGGTGATGAAATGTTCTTAAATTGGATAGTAGTGATTGATCCCACTTTTGTGAGTATGCTAAAAATCGCTTAACTATAGGGGCACCTGGGTGGCTCAGTGGGTTAAAGCCTCTGCCTTCGGCTCAGGTCATGATCCCGGGGTTCGGGGATCGAGCCCCACATCGGGCTCTCTGCTCAGCAGGGAGCCTGCTTCCTTTCCTCTCTCTCTACCTCTCTGCCTCCCTGTGATTTCTGTCTGTCAAAATAAATAAAATCTTAAAAAAAAAAAATCGCTTAACTATATATTTAAAAAAAATAAATCTTACAGTATGTTAATTACACCTTAAGTTGTTTTCTAACTGCCATGGCCTACAAAGCCCTACTCAGCCCCCCGTCTGTATCTCTGACCTTACCTCAAGACTCTGTCCCATCATTCACTACCCAAACCTCTGGCCTTCAAGCAGTTCCTGAAATGTATCTAGGGTTTTCTTACCTCAAGGCCTTTGTATATATATGCTCAACTCCACCTGAAATGAAAAATCTTCCCCAGTCCCTTTACAGGACAAATGTTTTCTCATGCTCAAAGTCTCCACTCAAATGTCAGCTCTACAGTAAATCTGTTCTAAAACAGGACAGCCGCCCCTGCATTCTCCCTCGGCATTCCTTTCCTTTCTAGCACATCCACGTGGCTTTATGGGAATTGATCTGTTATTTTTAACCTGTTGGGTCCACCAGACTCTAAGCTCCATGAGAGCAGGAACAAGTATGTGTTATTTAGCCTAATTCTGAATGTCTAACACAATTCCTGGCATGTGCCTAAAAGTGGTAATTAACAATTTTATTTCCCTAAAATGCCACATCTTCACACATACTGCTTCTCCCTCTATTGAGACTACTGCCGCCGCCACCACCACTCCCCTCCGCTACCACTCTTGCCCTTTTCACACCTGTACTCATCTCTCCTGTCTCAGCTAAAACACCTTCTTTTTTTTTTTTTTTTAAGATTTTTATTTATTTATTTGACAGACAGAGATCACAAGTAGGCAGAGAGAAAGCTGGGGAAAACAGGCTCCCTGCTGAGCAAAGAGCCCGACGTGGGACTCGATCCCAGGACCCCGGGATCACGACCTGAGCTGAAGGCAGAGGCTTTAACCCACTGAGCCACCGAGGCGCCCCTAAAACACCTTCTTGATGAAGCCTGCTTTCCTTGCTTGAGCCGTCCTGGGAAAAGAGTCTCTCCATTTCCTTACCTATTCAGGACTAGCTGCACCTCCACCATAGCACTGATTAGAGTGTATCATACTGGGGTTTTTATTGGTGGGGAGGGGACCTGGAGGGAGTTTATTTTGTTCTGCATTTCTGTCTCACTACAGAGAGTTTGGGAAACCTTAAAGTGAAGAAAAACCTTTTCATTTTTGTGTCCCTAGCACACAGCCCACTAGCAGGCACATGATACTAATCATGACAATACCAGTGTAATGACTAATATTTTTTGAGGGCTCAAGATGTGCTTCACACCCTTAGTTCTACAGTGAGCGAGTGAATGAATAAATGGATACATTTCTTGGTCACAAACCTCAAAGAGGTCACAGTCTGACAGGGACAGAAGACAGGTATGTTGGCTAATGCAGAATTAATACCACCACAAGGCCAAAAAACTGCCCTGTCCAGTCTCTATGGCTTCAAATCTTAAAGTATGCTCTTCTCTGCATCCATAAATGTCAGGTTTCCTCAAACTCACTTAGAATACTTCCTTCGATTACTTAAAATCCACTTCCTGCCCTTGGTGCCTGGAAACAATTTCTAGGATGTCACCACAAGCAATATTAAACTGCCACACAGTTTCCTGCTGTATGTCTGCATTATCAGTTAAATTGCTTCATATTAACCACATTCTAGTCCACTGGGATCACTCAAACACTAAATAAGATTTAAACCTACCTGTCGAAGATTGCCAGTTTCCACTGCTCCTTTTATCCCTCTAGATAAAGGTCTGCTCAGGTTTAAAGTTCAGGAGCTTTCCAGGGTGCTACCTGCACACTGGTGACCTTTTCTTTCCCTGCCAAGTAGGTGCTTGGTTTGAAGCTAGACAATGTTCGTTTAGATGAACATGAACTAAAAAAAAAAAAAGCACTCTTTAGAAAAAGTAAGTAATTGGGCACCCAAGTGGCTCAGTTGGTTAAGCATCTGCCTTTGGCTCAGGATGTGGTTCCGGGGTCCCGGGACTGATTCCTGCATTGAGCTCCCTGCTCCCTGGGGAGCCTGCTTCTCCCTCTGCCTCTCTCTGTGTCTCTCATGAATAAATACACAAAATCTCTTTAAAAAAAAAAAAAAGAAAGAAAGAAAGAAAAGAAAAGAAAAAAGTAAGTAATTCTCTGCACAGACCAGGGCAATTAACTTAAAAACATAAAACCTCTTTCTTCTCAAGAGTACAGATAGCAAATTGTTCTTATAACTCTATGTAAACTCACCTTGGAGCCTCAGTCAGGATCTTCAGATCCTACCACACTTCTTAAATCATTCCATAAACTCTTCCTAAACAACTTTGTATGTCAGGTACCAGGTCTGACACAGGGAACTCAAGGACAAATAAGATAGTCGTGCTCTCAAGAAGTTTACTCTCCAAGGGCGCCTGGGTGGCTCAGTGGGTTGAGCCTCTGCCTTCGGCTCGGGTCGTGGTCCCAGGGTCCTGGGATCGAGCCCCACATCGGGCTCTCTGCTCAGCAGGGAGCCTCCTTCCCTCTCTCTCTCTCTGTGTCTGCCTCTCTGCCTACTTGCGATCTGTCTGTCAAATAAATAAATAAAAAATCTTAAAAAAAAAAAAAAAAAGAGAAGTTTACTCTCCAGTTTAATATGGAAGATGGTCAAGGAACTGAATTTCCTGCTAGAGCAGTGAAAAACACAAGGGGCCACAGAAACATACAAGGGGCACATGGCCTAAAATGAGGAAGGAGTGCACAGATGAAGGTCACCTGCTCTAGGCTGAAAAGAAGAGACACAGATGAGGGGCACCGGGCCTAGACTAGGGGTGGTTGCTCAGATGAGGGCAGCTGGCTGAGCTGGGAGGGGCTGAGAGTGCAGAGCCAGGATCAGGACAGGCTTCCTGGTGACAGCAACCAATCTTAGGCAAATAAACTCCCTTTCTCTCATGAAAAATGTGGTCGGTGGCACCTGTATCATTGGATAGTTGTGGGGATTTGATTAAATGGTTCACAAAAAGCAGTACCACCATGCCTGACACAGAGATTATGCTCAACCGGCCATAGCTTGAAGTCTGATCAAGCACTATAACTCAACACCTGTGCTAGCAATGCAACCGCTTTATTACTAATCATACAACAGACACGAGCTGTACGATTACACAGTATTGTTTTAATCAAATTTTATTTCATAAGAGAATGTTAAGTCCTGCTCTTCACATTAACAGTCTAATTCCTTGATCAAAACTTTCTTCACTTCTTAAAACATACCATTTCTGACATTTCTGGCATAAAATATATGGGTTTTCTTGTTTTTTGATAGAGAAGGTATAAAAGAGAACTAACAATTGCTGAATTTTTAATACAGGCCCAGCAATCACGTTGATACAGCATTTATTGCTCATTATGACTCTGCAACATAGTCCTCCCCATTATACCCTCAGGGAAACTGAGGGTGAAAGAGGTAGTTTGTGTGAAGTTCCAGTCAGTACACAAAAGAGCTGGAATTTGAACCAGCTCTGATTCCACATCATCAGTCTGACTGGGCCATATAGCATCAGAGATAAGAGGAAACACTGGTGGCCATAGTGCTCTCCTATTGAGGGGCCCCAGAGTGCTGTGTTCCACCCCCAGCCCAACACACACACACACACACACACACACACGGCTGTCCCTACACAACAGAGCCTACACACTTAGATTTCAACTCTTTAGCTCAATATCTTGAGCTAATTCTGTTCTTTCCTTTCAGGGTAGAACAGTTAGTGACCAAAGTTCTGTTTCCTCCAAAGACTAGGGGGCAGCATCTATGTAGATGGTCCCTAGCCACCTGTCAATCCCCATTCCTAGCTGTGGACAGAAATCAACAGTCACCATAAATCACAACTATTTTCCATAACTTCTCTTCATGTTCTCTCTCAGTCCCACCACAAATAAAGCAAACATATTTCCCAAGCCTAAGCTTTTATCTCAGAGCAAGGCAGTTTCAAGATCAAAAAAGCTATTCTTTACACTAATTTCACACCTTAGTAAGTTCCTTCACCCAAGTAACAGTAATGGGTTCCACAAAACACACCTGAGAAATGTATGTTAACCTGCAAACTTCGAGAGCAAGACAGAGACCTTAGGTCTAGGCAATTGACCTTCCACTGGTTGGATTTTCATGCTGGTTCTGACACGGACAGCCGTATGTCAGTCAGGCAAGTTTCTGAACGTCTCAGTAACAAAGGTAAGCATCCTCACAAGCATACTCCGCGACTGTAAGGTGGCTTTTGGAAAGTGTTTCTAAGTGCTATTGAAATTCAAGTTTACAACTCTTTCTTAGAATCAGGAGCTAAACTTGGAGTACCTCCTTAATCCCAATGCTTTACAAACTATGTCTTTTTACCTCCCAAACCTCTTAAGCTGTTGTTTGGAGCACACTTCTAACTCTCTCCCCTTGTTTCCACAAAATCAAGAATGAACAGGGTGCTCATCCGACTGTTCCATTTTCATTATCATAAGCGAACTTTTCTAGCTTCATTTAGTGGATGTCTCGGGCCTGCCGCTGCACATATGAGCCAATAGTGAATGAGAAGCCTAAGCCAGTCAAGGGACTACCAAGGATGGGCAGGGGCCACACTGCATGGACATCGGCTGGACATGAGAGACATTTGAATAATTATTAGAGTTTGTCCTCAGGGCCCTTCCCCTTTCAAACTTCCCCAGCATTATCCTCAAAGTGCTGAAATAAACACATTCCATAGACTTTCTTGTAAGCAGGTTTAAAGTGTCCTATGAAAGCCGTTGAGGGAAAAGCCTATGCTGTCAACTTTGTTTTTAAGTGCCCTTCAACAATTCTATTACTCACAGAGAAAAGTGAACATTTGTTAGTGATTAGAGATAAGGCATCTCATGTTCTGGAGCTGAGGAAGGGAGAGGCCCAAAAAGGACCTGACGGGAAGGGGAGATAGAGTCTAAAGCAACACACCCAAACTGGACTGCATAAAAGTTGCACTTTCCAAAGTCAACTTCTAGGTCTAGAAGCAAGGCAACAATGTTTCAATGGGTCCTGAAGTTTGATGTATCAACAACATCCCCAGAAAACGAATCCCCCACCGAGGACCCCAGGTGAATGAATGAAAGGGAATTTGCCAGACTGGATTTACAAAGCCTCTCCAGCCACTATCAAGATCAGGTGCTCAATTACGACACAGAGGCATCTTTCTTCATAGCCTTTGGCCCTTGCTGTGTGGCGACTTTCACAGATAAGAGGTAAAGGAGGAAAGAGAAAGAGGCCTTCCTCCTCAGTCCATCCAGACCTTAAATCCAGGAGTGGCCCCTCCGAGGACCTCAGGCGATTTTCTGTGGGGACCGCAGGCCGTAAGCAGACCTCTCAGGACCTGCCCAACTCTCAGGGGCGCCCCAAACACACCCATTTGGGGAGTTGCTTCTGGAGATTTCTCACCCTCCCCCCAACAGTTGTGTGAGCGTTTTCAGAGGTTCTGTTATCCCGGGGAGGGGGCCACCTTGGAATCTCTGCGACTCCCGCCCTCAGGTGAGGAGGGGACACCTGACCACCAGAGCCTTTCCACCCCGCGCACTCCCCGCCCCCGCGCCTCCCTGGATCGCCATGGCAACCGTCCCCCTCCCCGCGTGACGCCGGCACGCGGGGCGCCCCTCAGGCCCCGGCAACAAGTCCCCCGCGCCGCCCGCGGCCTGCAGCCCTCTCCCGGCCTCGCCGCCCCGCGCCCGGCCCGGCTCCGCCCGGCCGCACTCACTTGATCCTGGAGCCCATGGTCCCCGGGCCTCCTCATGGGCCCGCGGGCCCCGCTCGGCGCTGCGCTGCAAGCCCGCCCGCCCGCGGCCGACCGGCCTCCCTCCGGCGCTCTCCCCGCCCCTTCCTCCCTTCCCTCAGGCTGGGCCCGCCCGCTCGAGGCTCGCTCCCTCGTCGCCGCCGCCGCCGCCTCCCGGGGTTAATGTACTCGCTCCAGCCCGGCGAACGCCATGGTCGCCGGCGCGCGTACCCGGCGCGCACCGCCCCCTCCGCCTCTCACACCGCCGCCTCCTTCAGCCCGCGCCGCTGCCGCCGCCACCCGCGGGGGCTGCCGGGAAGTGTAGTCCGCTCGCGGGGGGGCGGGGCCGCCTGAGGGCTGTCGGGGACAGGAGCGGCTCTTCAGCACCGCGGGGGACTCGCGGAGCTGGGCGAGCCGTTTCCCCGAGGTCCCCCGAGGACTTCCACCCACCGTGTTCCCGTACCTCTTCCTACAGAGAGTGGGGAATACACCCTCATCCTATGGAGGCCCCCGAGCGCACCTGAAGAAACCTCCACCCGTTCCAACGTTATGAGTCCTCCCGCCCAGGAGCTTTGGCGTTCAGATGTCTCCCACTCAGGCCTCCGGGAAAGCACAAGTTTTCCCTTTTTTAAATGCCATCCATACCTCCCAGTAAGGAAGCCACTTATGTTAAGCCACTGTGGCTTAAAGGAGCCTCTTCTCTATCACACTACACACTTTCCCAGCATGGTGCTTGACAGAAGCCCCTTCCTCTTCCCTTAGATCTTTCAGGAGAGGAGCACCTGGGTGGCTCTGTTGGGTAAGTGTCTGTCTTCGGCTGGAGTCATGATCTCCTGGTCCTGGGTTGGAGCCCCACATCAGGCTTCCTGCTCAGCAGGGAGTCTGCTTCTCTCCCTCTCTCTCTGCCCCTCAGCACTGCTCATTCGCTCTCTCTGAAATAGACAAATAAAAACCTAAAAAAAATATTTAAGGAGACCTCTCCTACCTACAGGAGCACCACCGCAGACTTCGTACTACCCTCTTAGTGGCTCTGTTCTGGCCCTACCCTTGCGGACTTCTGCCTCCCTATCTAAGCCATTATGGGGGCTCCAATACAGACAGGTCATGTCGTGGTAATAGTCCCTGATAGAGAGTAGTAACTCAAGGTGAATGAGCGAGTTTGAGTCAAGTACCAACCTGCTACCTGCCTCCACTCCTCCCTGGGGCTCACCTTCAGGAACACGCCAATATCATTTCCTCTAGGCCTGGGGGAATCACAAAGAAAGCAATAAAGAAGTCTGCCCTTAGGACCCACCATTCACTGAGTGAGTGAGTGTTATCCCTGAACCAGGCACAACTGGTTCTCTACTATTTCCCCTGCAGGGTTAGCACCACTCCTCACAACCATCTTGTGTGTGTCCACCCCGCCCCCAACACACACACATCAATTTCACAAAGAGGAAAGGTTACATAACTTGCAACTGCTGGAGCAGAGATTAGCTTCCAGGCCGAATAATTCCAAACACATGTGACATAGTTGCGCTGTAGGATGGCACCTTTGACCACAAGTCAGAAGACATAGTAGGTTCATGGTTCACTTTTGAAAATAATCCTTTCTTCTCCTTCTTCCTCTTCTTCTTTTACGATTTTGTTTCTTTCTTTTTTTTTTTTTTAAAGTGTAGATTACTGGATTTTATGGTTCTACCCCAGTCTATTCCACCTTCATTGTGGAGTAGGATGTTGTCAGAGTGGGATGTTTTGTGGTTTTTGTTTTGTTTTGTTTTGTTTAAGATTTTATTTATTTATTTGACAGACAGAGATCACAGGTAGGCAGAGAGGTAGGCAGAGAGAGAGAAGGAAGCAGGCTCCCTGCAGAGCAGAGAGCCTGATGTGGGGCTTGATCCCAGGACCCTGGGATCATGACCTGAGCTGAAGGCAGAGGCTTTAACCTACTGAGCCACCCAGGTGTCCCTCTTTTACAATTTTCTGTTCTAAAATGCCATTCGTTCCTTCTGCCATTTTAGTTCTTATAAATTCCTGAGATGTCTCCCCACCCCTCAATCACTACAGTAACTAGTCCTAGGTCCCTGCTAAGCAGGTAGCAAAGAAAACAAGAACTGCCTCTTTTGGAGTTACATTCCATATAAAGGTAGTTTCTCTCCTTTGCCTGTGCCTTGAGATTGTTGAAAGCAAAGAATGAACTTTATTGAATTAAAGCAAAAACATTGAAAATCCAAACCACCATTTTGAATTCCAAGTCTTTTGCACCCAGACACCAACACTGACTTATAAACACCCCCAGGAGCAAAGCTCTGCTAGACAGACAGGGCCTCTGTGGTGTTTATTCACCTTGTTTTCTATGAACCCTCTCCAAAGAACAGTTGTTATCAAGATCTTCCCTGGAATGAACAGCCAGTTCAAAAGCTCTGAGCAGGAGACTATAAATAAAACAAAGTTATTTGGTGGAGGGCAAAGCTGGCTCCTTTTCAAAGGAGGTTGTAGCCATCCTGGCCACAAAAATGTCTGGGTGCCTGCTGGGTGGTGTGTGCGTGCGTGTGTGTGTGTGTGTGTGTGTGTGTGTATGTGTGTGTGTTGGAGGGGGAGACTGGAGGTGGTTTTGGGGGGTTATCTATCTGTCCAGGTGGCCTCTGAGACTGCAGGGTGGTCTGGGGAGAGAGCATTGAGCTGGGAGTTAGGATACTGACTTCTAATGCTAACTGCACCACTGCCTAGCAAAGCAATTTAAAGGAAATGATTAGAAACTTGCCTGCTTCAGTTTCCTCCTCAGTAAAATGGCTAGAGAGGATGGGGAGGAGCTCACCTCATAAGAGAGGGTATAATGTAAGAGTTAAGAGCCCAGGATCGGGAGCCATACTTCATGCTGAATCTCAACTCTACCTCTGACTAAGTGTGTGCCCTTGGGTAAGTTATTCACTCTCTGTGTGCCTCAGTTTCTCTGTCTGTAAAATGGAAATTATGGTCATAGATCTTACTGAGTTGACATGAAACTTAAATGAGTACATGACACCTAAAAGTATTTAAACAGTGACCTGCTTATAGGAAGCATGCAAAAATTAACAGTAACTATTTTATGCACAACTTAGCACAGTTTTGCTTTTCTTATTAATAGTAATAATCTTCATAATAAATAGTCCTGTACTTAGATTCAGGAGACCTGAGTTTCCAACCTAGAATGTAATTGTTTACATTGTGGGTCAGAATTTAGTTCAGCTGTAAATGATAGAAGCCTGAAAAAACAGTCACTGAAAAGGAAAAAAAAAGAGTTTCTCTTTCACATAAGGTCTGGAGTTGAATGTTCCAGAGCTGGTATGGCAGTTCTGTAAATCATACCATAAGACTTGAAGGCACAGAAACAGGACAGGGAGGGTGATTTGGCTTTGTGGTAGTATACCTGTCTTCTGTTTCCATCAGACTCTTTGGGGTTGGTGGCCCAGAATTCTATGTTATCGTGCTATTATTCTCCCAATAAGCTTCTACCTTGTGGTCCAGAACAGCTGCTTGAACTCTAGCCTTCTAATCTGCAACCCAGCCAGCAGGAAGAAAGAGGGTCATGCCCAATCCCAACTGCTAATCTTTAAATACACTTCCCTGGAGTTCCTCACACCACTTCCACTTACGTTCTATTGGCCAGAACTTAGTTACACAACCACATCTCATTAAGGAAGTATAGCCCTTTTTTCAGATGATCATGTGCATTGCTGAAGGGGGTCATTTCGGGGGAAGAAAGGGAGAAAAAAAGGGACACCTGGGGGCTCAGTGGGTTAAGCGTCTGCCTTTGGCTCAGGTCATGATCCTAGGGTCCTGGGATTGAGTCCCACATGAGGTCCTTACTCAGCAGGGAGCCTGCTTCTGCCTCTGCCTGCCACTCGCCCTGTTTGTGCATGTGTGCGCTCTCTCTCCCCGACAAATAAATAAATAAAATCTTTTTAAAAAAAAGAATGGGAGAAAAGATATTGTAAAACAACTGGCAGTCTCAGCCAAGCACCTTGGGCAAGCCGCTGTATTTCTCTGGGTCTCAGTCTCCCTAAATATAAAGTAAGAGAATCGGGCCAGATGATCCCTCTTCAAATCCCTTTTCAGGGGTACCTGGGTGGCTCAGTTGCTTTAGTGTCTGACTTTGGCTCGGGTCATGATCCCAGGCTCCTGGGATTACCCTGCCGGGGGCTCCCTGCTCAGTGGGGAGTCTGCGTCTCCCTCAGCCCCTCCCCCCTCAAATCAATAAATACAACCTTTTTTAAAGAAGCCCTTTCCAGTTCTAAAATTCTATAATTCAGTTTTATAAACCTAGATGAATCAGATGTTATTCAAATAAAAGGAGGCATCTCTGCCAAGTACATGGGATAATCAGTTGTTGGGATTGAAACCTTCCGGTGATGAGGAGGGGTTTAGGAACTTTGCCTTCTGGCCTGTTGTCAAAATAGGCTAAGCATACCTAGCCGATAAATAATCCCACAGTGTGTGCAATACCACCCGCGCAGACACTCATGCTCCTGTTTCCAAGCCTGCCCTTGCTCTCTGTACCTGTTTGGGTTTTTCTGCTTAGGATTTTGAGAGCTGTTACCTATTGAGGGAAGGATAGCAGCCCCAAAGATCTCTAATACCTCATTAATGATACTGTATGAAACAGCAGGACCCACAGGCCAGTGGTATGTTGTTCCTGGTCCACTTAGGCATGATCATATATATATTTTTTAAAAAATAGAGATAAAATTCAAATGTCATAAAAGTCATGATTTTAACATGTGCAAGTCAATGCTTGTAAATATAGTCACAAAGTTGGACAACTATCATCACTACCTAACTTCGTCTCACTTCATCACCCCAAAAAGAAACCCTGTATCCACTAGTGTTCACTCACCTTTTCTGCCCATCGCCCCCCCTGCCTTGTACCCTAGCAACCATGTATCTTTCTGTCTCTATGCAATTGCCTATTCTGGATATTTCATATAAGAGGAAACACATGCTCATGTGGCCATTCTGCCTGCTTTCTTTCACTTATTATAACGTTTTCAAAGTTTATTCATGTCGTACCACCTGTCAGCACATCATTCTTTTTTTTTTTTTTTAAAGATTTTATTTATTTATTTGACAGAGAGAGATCACAAGTAGGCAGAGAGGCAGGCAGAGAAAGAGAGAGGAGGAAGCAGGCTCCCTGCTGAGTAGAGAGCCCGATGCAGGACTCGATCCCGGGACCCCGAGATCATGACCTGAGCCTAAGGCAGCGGCTTAACCCACTGAGCCACCCAGGTGCCCCAGCACATCATTCTTTTTGACTACGGTGTAACACTCTATTGCGTGGATGGGCCACATTTTGTTGGTGGTAGATGCTTAGGTTGTTTCCATTTTTTGGCTGTGATGGATAATGTTGCTCTGATCATCCACATACAAGTTTTTGTGTGGAAGTACATTTATAATTCTCTTGGGCGTTGTGGCTATGTTCTTCAGAAAGAATCCACAGGTCATTAATAGGGGTGCTGCTGCCCTTACCCAAAAAAGGAGGAGTTATGTAATGAAATAAGTTTGGGATATGCAGAATCACATCAAGTTAGATAGGTTTGGGGCACCTGGGTGGCTCAGTATGGGTTAAGGCCTCTGCCTCTGGCTCAGGTCATGATCCTGGGGTTCTGGGATCGAGCTTCTCATCGGGCTCTCTGCTCAGCTGGGAACCTGCTCTGCCCCCCACCCTCTGCCTGCCTCTCGGCCTACTTGTGATATCTGTCAGGTAAATAGATAAAACCTTTAAAAAAAAAAAAAGTTAGATAGGTTTATTCCCCTGAGCATCTGATCGACATTTATGTAGCAACGTGCCCCATAGATCTCCTTGGAAGAGAGCATACGCCTTCCCAGTAGTAAGTGAATGGACAGTGGAATCAAGCCTATCCAAGGCGCTCATGGAGTGAATTTGGAGAATGTTTCTTAAACTCTGTGGGCCTTAGTTTTCTCATTTTAAAATATATTTTTTTAAGATTTTATTTATTTATTTGACAGAGAGAGATCACAAGTAGATGGAGAGGCAGGCAGAGAGAGAGAGAGAGGGAAACAGGCCCCCCGATGAGAAGAGAGCCCAATGCGGGACTCGATCCCAGGACCCTGAGATCATGACCTGAGCCAAAGGCAGCGGCTCAACCCACTGAGCCACCCAGGCGCCCAGTTTTCTCATTTTAAATAAGGGGATGATAATAGCCACCTCAAGAAGATGAAATGAAGACTGTAGGATTCCTGCTGTATACATTTAGAATTCAATAAGTGGAAATATTACTGTGCTAAATTGTCAGATTGATAAAGACAGAAACCACGTCAGGCTTATCCATATCTAAACCTCAACATCTAGTACGGAGCCTGGCAGGAAGGCAGTGATCAATAAAAATTTATTGAAGGAATAAATAAATGACCTCAAAACCCTCATTTTGAGCCTCCTCTCCTAGAGATAATAAGCCACAGAACATGGGATGCCCAGGTGACTCAGTCATTAGGTGTCAGCCTTCGGCTCAGGTCACGATCCCAGGGTTCTGGGATCTAGCCCTGCATCAGGCTCCCTACTTAACAGGGGGACTCCTTCTCCCTCTCCCACTCCCCCTGCTTGTATCCCCTCTCTGTCAAATAAATAGATAAGATCTTTAAAAGAAAATGAAAATCTTTAAAAAGAACAAATAAAATCTTTTTTTAAAAAAAGTAAGTCGCAGAACAAGATTTGGGAAATGCTTTCTTCCTTAAATTTGAACTTATTGTATTAAATTAATAAATTTCTTTACCTTCTATGTTTTATATTTTCTTTTTATTTTTTAAAAGATTTTATTTCTTTATTTGACAGAGAGAGAGATCACAAGTAGGCAGGGAGGCAGGCAGAGAGAAAGCAGGCTCCTGGCTGAGCAGAAAGCCCAATTCAAGTCTCCATCCCAGGACCCTGAAATCAGGAGGCAGTAGGCTTAACCCACTGAGCCACCCAGGAGCCCCTATTTTCTTTTTAAACTTGTGATAAAACACACATAACATAAAACCTACCACTGTTGCCATGTTTAAATATACATTCAATGACATTAACTGTATTCAGAATATTTTTCTACCATTGCCACCCTCCATCTCCAGAACTTTTTTCCAAATCTCCCCAAACTGAAACTCTGTACCCACTAAGCAATGACTCCCCATTCTTCCCCCCGCCAGTCCCTGGCAACCACCAGAGGCTTTCTGTTACTACGAGTCAGACTACTTTAGGAACCTCGTGTAAGTGGAATCATACAGTATTTATCCTTTTATGACTGGTTTACTTCATTTAGCATAATGTCCCCAAGGTTCATCCATGTTTTATTTTGTTTTCTTTTGTTTAAGTGGGTCCCGTGCTTAACCCGGAGTTTGAACTCAGGACCCCAGGACCAAGAGTCCCATGCTCTACTAAGTCAGCCAGGTGCCCCAAGGTTCATCCTTGTTGAGGTATGTGTCACAACCTCCTTCCTTTCCACTGTATGTATGCACTACATTTTGTCTCTCTGTTCATCTGTCCACGGACCCTCAGGTTGCTTCCACCTGTTTGGCTGTTATGAATAATGCTGCTATAAACATGTTTGTAGAAATATTGCTTGAGTCCCTGTTTTCAGTTCTTTGGAGTATATACCCGGAAGTAGAATTGCCAGATCATAGGATAGTTCTATTTTTCATTGTCTGAGGAGCCGCTGTACTGTTCCATTATGGCCATGCTATTTTTTTTTTTTTAAGATTTTATTTATTTGACAGACAGAGATCACAAGTAGGCAGAGAGGCAGGCAGAGAAAGAGGAGGAAGCGGGCTCCCTGCGGAGCAGAGAGCCTGATGCGGGGCTTGATCCCAGAACCCTGGGATCATGACCTGAGCTGAAGGCAGAGGTTTTAACCCACTGAGCCACCCAGGTGCCCCATGGCCGTGCTATTTTACCTTCCCTCAGCAGGTGGGAGAGTTCAAATTTCTCCACATCCTCACCAACACCTGCTGTTTCTATTTCTTCATAGTAGTCATCCTCATGGGTGTGAGGTGGTGTCTTATTGTGGTGTTGTTTGTTTGTTTGTTTTTAATTAATTTATTTCTTTGGCACAGAGAGAGAGAGAGAGAGGCTGAGCTGGGGGGAGGAGCAAGAAGAGAGGGAGAAGTGGGCTCCCTGATGTGAGACTCGATCCCAGGACCCTGGGATCAAGATCTGAGCTGAAGGCAGATGCTTAACTGACTGAGCAACCCAGGCATCCCCTCGTTATGGTTTTGATTTGCATTTCCTTAAAGATAGCGATGCTAAACATCCTTTTGTGCACTGACTGGCCATGTGTGTATCTTCTTCAGAGAAACATCGATTCAAGTCCTTTGCTCATTTTTTAAATCAGGTTGTTTGTTGTGTTGCTATCATTGAGTTATAGGAGTTATTTATATATTATGGATTCTAACCTCTTGTCAGATGTGTGATTTGCAAATAGAGTCTCCCGTTCTGTGGATTGCCTTTTCACTCTGTTGATAGTATCCTTTGATGCAGAAAAATTTTAAATTGTGATGTAGTCCAATTTACCTATTTTTCCTTTTGTCGCATGTAGCTTTAGTGTCATATCCGAGAAACTATTTTCCAAACCAGTGTCACAAAGCTTTCTCCTATGTTTTTTTCTATGAGTTTTATAGTTTCAGCTCTTACATCTAGGTCTTTGATCCATTTGAGTTCATTTTTATATATGATGTAAGGTAAAGTTCTTTACCTTCTTTTTTTTTTTTTTTAGAAATTTTATTTAATTTTTTGAGAGAGACAGCAAGCATGCATGTGAGTGGGAGGCGGGGGGAGGGGACAGAGGGAGAGGGAGAGGGAGAATCTTAAGGGTGAAGCCTGAGAGAAGGCTTGATCTCAAGATCCTAAGATCATGCATGACCTGAGCCAAAATCAAGAGTCGGAGGCTTAACCCCCTGCACCATCTAGCTATCCTAGGGTCTTTACCTTCTTTTGAGGGCTAAAGGTGCTTGAACCTGTCCTGTATCAGTAAGCTCAGCCAGAAGGCTCACCTGCTCTCTGATTATATGGTGCATTATCTTACTATAGTTTAATAATACTACCTTGTAAATACTTAATAGTTTATATCTTTCCAACTGCTCAGTAATCAGGGAGAACCATTGTCCTTGCTTGAGGATACACAGCTGGCTTAAGTAACTTCCCTGAGATGAAACAGCTAGAAAGTGGAGCCAGACCTCAGCTCAGTTGCCCTAGCTCCCACTTGTGGATTTATTTCTTAAGATACAGTGTTTTATCTTGCTGTGGTTTTCCTTCATTGATTAATTCATTAATTCATCAAATATATCATTTTTCTTAGTGGCATTAATAACTTAACATTGTTTAAATTTTTTTTAAAAGACAAGAATAAATAGCGCACATAATCCCCTTGTAGGCCTTTCCTAGTTCTACATGGATGTGAAATGATATGCTTAAGTCTTTTCTTGTGGAACCAGGAACATAGGCCCTGGAACCAATCACTAACTAGCAAGTCACTAACCTCTCTCAGACTCAGTTTCCTCATCTGTAAAATGGGATAATAGTACCTTCTTCCTCTGGTCATTGTGAGAACTGAATGTCTTAATGTGTGTGAAGTACATAGATTAGCCTTGCATTTAGTAATGGCTCAGTGTGTGCTGTTATATAGTTGTCTTCTTGATAACGAACCCCCAACAAAAGACAAATTCTAAGGAAGGTCAAAGAGAACTGATGATTTAAGGCTTTGATTCCTATAATTAGCTATGGGCGTCAGTACCACCTGTGATGCTTGTTTGTAATAAGGAGTCCGGAGTTCTGGTCTGGGAAATTCTCATTCAGAAGTGAAATCAGAGGCTCTGCGTTTTAACAAGTTCTGCAAGTTATGTAGAGCCACAATCAGGTAGGGAACTACTGATTTAAGCCTTACCCAGATGCCAATAAGGATTGAATTCCCATTAGTACCGACAGAGCCCCAGCAGGCCACCTGCTCCACTCCCAAGATTCACCAGCCTCCGGCTCCGGATCCTGCATTCCACCTGCTGGCTTTCTGAAATAGTCAGGGTGTGTGGCTGAGCTTTGTTAGTACTTGGAGACCCAAGGGAGGTGTCATCAACAAACCATTCACTCATGTACCAAATTCCTCCTACGTGCCAGGTCCTGTGTTAAGGACTGCTTCCTGCTCCCAGCTGAGACCCATCCCTCTCCTCCACCCCTGCAGTGTAGCATTCAGCAAACATTCCTAGTGAGCTTACTGTGTGCGTGGTCCCCATGCCTGTGCTAAGGATACATCTATAAACGAGACAGTCAGTAGATGAGACACAGTACAGAGTCTGGCCTGGTGTGCTCCCCTCAGCCACCTTGCTTACTCCTGATATCTCGTGCTGGACACCTGCAAAAGCACCTCTGTGATCTTGAACTTGCTTCTAAGACTCTTGCCTTGCCCCTGGTCCTTTAATCTCAGGGCTATCTAGCTCATTACCTTGCAATGTGTTCTTCCACATTCCCCCTCTCTGCAGCTTGAGTATTTGACATGTAGATTGTCTGCCCAGCCCTGACCTTGGTGCTTCTCAGGCCAGTTTGGGTGTTAATCCTCCTTGTCAGGACTTCTAGGACCTCTTGGCCCTAGAGCTGCTCCCATTTCCACCTGACTGACCCAGGCTTCTGGCAAGACTCAGGCCTAAACTCTAGAGGTACAGCCCTGTTCCTCTATTCCATATTGAAGATGGCAACCTTGTACCTCTATGGTTTCTGAACTGAGCTGGAGAGTTTACAGGACTCTGCCCAGTTGTACTCTTGGACTCTCTTACCAGTTTTCCTTTATTTAACACTTTTTTTCCCATATGCATTTATATATATTGTATATTATTTTTCCCTATTTATTTCAACCAACTACCCTTTCACCTAAACTAATACCTCCCCTAATCATTTTAGTGTTTTGGTTGTGAGCAGAAAATCAGTTGAATTTTTAAGCTTCCATCCCAAAATACCTCCCATTTCCCAAATCAGGGCACACAAAATGAGTGACAGTGATGACCTCCCTAGCATCTGAGTAAAGATTAAGACCCCTGTTCTCTAACCTCTTAGCCTGACCAGAATTTTCATTGGTCAGAGTGGCCATGACCTTGAAGAAGAGATCCTCTGACTCCGTTCAATGATGGTGTTGTTTTTAATTTGTAGGTAGCTTTCTGTGGGTCTCAAAGGAGATTCTACCTCCTAAATCTGAGATCTCTGCTCCCAGGAGTGAAAATCCTGTCTTTTTAGAAGTGATGGGGGAGGGGCACCTGGGTGGCTCTGTCAGTTAAGCATCTGCCTTCAGCTCAGGTCATGATCCCGGAGTCCTGGGATGGAGGCCCAAATCGGTTTCTCTTCTCAGCAGCGAGCCTGCTTCTCCTTCTCCCTCTGTCTGCCACTTTCCCTGCTTGTGCTCTCTGTCTGTGTCAAATTTTAAAAAAAGGAAAGAAAGAAAGAAATGATAGCGGGAGCATCACATGGTAGTTAGGGCACACATTGCCTGGGGTTGGATCCTGGCCCTGTTAGTGCAAATTATGTAACCTTAACTTAGTTTCCTCATCTGGAGAGTGAAAATACTGCTAGTATCCGCTTCACAGTATGGTGATGAGGATAAAATTATTACATCCATAAACACTGAGGACCCAGGGACAATAAGCACTTGATAAATGCGTTATTATTATCATAGGGAGAATTGGTGACCACTGACCACATCATTCCCAATCTTTGTAATACCCCAGAGAGGCTGGTACTATGAATACATATTTTCCAGGAGGGAAGGTGATTTGCCCACAGTCTCCCAGCCAAAAGCAATGAGAGCTCATAGAAGAGCTCAAGGGCCATCTGATTTTCAAGCTGCCTCTTCTTCCAAGATAACTTCAACCATACTCCATTCTCTCACCCTCTTTCTGTCTTAGCTCAGCTAAAAATATCCAGAACAGCATCCTCATTGGCTAATATGCGTACCTTTTTTTTTTTTTTTGCCTTTTGAACGTTATCAGTTCATTCAAAGAAAAAGCTCCCACTTATATGAAGGAAGGAGCTGAACTGCTCCTTTCCTTCCATGAAAACTCATTGGAAGGCAGAAAAGGGAGCTGCCTGTTGAAACCCTTCTGCTTCTAAGCTTGTGTCCCTAGCTGGATGGCAGCATAGCAGAGCAGGAAAACAAACTCCCCTCATCCACACACTCCCACCACATTTGAGCTGGTCGACTTCCCGCAAGTCCCTCCCCACTGCCCTGAGAGCTGGTCTCCTGGGCTGTTCCGCTGAGCTTATAGGAGCGCTGGCCTTACAGAATTCTGGTGAGGATTAAATGAGACAACCCATGGAGCCTGGCATGTAACATGGGGCCCCTCAGAAGCTGAGAGCTTCTGTGACATAGGCAGTATGAATGGAGTAAATCACCAGCATTCGCAGAAGAGGCAGGACAGCCTAGTGATTAAGTACGGGGGTTCTGCAGCCAAGCGGGGGATGGCTTAGACCCCAGCATGTACCACGCTCTGGTTCTCTGACAGTTTCTTTCTCTCCCCAAACCTCGGTTTTCCTGGAGTAAAAAAGATATAATACGTATAAAGAGCTCAGTAATGAACGGTGGCTGCATTCACAGCAAGCCTCCCCAACCAGATCATCTCTCTAATAGCAGTGGAAGTAATTGATTTCTGCTTCTAGGGCAACGCACACACGGACACCACAGAGTGTGCATCCTGGGGCAGCTCCGGGCAGCTAAAGCCAAACTGTCTGCCCCGAATTCTCCTGCTGGTAATGTGGCTGATGACAGCTTAATGGACTCTTTACCCTTGAATGCTAAGGAGAAAATAACTCATGGCATTATAACATATGAATGTAATATTTTTTTTTTTTCCTTGAGCAACGTAGAGAGAAATTCAAAAACATATGTGGACTTGAGTCTGTACCCTGAACCTCCCTCTTCCTGGCCCTGTCTATATGGGGAAAAGATCGAGCCACTGCAATCACCCAGATCATTCATGTTTGTAAAATATAGCCATATCTGTGTGTGTGTATGTGTGTGTGTGTGTGTGTTTTCCTAAATGATCTGAGTCTAACAAAACAGAATATGTAGTCAGTTTATAAAGACAGGACTGTGAATGCCCCCAAGTTATTGATTTTCCAGGGGCAAGCCAGTTCCTCTTGGAATGGGTGGGTAAATGTACACATTCCCGCATGCTTGTGCACACACACATACACACACACACACACACACACACCACGCACACTCATACACACTCACACTCTTTCTCATCATGGGGAAGCTGGTCCGAGATCCACCTGCACAAATTTCAGAAAGCCATGCCATCCTGACTAGACAGATGGGGGCCCCTTCACTGTGGGAAGCTAAAACTTTCTTTAGCCTCAAGGTCTGAGGGAGTGGCAGTCATGGGAACCTCCATTAGACTGAGGGGCTGGGCAGGAGGGGAGGAGGGCAAGGAGAATTACATGAGAGAGGGGCAGATCAGAGACTTGAAGAGTCAGGGTGATCCAGGTTCAAGTCCACCACCCTGACTTTGGGCAAGTCTCTTCCTCCTGTTGGAGCCTCAGTTTCCCCAGCTGTGAAATGGGTTTCATAACAGCCAGCTTCCATGGTGCTTGAGAACGAATAATAAAGCAGATAAAGGTCTGGCATGAGGCACAGTGCCAGGCTGAGGGTAGAGCCGGAGACAAGGTGGCTTTTCTCCCTCGGAAGGAAATCCAGGCCAGGCAGGAGTTGTAAGGAGTCCCAGCTCCCAAACAGAGTGGGCAATGTCCTTTCCAACCACCCAGAGCCTTGCCGAAAAGGAAGTGTGTGGAAGCACGACTCTCCATCTGGCTAATGTTCACTTGTGTTTCCTACTGGAGAGCATCGCTTTTTTCACCTCACCTGGTTTGTTTACCCAAACAAGCTGCTCATTAACAACACGAATTGCATTTTTTGCAATTCTGTTGACAGCACAAATGTCTGCAGTCAGCTTGGGAGTTTGGTGGGAACTGTTGCCGGATCCCACCCAGCCCAGCTAGCACAGCTTCTGAGGAAAGAAATCCAGGCCACGCTGGGGTCTGGGGTAAGGGCAGGGGGCCTGGCCTGGGCCGCTGGCAAGTCCAGCCCAAGATCTCCAGCCCCTGAGTGGAGACAGCCCTGGGCCTCCTGAGAAACAAGGCACTTTCCAGAAAACAAGGAGCCAGATTTTCCAGTGAAGGGGAAGGAGCCAGACATGAAAGAGTGGATAAAACCCCAGGCAGAGGTAGAGGTCTGGCAGGCAGAGGCTGGGCCTCCAGCAGAGAGACCCTCAGGGGCTTCCCTTGTGGACTCAGCAAAGCCCACGGTTCGGCTGCCTCCGGCACCTCCACCACCAAGATGCGGATGAGAAAAATAAAAAATAATTATCCCCCTTCTTGGTTTGGCCCCAAAAGGCTGAGTTCAATCTGGTTTGCCAAAGCATTACTTTCTCATCTTTGCTGCTCAAGCAGGGAGAAAGATGAGGCTATTAATGTGTGTGTTCAGTTATTTCAAATGATTGTCCTCAGAATGCTTTCTTTTCTGTTCATTTCCTCATTCAGCAAGGTTCTATTGAGGACTCACTGCTTGCTATGCAGTTGTTGCCAAGGGATATGGAAGTGAGAAAAGACACAGCCCCTGCCCTCTTGGACTTGGCAACCTAGTGAAGGGAGTGGTTATTAAATGACATGACAAATAATTGCAAATCTTGATGAGTTGAAAGAGGGAGAAGTCCAAGATGTTAAGGAAACAGGGGACCTGACCTCCGGCAGGGACAATCAAAGGCATCTTCCTGAAAAAGTGAGCTTCAAGTTGACCCTCCAATTAATAGGAGAAGTTATCGAGCCCAGGAGTGGCAAGAGGCAATGGACCTATGTGTTTGGTCTCAGACTTCATCAAAACCCCAAGGAAAGTCTTTGAGTTCCTATTCTGTTTAAGGGACAGAACCTGGGAAGTCAATGGTACCTGCCTTACTATTTGAGGTTAACTCTAGGAGGCAAGGATCCAGTCAACACCGTGGTGTGGGGCCTATAGTACACACACATACATATTTGTTCATTGAAAAAGCAGGGGCTGGGGTGGGGGTCGGGGATTCCATGCAGGGAACAGCATGTGCAAAGGCTAAATGTGTGCCTATCCCTCTTCTCTCTTGTAAGTGTTAATAATAAATCAATAAATAATACTATTTAACATATACCTGTATATATGTATATATATATATATATATATATATATATATATATACACACACACACACACTAGGGTTCAAGCTAACAACATCTCAGTGAGGTTAGGACAAATCTTCACAGCTAGGGAAATCCCAAATTCAGGGTTCTTCCATGATTATAAGTCACAATTCCCTCCTGCCCCACTCCCCACATTGGCAGATCACGTTCTTAACACAGGTGTTATCTCAAAAATGGGCAACACCAGTCATTGACCTGTGCCCAAAAGTAGAACAGAAAATACTGGTCTTCCCCCCTCCTTACTAGGGGATCAGGCATTCCTCATTGTGGCCTCTACTTTCCCCACCCACCTAATGAATGACTGATTCTTTTTTTTTTTAAAGATTTTATTTATTTATTTGACAGAGAGAGAGATCACAAGTAGGCAGAGAGGCAGGCAGAGAGAGAGGGGGAAGCAGAGAGGCCGATGTGGGGCTCGATCCCAGGACCCTGGGATCATGGCCCGAGCCGAAGGCAGAGGCTTTAACCCACTGAGCCACCCAGGTGCCCCAACTGATTCATTTTATATGGCCTCCTGATCCAACCTAAAGTCAAGAGGAATAAGATAATAATAACAGCAGAAATGTATGGAGAGCTTACCCCATAGCAGGCACCAGTCTGTTACTTGTATTAACCCTTTTAATCTTCCTCGTGGATGACAGTAGCCATTATACCTCCCCCACCCCGCATTCCTGCTCAATTCTTTCTGGTGGTGGGTCAACAATTATCAACACCTTTGCACCAGCCAATGCATGTATGTTATTTCCTTTAATCCCCACATGAACCACCAAGTGCACAGGCAGTGGCTCTTTGCCCCATGTGCAGCAGGAAAGAGAAATGACTCATCCCAGGCTCCTGGGTTACAGAAGATCTTGAACCCAGGTCTGCTGGATTCCAAACCACAGGTGCTCGCCCCAACTGGCAAGTCAGGCAGGATTCTAGTGCAAAGAGCACAGAATCCATTAAAAAAAAAAAAAAAAACCTCAGTCCCTTCTTTGTAGCCCCCTTTTTGCCCATTCTATTGTCTCCTGCAATTCTCACCCAAATAATATATCCACACTGGTATCTTCACCTGCACACAGTGGGGAAATGCTAAGAAAATGTGGGAGAAAGAGCATTCAGCCTCAACTTCGATCCTTTCACTTGAAAATGGAAATAAAATCCCTAAATCCTAGGATTATTTAGCAGATTAAACAAGCTCATGTCTCTTAAATACTGGGCACACAGAGGCATGTGAGAAATCTTTCTTTGCTCCTTCTCCCAGCTTGTTCTTCCCCGTCATTCAGACAGTCCTGCTCTGTGCCAGTCCATCCACTTCCTGTGGGCACCTAGTCTCACCATCAGCCAAGGCAGGATGTCCCTTGAGGGCAGAAACATTGCCCTCTGTTCCAGTTTCCTCTGGGCATTGTAAGGTGCTGTGTACACCTACGGCCCCATACAAATAATCACTAATAGTGGTAATAAACCACTCGGCTTTCATTTGCCGCCAAGCACAACGCATTCTGACAAGTCTCCCTGGAAAGGCAAGCCCGTGGCTGCACAGACATGGGAAGTCATTTTCCAAATGGGCATTTTCTTTGGAAGAACTAATTTAGCCTCATTTCCAGCAGGCTGCATTCCTGAGGTCTCCAAGTACAGAAATTCCAACTGGCTGGGCGCATCCTGGGCTCAAGGGAGGCCAGTGTTCAAGAGGAAGAAGACCATCCACTCCAAGAAGCAGACAGTGGCTGGAGTGCATCATACAGGTGGGGAAACTGTAGGGAAAAGCAAAGCAACAATAACAATCAGCCTAGCTACTGTTTACCCAGCTGGAGAGGATGGTAGAGACAGTTCCAGAAAAGTCTCCTCCAACGGGAGGCAATCAGCCACCACGTAGAGCAATCCAAATGAGCCTAAACATTCTTAAGACTGGAATGATAAGTTTTCAGCCTTTTCAGAAAGCAGTTTGATGTATGTGTCCAAAATGTTTAAAAGTTAATACTCTTTGAGATGTAATTTCCTCTCTCAGAATCTGACATTAACAATCAATACTGGAGACAAAATAAATGCAAGAAAATGGTCACTGCACTATTTCTTATTTTGTGGCTCAGGTTTTTTTTGTTTTTGTTTTTGTTTTTTAAGATTTTACTTATTTTTTTTTAAAGATTTTATTTATTTATTTGACAGAGAGAGATCACAAGTAGGCAGAGAGGCAGGCTCCCTGCTGAGCGGAGAGCCCGATGTGGGGCTTGATCCAGAGAGCCCGATGTGGAACTCGATCCCAGGACCCTGGGATCATGACCTGAGCCAAAGGCAAAGGCTTAACCCACTGAGCCACCCAGGAGCCCCTGTGGCTCAGTTTTTTATTGAGCACCTACATATGCCAGTCAGCGTATGACACTGTCCTAAGGTCAATTAGGCCTCAGGGTAGCCAAGGTCATTCAGTCCCGTTCTTTTGTTGGGAAGGTAATGTGGCAGATTAGAGGGAGTTTGGGAATTGAAAAGCCTGGATTTTTTTTCTCTTTCTTTCTTTCTTTCACTCATTTGTTTATTTATTCCACAAATATTTATGAAAAGCCCCTTATATGTAGATATTGAATCACCCTTCGACCTAGCAATGCTGCTCCCAGGTACATAACCAAACTAACTTGAAACAGGTATTTGAGTGAACACTTGTGCGTGTTTTTACAGCATTATTCATAATAGCCTCAGAGTAGATGCAGCACAAGTACCCATCATCTGGCAAATGGATAAATGTATTGTGGCTTGTCCATACAATGGAATATTGCTGAGCCATAAAAAGGCACGAAGTACTAACACATGCTACCACATGAAGAACCTTGAAAACATTACACTAAGTGAAAGAAACCAGTCCCCAAAGGCTACATCTCTTACGAAATGCCTGGAATACGCAAATCCAGAGAGACAGAAAGCAGACTGGTGGTTGCCAGGGGCTGAAGGGAGGAGGGAGTGGGGAGCAACTACTTAGCGGATATGGGGTACCCTTTTGGGGGGTGATTAAAAAAATGTCTTGGAACTAGATAAAGGTGAAGGTTGCGTAACATTGCAAACGTACTGAATGCCACTGGATGGTGCATTTTAAAATGGTTAATTTTGTGTTATGTGAATTTCACCTCAAAAAATAAAACCCTTCTGTGATTTTCAGGGGCTTAGGCATTTAGGGCCTTGTTCTAAGAATGAGACAAATCTCTGCCTCCATGGAGCCTGGGGCAGGCTGTCAACAGACGAGTAAACAAAACAAAACAAAAACAGGATGACAGCAATGTATGATAAAGCTAAAGCAGAATAAGGAGGTAGAAAAACCTGGAAAGGGGATACTTTAGGTCAAGTGCTCTGGCTTTCTGAAGAGGTGACATTTAACAAAGATTTATAATGAGTGGAAGGAGTGGAAGATGGGGCTATGGGGGGGGGGGGGTGGAGAAGTTTCCAGGCAGGGGGAGGGGTGAGGACAAATGTGCCAGAACAAGGAGGAGATCGCAAATTCTAGCCAAACAAGGAGGCTGCTGTGGTGCAAACAGAGGGAGCAAAGAGACTCTAGAAAGAGAGACTGTAGCCTGCCTGGGCTGTCTTCTCTGGGCTGAATCCTCATTTCTTTGTGGTGGTTTTTATTCCCCCCCCCCCCCCCCCCCCCCAAGATTTTATTTATTTATTTATTGGAGGGGGAGGGGTGCACACACATGTGCAGTGGGAGCAGGGGAAGGAGCAGAGGGAGAGGGAGAGAGAGAATCTCCAGCAGACACCCTGCTGAGCGCAGAGCCCTATTCGGGGACTGGATCTCTCGACCCAGAGATCGTGACCTGAGCAGAAATCAAGAGTCGGACACTTAACCGACTGAGCTGCCCAGGTGTCCTTGACTCCTCATTTCTAAAAATGGGGCCAGAATTTCTACCTTGAAGATCAGCTACAAGGTTGGGATAAGGTCCTAGGATTTGCTGGCTTTGAGAACAATACACCAAAGTTTTCTCTTTCTTGTCAAGAAGTCCCGCCTTTCACAGCTGCACCACAGTTCTGGAATTCCCAGAACACCTCTATGTGCCCACATCACAGACCTGGACATTGCCCACTAGAGCACGTAGACAGACTAGGACCCAACGAGGACCCACACCTGCACAGTGGGGCACTCCGGGTGCCTCCAAGCTATGCCTGAGCTACCGTCTAGGCACCAGAGAGCAGGAAAGCTGGAAGCCCCCATTGTCACCTTTGTGAGGCAAGGAGCGCATTCCCCTGTGTGCTCCCTGTAGGAGCTCAAGGACTGTTGGAGCCTTAAGTGTCACAGAAGCTGGTGAAGGATTTAAGTTCTTTCAATTCAAGAACAAAGCCCTTTGCTCCCTGGGGCACACAATGGGATGAGTTTCATTAGTGCCGTGTTCATCTTCCTTGTAGAGTCTCACTCATTATGCCGAATGACTGGTTGTTAAATTCTCTTAGGCTCTCACCCATACCCTTTATCTTCTGCAGTGTCTCCAGCACCCAACCCCGTCTTGTCTGGGTAGGTCCAAATCTCTGCGGTGTGTGGGGTTCAGTGCATACTGGGTATTTTCCCTTTACTCCCCAGATTCACTCCCACTCTGCCACTCTGCACTATGCCCAGGAGGCTGAGCATATAGACTGTGTCTGCCAGGCTCCCTTACCCTCTGGTTTCTGGTTGGGTCCAGCCAATGGGGAAGGCCAGCAGAAGACTGGAGAGCGGGAGCGGGGAGGGACGGGGCATGACTCTCTGCTGCATCATGGTTTGGCAGAGGTTGCCTCTTGTCTCCATGGCCATGGGTCCTATTGGTAACATTTATCCTCAGCTGTGATTCTCATCAAATTCCAGTAACCTGGGGTGCCTGGGGGGCTCAGTGGGTTAAGCCTCTGCATTCAGCTCAGGTCATGATCCCAGGGTCCTGCGTTCAAGCCCCACATGTGGGTCTCTACGCAGTGGGGAGCCTGCTTCCTTCTCTCTCTCTGCCTGCCTCTCTGTCTACTTGTGATCTCTGTCTGTCAAATAAATAAATAAAATCTTTTAAAACAAATTCCAGTAGCCTCCCCTTCTCCTGGCTTCTTCACACAAAGGATAGTAATGGCTCCCCGGTGGGGTTCATTCTGAGGAACTCCACCATCCCTTAACCCTGCCCACCCTAGGAAATAGTCCCCTCACACTGAGATCTTTTCATGCATTCCCTTTGGAACATGTCCCCTCTCTCCATCTTGGCCCCTGAGGGATGCAGAGTCTCTTCCATGGAGCCCCTCAGCTCCCAGGCAACCGGGGAATGTAAGGAACATCACCACCTCAAGACCCATTCTTGGTCCAGACAAGTGGCCGCGTTACCTGAAGAAATGAAGAGTGAGCTCTTTCGGATCCAAGTTCAAGATGAGGAAAGGCTAAGGCTAGGCACTTGGAAAGACATTTAAGGATGAACTCCTTTCAAAGCAAGCAGAGCTCTGGAACGTTGGTAGATTTTGTTATGACGGGTGAAAGCGAGGTGGACGACAGCTATCAGGCCCGTCTGCGGCCTTCTAGGGGCCCTAGTTCATAGTCATAGACATGCGGGAAGAAGAGGAAGCACTGAAACCCCAGGTCTGGCTGCCGGAAAACATGGCAGGATGCAAGCCTGCTGGAAAGGCCCAAGTTAATAGTTTGATGGCTCTCAGCTTTTCACAGGGAAAAAGAAGCAAAGGTGAGATGTTTATTTTCAAAGCAAGCAACAGATTTCTTATGTTCCTACATTTCTTATGACAGTATCTCCGCTTAATGGCCCCATCATGTCTAATAACTTAGGAGATAAAATGCGTTTCTTTGATCTGAGCTAGTCAAGAAGAGTGACAGCTGGCATTCTGCACAAGAATTTAGTGCCTTGTCTAATTGTGTTGACTTCTCATTATTGGAAAGTCTCACAACCAGTAGAGGATTTTTTTTTTTAATTTTATCAAAATTGTTAACCATTTTCTGGCTCCCACCACCTCCCCCCGACACGCACCTCCACTTGGAACTGAGAGACTTTCGAGAATGGAGTCAATGCTGGGCATGACTCTGCTCTGGGCCTTGACTTGCATGAGGGGTTCTCGGGACCTTGGCTAATCAAGAACTCCTCATCTTGTGTGTATCTTCTCTTCCAGTCTGGGATGGTTATGCCCATTCGAATGCGATGAGAACATTCACCTGGGCTGGCTTTTAAAGGATGTGTGTGATTTTTCCTCCAGCCATCAGAGGCCACAGAACACTAGTATATCAGGCTCATGCGTACGTAAAGACTGGAAAATAGAAACACATCAGCACTGATCTCTGCCCGGAAGGACCCACTCCTCAGGGGAGGGATAGGCACTTAAGGACTGTATTACTGTGTGGTAACAGCATTAGAATCCTGGCTCTGTTGTTTCCTCCCTACATGGTCTTGGGGATGTCGCTTCCTTTTTCTGAGCCTCAGTTTCCCCAAAAGAAAACAGTCTCCTCAAAGAGCAGTGGCTGGCCAACCTTAGATTACATTGGAATCACTTGGAGAGAAAGCGCAGGTTGCTGAGCCCCAGGAGTTTCTAGTTCAGTAGATTTGGGCTGAGGCTTGAGGATGAGGTTGAGGCTTGCATTTCTTTTCCTCTCCCCTCCCCTCCCCTTTCTTTCCTTCCCTTTCTTTTCTTTTCCAAGATTGATCTATTTGAGGGGCACCTGGGTGGCTCAGGGGGCTAAGCCTCTGCCTTCAGCTCAGTCAACGATCTCAGGATCCTGGGATCGAGCCCCACATCGAGCTCTCTTTTTGGCAGGGAGCCTGCTTCTCCGTCTCTCTCTGCAGGCCTCTGCCTACTTGTGATCTCTCTCTTTCAAATAAATAAATAAAGTCTTTTTTAAAAAAATGGTTTTAAAAAAAGATTGATCTATTTGAGAGAAAGAGAGAAAAGGTGCAAGAGAGTGAGCGTGGGGAGGGGCAGAGGGAGGGGCCGGAAACTGCCCCCCCCCCAGCAGACTCCCTGCTGGGTGCAGAGCCAGACACAGGGCTCCATCGCAGGACCGTGAGATCATAACCTGAGCTGAAACCAAGAGTCAGACGGCTCAACCAACTGAGCCACTCGGGGCCCTGAAGCTGCATTTCTAGCAAGCTCACGGGGAGTTTGGATGCTGTTCCGAAACCACACTTTGAGAGCCACTTTCATGGCACGATGGGGCCAATTCTGCGAGCTCAAGTGTATGACAGGCGCCGGGCAGTGCTCAGTAAATTCTCTGTGGAAACCAGAGAGCTACGTGGTCCTGTGCAAGCACAGGGTGGGGTGTCTTTCCAGAGGTCATTTGGCAACAGAGGCCATGAGGGAGAGGTAGACAGCAAAGCTCATCTGGGGACTAGCGGCCCTCTCCTCTGCTGAGGAAAGCCATCCCGTATTTCCCTCTGGAGGCCCTGGCTTTTGACTGCGACCCACTGGAAGAAATTTCTTTAACACTGCGACCCTGAGCACAAACGGGCATGTGTCTTATAGCAGGAACACGAAACAGGGCTTCTCCCTCTTCTGTGTGACGCACTCTAACTTCTGTTTCATTAGGCATTGAAAAAAATACTGATTGCACAACATTAGATAATTTAAATAGATTCTGTAATAGACGACACGTGAGTCAGATTGAGAGAGGTGTTTACATCAGAATTGGTGCTACAGGAGAGAGGAGGCTGGGAAGCTGTCTTCTAATAACTAACCTTGGGAGGTGCTTACTGTGGGTTCATTTCTAAAATTGAGCTAAATTGTACATGAACAGATTAAAACACACATATACATATATTCATGTTTTTGTGTACACGTGTGCTTTGATTCAATCCTCAACATCAAACCTCCGAAGTAGATAATATCACCACCATCTTCAACCCTCATTACAGATAAGGTTAAGTGACCTGCCCAAGGTCATACAATCCAGGAATTACCTAAGAAGGACTTAAGAAGCCCAGCCCCAGGTTCACAGCCACTGTGGCAGACAGTGTCTCTGTGCTAATGGATTACAATCCACAGGCTGGAAAGGTCTCTCCCTGGAGACCTCAACCACAGCCCACCAACTGGGTCAACAGATATTTAAAGACTTCCTAAGTGGACGCCTGGGTGTCTCAGTTGGTTGGGCCACTGCCTTAGGCTCAGGTCATGATCCCAGTGTCCTGGGATCGAGTCCCACATCGGGCTCCTTGCTCAGCGGGAGCCTGCTTCTCCGTCTGCCTCTGCTTGCCACTCTGTCTGCCTGTGCTCACTCTGACAAATAAATAAATAAAATCTTTAAAAAAAATAAAATAAAATAAAGACTTCCTAAGTACCAGCCAGAGCCCTGCGCGTTGGCACAGATCTAAATAAAGAGTGATTAATTTATTTCGTCTTTTCTTGAGGTCCTAGTAGGTGCCGTGCCAGGTATGGGAGTACACGCAAATTAATTCACTTGCTTGCACACTCAAAATGGAGTCACTGGTACCCATTCTTTGCCCAGCTCTGTGCTAGAGCAGCTCAACACTGAGGGGTTAGGGGTCCAGGAAAGGTTGGCCACCCCCTGCTTGGTTTTCCATGCACTGACCATCTGATCCATTAGATCCCTTCTCTTTCCTTGAAGAAACAGAATGCCAGGACCCTCTTTAGGTTCCTCCCTGCCTGGAGCTTAGACATATAGAATGCCAGACAAGCAGAGATGATTTATAGTAGGTATTAATTGGGCCAAATTTGCCATGGGCGGTTTGGTTGCAGTCACTGCGTTGTGTGCTCTGGGCAGCAGGAGTCACTGGGAACACCTGCTTAATGAATTCTGTGGTCCTGTCTTTGGCCCTCATCCTGCTGAAGTCCTGCCTCTACCAGGGCGCTCTGCGAACAGGCATTGCTGCCAGGAAGTGAGCAGTTCGGCCCTTTGGGGGCCCTCCTCTGCTAGTGGTTAAGCTGGAGCTTAGCTTGACGCCTCTGCATGACTCCCAAGGTGCATACTCACCAGCCGGAGTCTCTTCCTCACTGAACAGATTACCTGGACTTTGGCTGTGTTTTGAGTAGATCATGCTGAGTTAGTATTCTAAAGCTGTAAAGCCAGTTCTCTACGATGTAGTCCTTTTTCTCCCTCTGAGCTTCTCACTCTCTGTGTGCTGATCTGATTTGGAACATTGGATTTCTTTCCAATAATTTCTTTATAAACGGTAAAGACTTGGGCTTGGAGGGAGACGGACCCGGGGTGGGATTCTACCTCCATGCCTACTGGTCTGTGACCCTGGCTAGTGACTTCGACACTGGACCCTCTGTTTCCTCAACTGAAAAAGAGAATAAAAGAACACATGTAAAGGTTCCCAGAGTTACGGGATGTGATTAAGAGTGATGTCATGTCCTGGATCAAACTGTAGGACAGCAAAAGGACATTAGTAGGAAAACTGTTGAAATCTGAGTAAAGCCTGTAGGTTATTGAATGGGGTCACACCAATAATAACTTATTTTGACAAATGTGCTTTGGTTAGGGAAGGTGTGAACATTAGGAGAAAGCCCAGTGAAGGTGATATGGGAGCCCTTGGTACTATTCTCGCACCTTCCTGGCAATCTAAAATTGTTTAAAAGCAAATAAAAAGTTAAAAATCAATGCAGATAAAGCCCTGAGCACAGCGCCTGACCCCAGTACGTTCTTAAAAAAGAGGAGTTGTTATCATCCCCATGATAGACCGTCTCATTTATTCCTCACAGCAATCCTGTGAGGTAGGTACGATGATCAGCCCATGTTGTGGACTTGGAAACCGGAGAGGTGAAATCCTTACCCAAGGTCACACAGCCAGGAAAAGGCAGAGCCCAAATCCAAGCACAGCCACAGTGTAGCTCTACCACCCATGCCCTTACCCCTTACCTTCTCTTCCTCCCACCCCACCGAGCTAGCATCACTACAGTAAATGATGATAAATGCTAATGAGCGGGGAAGAGTGGGTGTAAAATGAGCACAGGCTTTAGACCTGGAAAGACTCAAGTTCAAGAGCTACGTCTTTGAGGCAAGCTGTTTAGTCTCTCTGAGCCTCAGATCTTTTATCATTAACATGGACATGAAACTCTCAGGTCTAACTGAGAGGGTCGTACAAGGACTAATAGGAGAACTCTGTTGATAACAGCGCTCAGAACAAGAAAATCTTTGACCCCCTGGCTTGGACAACTGACATTGTAGGAGCACGTCAGGGGAAGGAACAGGGGCTCTTACGTGGCTGTCAACTCTGACTCGGCTCCTTTCTCATTGGCAGCGTGGAACAAACTACTTTCTTTCCTATCTCTGAGTGTCAGGTTGGTCAAGTATTAACTGAAGATAACAGTCCCTGCTCCGAGGATTGTTGAGGACATTAGGGGATATATCTGAAAAACCCTTGGCACAATGCCAGGCACGTGATCAGTACTCAGTGAATGGTACACACCATTTGACAAATATTTCTGATTCTCTCCCCTAACAGGCACGTGATAGGTTCACCTTGGCCCCCCGGTGATTAGGTGGGCCATGTGACATGTTCTGGCCAATGAATTGTGTCTAGAAAGTGGTATGTGTCACTTCTAGGCCAGAACAGTTAATTAACCTTAGGAGACCCCCCCAAATCCCCTTTTCCCCTTGGACACAATAATCATAAACAAGATGGCTACTGCTGCCTTATCCTGAGTCCCTTTGTGGCCACAATGAACAGCATCCCCATGTTGACCCATGATGAACATGGAGCATGAGTGAGAAATAAACATCCATTGTGTTAAAGCCACTGGGTTTAGGGTTGCTTATTGTTGTAGCAAAACCTAGCTAAGTCTGACCTGTATAGCTACTATATTAAATTACTATTATAATTTTTACTTCCTACAATTCTAAAAAGGAAGTTTTAAAAGAATAGCACTCATAGTAACTTGCAAAACATGTCATTATTCTAGCAAGCTGAGATTTATCTCCATTGTATAGACTCAGACATGGAGGTCAAGGACACTTGTCCAAGGTCACACAGCTGGAAGGTAACTGAGCCTGGACTTGAAGCTGGCTTCAAATCTTCAAACCTGTCTATTTATAGCATGATTGCCATCCATAAGCTATCCATTCAAGGTGAATTTGGGTCAGAAACTTGGATCCTGGAGAAGTTTCTGGAAGGTGGTGACAAGGCTGAATTTTACTTTGTTCTCTTTCCATCTCGGCCTTTCACATCCTGCTTTGCTCTTTCATAATTTTAATATCTGAAACCTCACACCAACCACGTAAGTGATGTGAATATTTTCAGAAAACATGTGCTGGACATATGATTCTTTCTTAAGCTCTAGTGCTTTGTAACATCCGTATTCTCTAGCCAGACGGTTACTTCTCTGCCGCGTCATCAGATGTTGTGTCTTCACCGTGAGTTTATTTCAGAGTCTCACCCAAGCTCCAGCCTCCTGTTCTTTCCACAGCCCCGATTCAGTTGTTTACCTCACGAACTTCATCTGTGAAGTGGGATCATGAAACTGACCTCCCTTGCTAGGGCCAAAGACAAGCATCTGTCATTCTTCAGACTCTGCGGTTTGCTGCACACGTGTTAGTGATTACCTAGCGCTTTGCTTATTTACTCAACAGCAGACATTTATTGAGCACCTACTGTATATGGTGCTGGGGGCCTGGAGAGAAGAGGTGAATGAGATGCCACATGTGCCCTCAAGGAGGAAGTATCTTTTCGTGATTAAATGTACAGAGGGTAGAGTCAGAAAAACTCTTTTATTCTGTCCCTTATTCTGTCACTCGTTTGTGCCCTGAGCCTTTTGTCTTCAACAGCAACATGGTGACGATTACTAATATTTACCTTGAAGCTCTTTTGTAAGTGCTAGAGGTGCAGGTGAGGCCTGGAAAGTGCAGTGCCTGACAGATGGGAGATATCGAATAGGACCCCAGTGTTGAAGCAGTGTTCGGAAACAGTAGAAGTTCTATGAATGTCTGTGGAGAAAAAGAGTGAAGAGCATTGTATGCCCACGAATGAATGTGGGCAAAGGTCCTGGCTTCCATGAGGGATCTGGCCACGCTGATTTCCACAGCAGGTAAGCTGAGGCCCGTGGGCCAAGAAAAGGCTGAGGAGCCTCTAGATTCTTCACTGCAGAAGCGCCCGTCTGGGGTCAGAAACCCTCAAAGCCACAGGACACTCTTGGCTCCACCCTGGTGCAGAAGAAAACATGCTTCTAGCCAGCACTCCCTTCTTGGGTAAGCAAGGGTTAACAGGAGAAGTGAGAAATGAGAAGTGAACATATGGAATGCCAATGTAATACAGAAACGTGGGATTAAACAACTCAGTAGCACAGGAACAGCCACCCTCCAGGCTCCAACACTCTGTTGGGCTCCCTCTTTCTCTCTCTGCTTGCACTGGCGGTTACTGCAGGTTCCAGCTCTAGAAAACAAGCTTCCGTGCAGAGTTGAGGTCCCATGTGGGTGACCCCAGGGCCTCAGAGTCAGGAGGATCAAGGTTTGATTCCTGGCACCCCACTTTCCCGCTGCAAGATGATGGCAAGACTCATCGCCCCTCTGAGCTCAGACTCCTTCTTTGTGAAGTGGGAGTGGTACCACCTTTCCCACCAGGTTTGGTTGTGTTATTATGAATGGCTAACATCTAGTGCGTGAGCTTTATGTACATTTCCTGCATCCACTCAATTAACACTGACAATAACTCTAATATGGGTCATTATCTCCCCATTTGACCATTAGGAAACTGAGGTTCAAAGATGTTACCTCCCTTGCTTACAGCAGGTAAGGAGATGAGCTAGGATCTGAACTCGGGTCTGTCCGACGCTAATGCACATGCTTTCTCTACTTCGCCCCTGGAGGACATTTGGCTCACATTTCCTCCACTTCTAATACCTCTAAATCTGGGAAGACACGGGGGTAGGGGAGATGGGGGGGGAAGACACCCATTTTTTTAATTACCAATTTGAATAATTAAATCTGGCAGCAGAAAGTTCAGTATCGGAAATACATTTCACCACCCCATTGCTGAATCTGTTTAATGTATTTTGAACCAGCTTAGCTCGGCTAGTTAAGGAAATGGAGCAGGGGTTTAAATTTGAAAGTAGCAGCGAGGGGTCATATCTCTATGTGGTTCAGGGAAGTCTGCGTTCAACCTTGGCTTCCCACAGGAGTCGTGGAGAGGTCACCCTCACCTCTGAACTCATCCGGGACTCTTTAAAGGTAGGAACGGAGAGAGAGAAGGGCACGAAGGAAGACTTGAAGAAAGCTTTGCGTCTCAAGCCATTTATTTCCATAACAAGCACGTTTCATCATCAAAGCCCTTTACAAGCCATAATTAATCTTCACAACACCTTAGTGAGGTGGGTGCATGGCATTACCCAGGTTTTATAGGCCAAGGTGGCCGAGGGGAGGCCTTTGGACGGTCTGGCAGGCCAGCCTCAGATTTCCCAATCCCAAACCAGGCCCAACTGATTAATCTTCAGAAAATGTTTCCTGATGTGAAGAAAGGTGGGTAGGAAGAAGAGGGACACACACAGGACATGCAGGACATAAGCCCTGGTGTTGTTGTCATTTAAATGTGTTTCATTTTATTGGGATTATACCCTGCTGGTTAATTTCATTTAAATAACCATGAGGAATAGTAACTTCTATTTGTATATGTACATCCAGCATTGCCAAGGGCCTTTCCTACGCAATATCTCGGGTGATCCTTACAACGGGTCATTTCAGTCAACACACATTTACTGAGTACCTACTTTCTGCCAGGCTCTGAGAGGCCTGGGGATGGGGTAGGGAGGCCTGCCCTCATGGGGCGTGCAGGAGTACAGCAGCCCTACAGGGGAAGGTTGCTATTTTCTCCCCTAACCCCCTTTCTTTTGAACAGATGATAAAACTGAGGCTTAAGTTCATACACTGAGTGGGTGGCAGAAGTTGAACTCCATCCAAGTTTGATGGACTGTGTTGCCTCTGTTCTGGCCAAGTACAAAGATGCTCATCAGGGGCGCCTGGGTGGCTCAGTGGGTTAAAGCCTCTGCCTTCGGCTCAGTAATGATCCCAGGGTCCTGGGATTGAGCCCCGCATCGGGCTCTCTGCTCAGCAGGGAGCCTGCTTCCTCCTCTCTCTCTGCCTGCCTCTCTGCCTACTTGTGATCTCTGTCTGCCAAATAAGTGAATAAAATCTTTAAAAAAAAAAAAAAAGATGCTCATCACAGCATTGTTTAAAATGACAGAGAATTGGAAGCAACCTGTATGTCCGTCAGTAAGGAAAATGGATACGGAAAATGCGGGGAATGCATGAGATGAAATATTACACACCAAAGGGAACGACTTCCATCTCCTTACAGATCACGTCAAAAGAAAAAAGAAAGAAGCAGGAGATGGACTATGATATCACTTCCATAGACTTTTAGAAGCACGCTCAAAGCAATGCTGTATTTTACATACGTGTGAATAAAGATATGAAAGATGGACTGAGACAACCTGTGCTAGATATGCAAATGTGGGTGCCTTGGGGAGAGGGGCAGGGTCATGAATGATGGGTAGCGGACCAAAAACCTAGGGGTGGGGGTCATACTAGATGAAGACAGTGGGTGCCATAAATCAAGGCACAAGGCCGAACAGACTCAATTCACGTATGTCCCCTTGTAGGGTCCCTCGAAAACCAGTAACATCACAAGACACACACACCGTCTGCTCTTTTACAGGCTATGTTCTCTCCCCTCCATCTCAGTGTTGCAATTGCCTGTCGAACTTGAACCAGCCAAAAATCTAAATGGAAAACAGGAACAAAAAGAGCAAAATTTAAAACCAACTCGAGAAGTGAACAGTGTCTGTTTGGGCTGCAAATGGGTGCTGTCGAGCGTGTGTGACAGCCATCACGGAGCAGAGACCAGTAGCAGCTGAGCTGTGAGCCCTTAGGTGGCTGGGCCCGTCCCCCAGGGCCAGGTCAGCCGCGATGCCACCGTAGTCCAAGGGGGCAGCAGGGGGAAATCCTGGCTGGAGGGTGCCCACGGAACCTTGCTTATCGACTTCTCCAAGCCACACTTGCCTGCTTCCTTGTTGGTTTCCTGCCACGACATGATCGATTCTTACAGATATGTTTTCTAGAAGTTGAGTTGTGCCAGGCAAACCATGCCAAAGCAGCCTCATTTCCATGTGTGGTCGGGGCGGATTGGGGGAGGCTGTAGGCAGAGTGCTTCTGGATTTCAGCAAGCCGCTTGGAGGGGTGTCTTTCCTACCTCGACCTCCCTAAAACACAAGTCTGACCTGGTCCTCCTCTGCTAGCACCTACAATTCCACGGGGCCCATAGGATAGATTGGGATCTCCTCAGCTGTGCATGTGAAGCCTTCGATGATCTGGTCTCTACCACACCTGCCAGCCTCCTAGGCCAGTGCTCTCTTCTGCCCTCTCCTTCCCTGCTGTCCTGACTCACCGCAGTTCCACAGTACATCTTTACTCCCCTTCCTCCAGGATCTCGCTGAGGCTGCCACTACCCGCCTCCCCCCGGCACCTCCCCTCTCCACCACCGCACCCTGCAATGCTGCCCTTTTCTGCCTTGTTCCCACGGTTAATCTGCCGTCTGCTTCAGGCTCAGGTCAGCGCTGCTTCCCTACAAGACTTCCCAGACCTCTCCCCTTCTGTTCCACCCAATCAGAATTGACACATCAACTTATTTAGTTACTTCTTACAAAACGCTTAGGACAGTAAGCATTCAGGCCGGATGTGCCCTGAAATTCAGAATTTTTCATATTTTGTAAAATGTCTAAAGCTCATACACCACCGTTTACAGAAGAGCTTGAGCAGAAAACGGAGCTGGTCCCCATAACAAAACTGATGAACGTTTCTGCAGGAACTGCTTGGATATTCACACACTAAATAAAGAACTATTAAATAGCTCCATGTCAGGTCAGGGAAGGTTTTGCCACTAAACTCCTGAAAGAAAATGCTGGTGTGTTGGTGTTGTTTCTCGAGGCATTTAGGATTTTTGAATCGTGGGTCTGGATAAAGATGACTACGATGAAGACGATAATGATGGTTCTGTCTATTTTCTCACGGATGTGATGATAACTATCTTTAGGACTGTCACAAGTACTTGTTATCCATCAAGAATTATGCAAAGCAACTGACATAAGCGATCTCATCCTTGTGGCCACCCCCCTCCCACGAAGTATGAAGGGGCTCAGTAACTTGCCCTAGTAAGTGCAACAGCCGGGACTTGAACTCACAGCCTTTCTGATGCCACAGCCCACACTCTCAGCCTCATCCAGAACTGCAGTTCATCGCTAAACTTTCCATCAGGGTACTTATCTCCTTTTGCTGCAATTCATTCTTTATGAGTCTCTCTCTCCACCTTGGCTGGGAGTTCCTCCACGGTGGGGACTGGAGCCGATCCATCTCTGCCTATGAATGAATGAATGAAATCCCTATGCACAGGATGGTGAAATGCTGTGAGCTTGTAAAGACTCCCTTGGCTGGCTGTGTCACATGTGAATGAGGAATTCATGCACCAACCATGTTTGCATACCCGACTGCTCAGGGTCCTGGAGTCAGACAAAGAAATCAAGCCGGAGTCCCTGCCTTCAAGGAGTTCACAGTCTAAGAGGAGAGACAGACGCATCTCTGTGCCACTGTAACATGAGATTGAGGTACGAGAAATATCGCATTGGGAGCTCAAGGGTGGAGAGCCAGTCCCTCTGGGGAATCCCAGAGCGCCTCAGGGATGTACCCATTGCCTAACAAACTATCCCAAACCTTAGTGACTTAAAACAATGTTTTCAGCTCATGAGTCTATGAGTCCGCTGGGCAGTTCTCCTCATCTAAGCCAGCCTTGGCTGACTCTCTACCTGTTCCCCCAAGACAACCATTTTCCTGACCTCTAACATTATGGATTCATTTTGCTTATTTTTGAACTTGACACAGATGGAGTCTGGCTTTACTGAACATTCTGTTTGTAAGATTTATTCATGTTGTTGCTTGTAGCAATGATGCATTCTTTCTTGCTGCTCTGTAGTAGTTCCTTATACAGAGTTACCACAATCTACTTATCCTTTCCACTCTTAAAGGATAGTTAGGTCATTTTGAGTCAGGTGAACATGAAAAAAGATGCTATGGTTTTTCCCTTAAGGTAGCATGATGGACATGTTTACCATTTTTGCCCCTTTTAATTGTACAGTTTGGGTCATTAAGTACATTTACATGGTTGCACAACCGTCATACTATTCCTTTCCAGAATTTTTTTTTCTTCCCAAACCAAAACTCTGAGCTTATTAAAAAATAACTCCCCAGGGGTGCCTGGGTGGCTCAGTGGGTTAAAGCCTCTGCCTTCGGCTCAGGTCATGGTCCCAGGGTCCTGGGATCAAGCCCCATATCGGGCTCTCTGCTCAACGTGAGCCTGCTTCCCCCCCTCTCTCTCTCTGCCTGCCTCTCTGCCTACTTGTGATTTCTATCTGTCAAATAAATAAATAAATCTTTAAAAAACAAAACAAAACAAACAAACAAACAAAACTCCCCACTCTCACCTCCCCAGCCCCTGGTAACCATTATTCTACTTTATGTCTCTAAATCTATGAACATTTTTATACATATACCTTGGTGCCTATGTGCCCACATTTCTATTACTAAATACTTAATAATGGCTGTGTTAAGTGTACATGGGATCAACTTTTGAAGGTCATGCCAAATAGTTTTCTAAAATGGTTGTGCCAATTTATACTCCCACCAGCAGAATATAAGAATTCACTGCTCCACATCCTCACCAAGACTTGACAGTGTCAGATTTTTTTTAAAAAAAGATTTGTTTATTGGGGCACCTGGGTGGCTCAGTCGGTTAAGCGTCTGCCTATGGCTCAGGTCATGATCCTGGGGTCCTGGGATAGAGTCCTGCACTGGGATCCCTGCTCAGTAGGGATTCTGCTTCTCCCTCTCTCTCTGCCCCTCCTTCCTGCTCATGCGCTGTCTCTCTAGCTCTCACACATAAATAAAATCTTAACAAAATAAACAAAGATTGATTTATTTATTCATTTTAGAGAGACTGAGAGAGAGAGAATGCACCTGTTGTGGGAAAGGAGGGGTAGAGATAGAGAATCTCAAGCAGACTCCACACTGACCATGGAGCCCCACATGGGGTTCGATCCCAGGACCCTGAGATCATGATCCCAGCCCAAATCAAGAGTCAGATGCTTAACTGACTGAGCCACCCAATGCCCCAACAGAGTCAGATTTTTAAATCTTAGTTGTTCAAATGGGCATGGGATGGTATCTCGCTATGATGGTGATTTCTACCTGTGACTTCTTTTTCTTTTTTTTAAGATTAAAAGAAAAATTTTTTTAAGTAACCTCTGTGCGCAGCGTGGGGTTCAAACTCACAACCCCAAGATTAAGAGTTGCAAGCTTCCCTGACTGAGCCAGTCATGTGCCCCTCCACCTCCATGATCTCTAATGATGCTGAGTATCTTGTCATATGTTTGTTGGCTGTTTGGATTTCTGCTTTTGTTAAGTGTCCTGTTAAGGTTTTGGTCCAGTTTTCTACTAGATTATCTGTCTTCTTCGTATTGATTTGTAGGGCTCTTTATGTATACTAGATAGAAGTTCTTCGTCAGATAAATGCATTGCAAATACTCTCAGTTTGTGGCTTGCTTTTTACTTTCTTCATGATGGGTTTTGATGAACAGAAGTTCTTCATTTTAGTGAAGATCAATTTGTCAATATTTGTCTTTATGGTGGAAGTTTTTGTGGCCTGTTTAAAAAAAATCTTTGCTAACCCAAGGTCATGGAGATAGCCTTCTTTGTTTTCCTATAGAAGCTTCAGTGTTTTATCTTTCACATTTAAGATCTGACTAAAAGCTCCTTTCCTATGTGAATTTTCTGACACCTCTGTGCCCAGCTCCCCTCTCTTTCCCCCACAGTATGCTCCATCACTTCCCCTCCCTATCCTGTACTGGCTGATGAAAGAGAGGATGCCCTCCTCTCCAGGTCAGCAAAGAAACTCAGGACCCAGGTTGGTGGACAAAATGGGGAGGGAGATGCTGGCTGGGCTAGCAACCATTACAGCTGTAATGTACAGCCCATTTTAAGCTAGGAACTTCTCAGCAGGGAAACCAAGTCTGCTCTCCCTCAAAGATGCTTTTTTCCCACTCCAACCCGGCGGATTCCCCGATGGTGTACAGAGCGCTAGGTGTCTATTTTTTGCAGGTCCTATACAAACAGTTGGAGTCACTCAAAATCGGCCAGTCAGCATCATTTTGGTGGTCTAATCTCACAAGATTCTGCAAAATTCCACATTCGCCACCAGGAATCATTTGCTTGCTAGGCGCCTTCCTGGAACCGGAGTCTGTCCAGCCTACATAGGCACAAGACCTGAATCTCTTTGGGCCTCTGATTAAGGGGGAGAAGGGATTCCAAGGTCCACAAATATCTAGCTCAAGCTCAGGGTATCCCAGGCCGATGACACTGCCAGCCTAGTCAGTGCCAGGCACCAGAAGGGGGCTTAGAAAATGTCAAGGCATTCCAAAGCATAAGGACCTCTTGAGGACAACATCGGAGAAGGGTCTAGGGAGAGTTCCGGGTCCTGCCACACCAGAGTGCAATCAGGGGACCCCAGTAGGCTTTTCCTGATCAAACCTTCACAATTCAGTTCCTCTCTCCTGCTTACCTTCCCCTGGATTCTGGGTCACCCGAAAGTCCCATTGTCCAGCGGAGCTCTTGGGCTCCTTGCTTTCTAGCTCCTGAGAAGTCCCGGCCTCATTTCTGTTTCTCCGTGGGGTAAGCGTTGCCCACTTCCCGCCACTCCCCCCTTCTCCTCTGCATCCACCTTGTCTTTCTTCTTTCATTCGCCATCACTCTCTCTCCCTCTCTCCCTGCTTTCCCCCCTCCTTCATCTATCCTGCTTCCCCTCTACTCTCCTCCTCCTCCCCCCACCAAGCACACACACTGACACAGGCGCGTTCTGAGCCCTGCGGCCCCCAGAGCCCTCCCGGCTCAGAACCTTCTCCCGGGCAGGCGTGCAGGCGTGCAGACCATATGTGGTGCCAGGAACAAGCAGAGCCTGGCGGATGTGGCGTGGCAGCCTGGGAACCATTTGTTTTCACCTGGTCCTCACGCTGCTAACATGTTGGAGCATCTCCACGCTTTAACCCTCTTGCTGCCAGTCGCAGACTTCAAGAAAAAGAGACAGAAGGGAGAGGGCCTCAGCGGGTCCCCGCTTTATTTACGCATTCGTTCACTCAGCAACCCGTGACCAAACCCTACTCTGCCCTCCACAGGGCCTGGCTGGGCTCAGGGGAGGCAGAGGGGAAACACACAGAAAAAGACACACAGAGAAAGTGTGCAAATCCAGCCTGATACACACGCGATGGAGGGAGGAGAAAACACTAGACACCAAGGGGGTCACCTAACCCTGGTTTTGGGGTCAGGGAGCCTTGTTGGAGATGTTGCCAGCTGCATTGTGAAGGTCAGTGTGGAGGAGAAGTAGCAGCTAGCTGGGCGAGGAAGGGGGACAGAACATTCGAGGCAAAAGAAGCAGCAGATGGAAAGTCATAGAAGCTTAAGAGAGCTTCCAGGAAACTGTTCAGAATGGCAGTGGGGTGTGTGTGTGTGTGTGTGTGTGTGTGTGTGTGTGTTTGGGCGGAGGATATGGGGATGGAGGATAAGGTAGGAACTGAGTCTAGAGAAGATGGCAAAGGCCAGGTCAGAGGACCCGGAATGCCAGGCCAAACAGCTGCTACTTTATTCTGAAGGCCGTTCACAGAGAGCAGTAGAGTCAAGTTTGTCTTTCCAAAAGATCCCCGCAGCTTCAGGGCACAGGAGGAGTGGGAAGGGGCGAGGTGGGAGGCAGGGTGAGCAGAGAAGGAGGAACTTCTGGCTCTCTCTGGTGCCCCTACCCCACCAGTGGGGACTGTGGGGCCCCTTCCTTCAGCCTCTGTCTCCACCTCAGACTGGGTGTGCCAGAGACAGGCTCACTGGTCTGCAGGGCTCAGCCCACAGCCCACCAGGCTGCCGGACTTGTCCTGATCTGGGTGGGGTAGTGGGGGAGGGGCCGGCAGCCCCGCCCCTTGGGCAGGTGGGGCTCAGGAGCAGTCTGGCCTTCACCCATGCATCTGGGGGAAGCTCTGAGGCCCCAGGTGCCCCCTCGGCTCAGCTTTTACCCACCCATCTGCTGGCTGAGAGTCAGCCTGGTAGGAACGCCTCAACATCTGGACTCAGACCACAGAAGGACCTGGGTAGTGGTATAACGTATCCTAGGGGCTTACGAGTTAATCCAGGCGAAGAGTTTACAATAGTGCCTGGTATATAATAAGCTCACAGTATTATCTTCTTACTCGTGTTTCTCACGTGCATTGTACTTTTTCTCTGGTTCGAAGCTGGCTACGGAGACGAAAACCCGTTGAATGGTGCCCTGAGCCCCAGTTCGAGCGCAAGCCGCCCGCAGCCTCCATATATTCCAACAAAGTGTTGGATGTGGAAGGGTGCCTGACGGGATTACGCCTACGACATTTCACAATCAAGACTATCGGGGGAGTGAAATGTGGATTTTGTTCGGGGAATTGTTGGGCGGATTTTCACATTGGGTGACAGCCACGAGTCACTTCTAGGTTGGAGTGGGTCACTCGTTTGTTCAATCAACAAACTCTGATCGCTTCTCTGTGGTGGAGGCGGGCGCGGAGGGAAGCACACCGAAATCACCACTTCTTATCAACATACAGACATGTTCCTGGATTTCCCTAGGTGGGTGATGTAAGCAAACTCCACTTCCTTGCAAGAAGAGCCAAGAGCAAAATTGTTTCTCCTCTTCCAACAATTCCATATGATGCTTCCAGGTCTGGCAAAGGCATTCCCTCTATTTAGAACCACCGAGTAGTAGCTTTCCAAGAAAATTCTAATGTAGCATTTCACTTAATCTGCAAACGACCCTGGGAGGAAGAGATGGTAATATCCCTCCCTCAGAAGAGAAAACAGAGACTCAATGATCCACACAGATTGCCAGCTACAGAATGGCAGAGACAGGATTAAAGCCCACTTCTTGGGGTGCCTGGGTGGCTCAGTGGGTTAAGCCTTTGCCTTCCGCTCCTGTCCATTCCAGGGTCCTGGGATTGAGCCCCGTGTTGGGCTCTCTGCTCAGTGCGGAGCCTTCTCTCCCTCTGTTCCTGCCTTCCTCTCTGTCTACTTGTGATCTCTGTCTATCCAATAAATAAATAAAATCTTTAAAAAACCCAGAACACTTCTCTCTAGCTGTGAAGTTCACGTTCCGTTCACTGTACCATACTGAACTTTATGGACCTTTCCACTCCCTAAGTACTGTGATTCTAGGCTCGGGTGGGAGGAAATGTGCCTTCCAGAAGAAAGATTCCGCTCTCTGAATCAACCTTGCTTCTGGATCGCTGGAGAGTCTCAAGAATGATCAGCATCCGATTTTCCCCCCAAATCTTTATTTTTTGTCTTTTTACCAAGGTAATGCGTGTCTATTTTTAACAATTCAAACACTATCAGAATGTTTAAAAAGTGAAAGTCACAGGTATTTCCCTCCCCCAAAATAACAGCTGTTAACAATATGGAACATATTCTCCCAGTCTCTTCCCGTGCAAATATTAATAACACACACAAATAACATAATAATTATTAGTATTACAGAAATTACCCGTACCATACACCTTTTTAAAAAAAATTTAACACCATATCAAGAACACCTTTCACTGTCAGCTCACTTAATATGCTTCATTCTTTTTAATAGATTGTTGTAAACTGTACATTCATGCCCCCCAAATTCATGGGGCAAAGCCTAATCCCCATCGTGAGGTGAACCTTTGACAGGTAATTAGGTCATGATGATAGGGCCGTAATAAATGGGGTTAGTGCCCTTATAAAGGGACTCCAGAAAGCTCCCTCATCCCTTTATGTCACTTGCCAACACAGCAAGAGGACAGTCCTCTGTGAACCGGAAAGAGGACTCTTGCCAGACACATGTACCAGCTCCCTAATCTTGGACTTCTGAGCCTCCAGAACTGTGAGAAAGAAATGCCTCTTGTTGCTAAGTCACTCAGTCTGTGGTATTTCTGTTACAGCAGCCCCAACGGACGAAGACATAGGTGCACGAGAATCCAAAGTATGAATGGACCACGGCTTCCCTCCCACTACCCTGTGGGTAGAGATTTGGACTGCTGCCTTTTTTCATTCACAAAATCATTGCTTGCACCTTGACCCACCCTGCCTGGCCCTGCTCACTTCAGGTACCCGGGATCATCTCAACTAAGGATTTCTGTGAATGGTTTTTCAACGTTTCTCTCCCCAGTGAAGCTCTGAGATGTTTAAGGCATCCTAAGGGATCATGACTGTGTGTTCATGAAAATATCCTTAGCGCCTAGTTCAGTGCCTTGCCCATACTAGAACCTCAGTAGTTCACTTGGTAGGAACAAGTGAAGGAACGACTTCCCGGACGGATCAATGCATTGGCTTCCGCAGGGCACACTCCTAGGGAGAAATACCAGGTCACAGGATATGCCTTTTTTTTTTTTTTTAAGATTTTAAAAAATTTATTTATTTGACAGAGATCACAAGTAGGCAGAGAGGCAGGCAGAGAAAGAGAGGGGGAAGCAGGCTCCCTGCTGAGCAGAGGGTCCAATGCAGGATCGATCTCAGGACCCTGAGACCATGACCTGAGCAGAAGACAGAGGCTTTAACCCACTTAGGCACCCAGGAGCACCCCCCCCCCTTTTAAAAAGATTTCTTAGGATATGCCTTTTTTTCTTTTTTTTTTTTTTTTAAGATTTTTTATTTATTTACTTGATCACAAGCAGGCAGAGAGAGGGAGAGGAGGAAGCAGGCTTCCTACCAAGCAGAGTGCCCGACGCGGGGCTCCATCCCAGGACCCCGGGATCATGACCTGAACTGAAGGCAGAGGCTCTAACCCACTGAGCCACCCAGGTCCCCAGGATATGCCTTTTCAAAGCATGTTTATAGGCTACAAAATTTTCCCCTGGAAAAAGTGAACCAGTGTGAGGGACCGAGAGAGCTGGTTTCCCCCCACTGCAAGGATGACACTTTTGGGGGATACAGGAGTATAGTCTATTTCACTTAGTCCCATCCAGGGAATGGGGAAGCCAGGGATGAATCTTCTCCTTGCTATTCTTGTGAAGCTCTCCCCTGTTGCCGAGAGAAGAAAACAAATATGAACCTGCTCAGCATCCCCTCAAGGGAGTCACCCCCACCCTGGACCCAAGTACCTGGTCCCCATGCCACCCTGCTTGCTGTCCCATGGCCTCCAGATGCCTGAAGCCAGCAATTAAAGCAGCGGACATTGAAGTTCTGTGTCTGTCCTGCCAGCTTTGGTATGGCTGCCCTGTGCTCTCTCCTTGCAGGAAGAACAGGAGCAACACCTAGTCTTGCTTTAAAACCAGGGATTACAAATAAATAAATAAAACCGGGGATTACACCACAGTTGCATGGGGCTGGGAGCTCAGATAGCAAGGAGCAGCACAGCCTGGAACCAGGAATAGGCTGGATAAGGTCTCTGCTTTGTAAACTTTGTATTTTAGAAGGAGGGAGCAGACTACAGAAGAATCAGCAAATCAGTGAGCTAAATAATATCAGACGGAAACAGTCATGAACAGAATAAAACAGAGTGATCTAAAGAGAGCAGTGGAAAGTTCCTTCTGACTAGGTGATCAGGGAAGGCCTCCTGGAGGAGGTAGCATTTGAGCTGGGGCTAGAATGAGGAGAGGGGACTAGTCCAGTGATGAAGTGGAAATACAAGGTTCTAGGAGGGCATGACTGGTGCCAAGCCCAATAAACTTGCTGCTTTGGTTGTCTGAAGGATGAAGAGAACGGGACGTGGTGGGCCAGGATCAGGTCAGGCAGGGCCTCGTAGGCTGTGGAAAGGGGCTTGGGTTTTATTTTATTTTAAAAAATATTTTATTTTTAAGGAATTTCTCTATCCAATGTGGGGCTCGAGCTCACAACTCTGAGATCAAGAGTTGTGTGCTCTACTGACTGATCCAGCCAGATGCCCCTGGATTTGATTTGATTTGATTTGATATATTTGACGGGAAGAGATCACAAGTAGGCAGAGAGGCAGGCAGAGAAAGAGAGAGGTGGAAGTAGGCTCCCTGCTGAGCAGAGAGCCCGATGCAGGGCTTGATCCCAGGACCCTGGGATCTTGGCCTGAGCCGCAGGCAGAGGCTTTAACCCACTGAGCCAGCCAGGCGCCCCTGGATTTTATTTTAAATGTGGTGGGAAGTCATGTCCTACCTTGTACGCAACTTATGATTGGACATTGACTCATTTACTCGTTCATTCATTCGTTGGTTGGCTAGTCAGTTAACAATCCTTCTCTGAACACATACACAGGGAATGAGGATATCGAGATGAACAACAGTCCTAGCCCTTGCAAAACGGCCTAGTGGGCGAATACAGTGTGAACACAGATACTTACAGGCCAAAGGAATAAGCAGAGGAGTATTCAAGGTGCTGGGAGCCCAGATCAGGGAGCATTTGTTTCTGAAGTGGGAGGATCAGGGAAAATCTCCAAGAACACATGATATATTTGAGCTGAATCTTGAAACACCAAGCACCATGCTGGCACATCGAGGTGCTCAGTATATATTTATGAAACGAAAGAAGGGAAGGGAGGGAGGAAGAGAAGGAAGAAGGAAGGATGGGAATTTGCCAAGTGCTAAAGAGAGAAAGGGCAGAAGGAACTGTGTGTGCAGACTTCTGGCAAAATAACGGGGTGAAGAAGGGATAACCACGCCTGCTTGGAGCCCCTAGGGACACCTCGGAGGTGACATGGGGACAGAGCACTTCCCACCCTCCTGTTCTGGGGCTCCTACCATGTGCGTCACATAGTAGGTGCACAGTAAAGGTTGATGGGTGTGGTGGTATTTAACGCTACTTGCTAAATATTTCCATCTCTCTGCTTTCAAGGCACATGCTAGGATTACACTTCCTTGCCAATATGTAAAATTGGGTATGGTCCTGTGACTTGTCTTGGCCATTGAAATATGAGCAGAAATGACATGAGTCACCTCTGAACAGAAGCTTTAAGAGCTAGTGAGCGATCTGTGGCGTTGGCTTTTCTCTGCCTCAGCAACCATAGAAGCCCAGAGAAGGATCCTTCCTCAGCTTGGTTCCCCGAGGGAGAACAATGTGGAGAAGAGGTCCCCAGCCACCCCGCAGCGTGCACCCAGGAGGAGCCACCGAAAATCAGGGGTGGTTGTTACCGCAGCAGAACTCTACTATCCTGACTTCTAGAATCAATAAGGGAGTGAGGCGGAGAGCTAAGGGAAGGTTTCTGAGCTTGACAGGGGCACGAGGTCCCTTCAGAAGTTAGGAGGGTGAGGAAGCTGCCAAAGGATGATTCATCCTGAAGCCCATTAAAAAAATTTCTTAAAGAATCTTGAGGCTTCGCTCCTAATTCAGCCAGTCAGAGGGAACTGGAGTCTCCCTCCAGCCGTGCTACCCTCCCCCGCAGCCTTTTGCTTCTCTTCTTTCCCAAGGACAGCATTTTGGGCCTCCCATGACCACCTCTGTGGCCTTGGTCCTCCCCTGGTCTGGACAGCGGCTTTTTAAACAAACAGAAAATCTCAACAGCTATAAGTAAAGATCTAGATCCTTTACAGCCCACAAACCCGGATTCAAGCCCCAGTCCACTGGTCTCCAGCTGCACGACATTGGCAAGTGAATCTCAGTTCACTTAAGCCTCAGTTTCTTCATCTGTAATGCGGGGCCCACAACTGTATCTACCTCTTGAGGCTGTAAAGAGGACTAGTCCAAGGAAAGAACTCAGCAAGGTGCCCGGCACACAGCAAGGGTCAACCAATGGTAGATGTGATTATTATTAGCGAAGTGGGACATCATGGGGGACAAGAGAGATATTTAATGTGTGTGCAGAGCTGAGAGGGAGGGAATGGTACATACTCCGGGCTACTTTCTAAACTTCTGAGACTCTTATAGCTTGCTTCCAACATGCCTTAAATCTCCTTGAAGGTCCCTCATTTCTCTGTGTCTTGGCGGGGGTGGGGCACAGATCAGTGAGGTAGACAGAAGGTCTGGATCAGGGACCTCTCCCTGAGCACAAGATCTTGTGTCTGTGTCACTCTGGCTATAACCTCTGGGACCAGGGAGGGGAAGCTTTGATGTGTAGCTACAAAGGTCTACCTGCCCCTCCCTGAGATGGCCAGGTCTGAGTAAGTGATGACACCCCACCCATTTTGAAGGATGTCTTTAATAAGGGGTGTGGGAGATGCTGGGTGTGTTCCCGAAAGTCCTGAAGGCTGCTTCTGGAATGACACTGGTTAATGTGAGCACAAAACAGATTTGGAGCTTTGGCCACACCCAAGTTCTTTGGCTAATTGGGGTACATTTTCCCCTTAGGCCCAAAGAGGAAGGAGCTAGCCTTGGTGTGGGCCTAACAGGTGCAGGTGCTTCCACATCCAGGATCTCTCCCTTGCAGGTCAGTCTCCCTATCCCTGACTCTCAAGGCTCAGAACCTTCTCAGTGAGAACTCAAGGCTCAGAAAGGGTCAGCCACCCATCCCACGGCTCTAAGGACAAGAGCCAGAGAGGAAGCAAGGCCAACCTGACCGCAAACCAGTGACCTATTCCTGGGACCTTAGGGAGATTGTGTCTTATATGCCTCCTGGGGGATCTCCTCTGTCAAGTTCAGCCCCATCCATGCTCTTCCCAGAGAGTAAATCTGGTGACGTCACCTTCTCATCCTCACCTTCAGTCTTCTTAGAACCTTGCCATGGGCCCCTTGGCCAAAAACTCAAAGCTTCCTTAGGATGGTGGCTCCCTCCACCCATCAGTGGCCGGTGCCCACCCTCAAATGGCCTCCTGCAGCCCCCAGCAGATGCCCGGTCCTTCTGATGGATTCACCACTCCTCTGCGGGGGCCCCTATGTCTTTGCCCATGCTTTTCCCTCTACCTGCGGGACATCCCTCCACTTAAATCTCTGCCTTTTCTCTCCTGGTGAAGCTCTCGCATCACCTGGTTGGGGGAGCCATCCTCGGGGCCTTCCCCAGGTCCCCCCTACCACAGCTCTGTCATTGTCTGTTAGGGCCCTTTCTCAGACCCCATGGGGCCATAAAGTCTTTCAAGACCAAAGTATTTATATGTCTCAAACTCTGGTACTGGAGCTCATAGATTTTTTTAAGCAGACATTAATCTTTGCATATGTGATTTTCCCCTCCACAAAGGCTTGAGGGCTATGGTGAGGACACATTCACCCAGGGCATGGCATCTACCATTCATTAAGTCCCCACTATGACCTAGGTGCCGTGCCACGCACTTTCTGTAGAATCTCTCATTGGCTTCACACAACTTATGAGGAAGAGCCTTCTATCATACCCATTTTACCCATGAGAAGACTAAGTCCCAGAGAACTTGAGCATCTTGCCTAAGGCCTCTCCAGCTGCTTAGTGGCAAATACCTGATTGTTAACTAAGCCTGAAGGTATTCCTTTCAATATTGATTCAGTCATTCAAAATTCACTGAGGGTCTACTCTGAGCCAAGGGTTGTTTGAAGCACCAGGGACACAACAATGAACACTAGAGAAGTCCTGTGTGACTGTGAGTGTGTGTATGAGTGTGGGAGCATGTGAGTGTATATGTGTGTGAGAATGAGTATATGTGTATGAGTATCTAGGAAAGCATATGTGTGGTGCAGCCTGCAGGTGATGCCTAAGGTGAGAATCAGGGAGGGCTTCCTGGAAGAACATGTGTAAGCTGAGACCTAGGAATAAGTAGCAATTTGATCAGCAAAGATGGGACGTAGGGTCATCTCTGGGAGGGGAGAAGCAGAGGTGAAGGCCTGCAGAGAGAAAGAGCACAGTGGCTTGGGGGCTAGGGGAGGAGAGAGGGCAGAGGCTGCTGAGACATGAGGCAGCAGAAGGAGGCAGGAGTCTGAGCATGGAGGGCCATCCCAAGAAAAGTCACCTTTGTAGACTTTTAATGACTTAATCAGTTCAGTGCCCTACAGAGCTGGGCAGAGGATTTCCATAGGTTCAATGCCAAGAGGATTTCCTGTACCGCCAGCCCTGCAGCATGTTCCTTTACTGGAAGAGTGGAGAGGGGGATGCAGAGCCTGGGAGGGAGGCAGCCCGCACTCTCAGAAAGCTCCAGAGTGGAGGGGAGTGTCTGTTGGGTCCTAGGCCAGAAGGCAGAAGTTGGGTTTGGACCTTGGGAGCTGACCAGCTGTGTGGGCCTAGACAAGCTGCTTTACCTCTCTGAGCCAAAAGTTATTCTGTGTGAAATAGACAAATCCCCACGTACGTGCCCTAGAAATCCTTGCCCCGTTATTTCCTCCTGGAGAAAGGAGCTTATTTTGCCCCAGAGGGTCGGCTCAGGATAGAATAAAACATTTATCGGACATGCTCTGATTCCTTGCAACCCCTAGCAGGCACGAATGCATGGGGAGGAGAAGCTGTCCCAGGGACTTTCAAAGATGAAAGGGTGTCCTCCAGAGGGATGGGCTCCCTCCTGGCCTCTCAGACTCTCTTTGCCAGCCACTGGGCTGCCTCTCCACCCTGCCCAGAGGTCAAGGCTGCCAAGGGCTTTGGCATTTCCACTCTGGCTCTGCACCAAAAGGAGTCTGACAAGGGGTACTCTGCCTCTTTAGGCGGCGCTGCGCGGGGCAAGCGAGCACAGGGGTGAGGAGTGCAGGGGTGGGGTGGGGGGGTCCTTCTTAGCTGTAAGGCCTGTGGTGTGTCTCTGTGAGACTCAGTTTCCTCATGGAGAAAATGGGAGAAATAATTACCGCTGGGATGGTTGCAAAGGACTAAGTAGACGGTGGGTAGAATGCAGTTGGCATGGCGCCTAGCACACGGTGAGCGCTCAGTGAAGACCATGAAGTGCAGAGTTCTTGTTTCTCGTCTTTGCCTTTTTGTCTGGGAAGACTCCTGATTAGAGTCTTCTAATCAGGGAGGGAGGGCGTCTGGCTGGCTCCGTGGGAAGAGCGTGCAACTCTCCATCTCGAGGTTGTGACTTCAAGCCCCGCGATGGGTGTAGAGATGACTTAAAAATAAAATCTGAGGGGCGCCTGAGTGGCTCAGTTGTTAAGCATCTGCCTTCAGCTCAGGTCATGATCCTGCGTCCTGATCCCGCGTCCTGGGATCAAGCCCCACATCAAGCTCCTGGCTCAGCAGGGAGCCTGCTTCTCCCTCTCCCACTCCCCACTTGTATTCCCTCTCTAGCTGCCTCTCCTTCTCTGTCAAATAAAATTTAAAAAAATAAAAAATAAAAAAAATAAAATCTGAAAGGGGCGTCTGGGTGACGCAGTCAGTTGAGCGTCTGACCCTTGGTTTCAGCTTGGGTCGTGATCTCAGGGTTATGAGATCAAGCCCCACTTCGGACTCAGTGCTGAGCTCAGAGGTAAAGTCTGCTGAAGTTTCTCTCTCTTTCTCCGTCTGCACCCCGCCCCCCCCACCTCAAGCTCTCTCTCTCTCCTTCTCTCTCTCCAATAAATAAATAAATAAAATCTTCAAAAAAAAAAAAAAAGAAATAGGGACAACATCAGCTTTGGTTTTTTATATGGTGGCAAAACAGGCATAATGTAAAATATATCATTTTAACCATTTAAAGTGTACAGTTCAGTGACATCAAGCACATTTATATGGTTGTGCAACCCTCACCACCATCCGTGTTCACTTTTTCATCTTCCTCATCTTGAACTCTGTCCACGTGAGGCAGTAACTCCCCATTCCCCAGCCCCCAACCCCTGGTGACCACCATTCAGTTTCTCATCTCTAGGAGCTGGCCCATTTGAGGGACCTTACGTGAGTGCAGTCGTACAGTATTTGTCCCTTGTGTGATGGCGCAGTGTCCTGGAGGGTCATCAGTGTTGTGGCAGATGTCAGAAGCCTCCTCCTTTTCAAGACTGAGTACTGTTTCACTGTGTGTACAGACCACATTGTGTTTATCCTTTTACCTATCAATGGACACATGAGTTGCTTTTACCTTTTGGGTATTGTCAATGATGCTGCTATGCGCATGGGCGTACAGACATCTGTTTGAGCCTCAGCTTTCCATTCCTTTGGGTGTACGCCCAGGAGTGGAACTGCTGGATCATATGGTAATTCTGTTTCATTTTTATGTTGTGTATTTTCAAGTCACCATTTCTTCTGCTTGAACAGGGACCCCATGGCCAAACGGGAGCTCCTTTTTACCCTCTCCATGTAGTCAGAGAGTGAATACAGACTCTGCCCAGCACCAGGCTTTGGCACCCAACCCAAGGTTCCTCTGGGCCATGCTGACCTCCACAGTGACAGTGTAGTTGGAGTGTTCCTGGCCCCCCACTGGCACCCAGCATCCAGCCATCCCTTGTTGGGTAACTCCTGCTCTTGCTCTTGCTGCAGAGAGGAATTTAGGGGCCACCTCCTGGTTTCATGGAAATCCCTAGATGAAGCTGAACCATAGCCACCAGGGACCACCACCAACCAGGAGGATAACCTCTTCCTGCTGACAGCCCAAGAGACTCCATTCCCAAGGCCCCATTATCTTCCCAGCCCCACTGACCCTCCAGAGTTTGCACTCAAGAAGCTTAGTGTCTTAGTTACAATCATGGGCTTTGGGAGCAGACAATTTGGGCTGGACACATAGTGCTGGCAGCTGCTGGTTGTGTGACTTTGAGAAAGTCACTCTCCCTTGGAGACTCAGTTTCCTCTTCTCTAAAAGGAGAGGGTCGCAGACTCTGTTAATATGGAAGTTGAGCTAATGCATGGAAATTCCAGAGCCCTCTGCCTGGTACCATAAATGGAACCTTCATGACCAGAGTCAAGGTCAGGCATCAGACTGAAGGAGGAGGAGCTTCCAGATGGAGGGGGGCTGGGACAGTGAGACACTTCTGAGCAGGGTCCTTGGGGTCCCAGCTGAGGATACTTGGGAGCAGATTCTTCCCCCACCCCACCCCTCATTGTAGGAGGATTTCTTCTGCCCTTGGCCTGAGTGTAGACAAGTTTCCCAGAGTCAGGGGCTCTGTACCTCCATCCCTTCTTGTTCCCACATGCTGCTCTGGGTGTCTAAGTCACAGTCAGCTGCATCGTGGTCAGGGAGGGGAGGGGGACACTGCACTGCCTCCCTTCCACTTATCCCTGCTCCAACCTGAAGCTTTCCAGTTTCCATGATGATACACAGGATGATTCCAGAACTTCCTATTCTTGCCTCCCATTGTCCTTAGAGTCCACCACTCCTTGCCCTGCATTCAAACCCCCTCCTATGCTACTTCATATAAGCAGGAACACTCCACTTGAAGTTAAAGAGCCCCCTAAGGTCCCCCTCCCACATCACTGTCCTCTCCGCTTCACTTGAGCTGCTGTTGGCCACATTTCCCTGCTGAGCTGACGCTGTTGGTGTGTTCTGGAACCAGGGACAGGATTTTATAGTCTCCCCTGCCTCCTATCATCTTGTAAACCCCATCCTGCTGAAATCATTTTGGATGCTTGTTAAGCTGAACGTGCTTATGGGATTCCTCCACTGAACAATAAGCTCTAGGAGGACAGGTACCTGTCTGTGTCTATCTGATCTTCCATTGTTCCGTCAGAGCCTAGTTCAGTCCCTGGCACAGAAGGCCCCCCCTTCACACCTGAAAAAAAAAAAAAAGTTTTATCATTCAACACAGTCTCTTGTTCTTCCTTCCATGAACCATCTGCCAGTGGGACAAGTGGGCTGTCCAATGTTTGGCATTGTCACATGTGACTTGCATGGACAGAACAGGAACTAGTATAGAGGAGCTAGGGTACTCCACTAGAGGTCTTTTCCCATGAAACAGAGATCTGTTGAAACCCTTTCATTATGGGTAGTCAATTTCCCAACCGTCTTTGAATCCATCATACACTTCTCTGTCCTGTTTGCGAGACCATCAGAGGCTGGCCTCACTCTGTCCATCATACCCCTCCAGATCTACCCATCCACTGACCCTAACGAAAAAAGAAATCAGGCTGATCTGGCATGACTCGTTCTTAGGGAATCAGTCCTTAGAATCACTGTTTTCTCTTTTAGGTGCTCTCACAAGCCCCAAGGTTTCTGGAATACTGCTCAGACTGACATTAAACTCACCACAAACTCAACACAATCTCTTGGCTTCCAGATTTTGAAAATGCAAACCACCCTTGTCCATTTCTTAGGTTCCTTCAAGGATGCTTAGGATATCTTTCAAGGATAGTGAGGATTCCCTGGGAAACCAGGACAGTGGCTTGGCAATCCTGTGTGCAAATTCTCCTGTTGCCTTGGAATGAACTCCTCCCAGCAGGGAGATTTTAACTTCTGTGCCCACCCCGCAACCCCGGACCCTCTCCCCACTGCCTCATCTTTCCTGGCCTCCTGTTTCCACTCAGCGATATTGAGTTAGGTCTTTCTGGGTTTGGTGATCATTTTTCCTTGCTGGTTGTAGTGGGTTGTAGTGTAGCTGATGACCTCCAAAAAGGTACGTCCATTTCCTGGAACCTACAAATGTGAATGTGTTTTTAAAAGGGCGTCTTTGGAATCATAATTATCTTAGGGGTTTTGGGATGAGATCATCTTGTATTACAATGAATCTTGAATCAATGACAGGTGTCCTTCTAGGAGACAGAAGAGAGAAGCAGAGATGGGAAATATGCAGTGACCAACCAAGGAACATCTGGAGCCAGCCAGAGCTGGAAGAGGAAAAGAATTCTCCCCTACAGCCTTCAGAGGGAGTACCACCCTGCTGACACCTGAATTTCAGACTTCCAGGCTCCAGAACCATGAGAGAATCCATCCTTGTTGTTTTAAGTCACCAGTTCATCCTGATCTGTTACAGCAGCAGTAAGAAACTAATGCGCCGGTGGAGACCAAAACCCCTGGCTTTGCCTGCTCTTCCTCACGAGTCCTCTTTGGAATGACCACACTAGCCTCCCCTCTAGCCTTTTTGCCTCCACGTTCAAACCCTTCAGTCCCTCAGCTTGATGTTACTAAAATACACAGTCTTGTGTTGCATTTCTGTTTAAAGCCTATCAGCTAGAATGATCGGTTCCAAGTGACAGAAAACCCAACCCAAACTGGCTTACACAAAAAGGAACTTATTGGCTCATGAAACCAGAGACCAGGGGCTAGGGCTAGCTTCATCTCTGCTGGATTTGAGGGCCAAACAATGTCACTGGAACTCGTTTTGCTGTGCCCTGCCGCCTTCTGCTCTGTTGGCTTTGGTGTCAAGCTCTGCGAGGCGAAGAGATGGTGGCAGCAGCCCCAGTCCCTGCATCCAGTTAGATCAGAGACCAGCGGAAAGATTCAAAGACCTCCCCCAGGTCCTCAAGCCAGAGCCCTGGGGCGGTGTCCATTGGGCTTGATTGTCCATCCCTCAACCAATCACTGTGGCCACACGAATGGAATGTGCTGATTGGCTGAGGTCTAGGTCACATGCCTGCTCCACAGGCATTCTGATGGAGTTGCCTCTCCTTGAGCCGGGTGCACTGGAAAGGAAGAACAGGGGGAAAGGCAGGGAAACAATCCCCAAAGAAAAATTCCACTCCAAGGATAGCAAATGCATGCTGAGGAGCTAAAACCAGAGAAATGAACAGGAAATGTCCATGCAGGGGGCTCTTCAGTGGTTCCTGCTAAGACGCATCAAGATCGGGATCCCTGGTCTGCAGCCCAACCTCAGTTCCAAGCCACTTGACGTCGCCTTGCCCTTATGCTCCTGTTCACGTGGTCCCCTATACGCAGAAACTCTCTCCCCACTTCTTCACACTCTTCTTCTGACCAATGCCTACTCCTCCTTCAGGACTGCTCGACTGCAGCCTTTACCATTACTCGGGACCCCCAAAGCATCCTGAAGTCCATCTAGACTGACCCTTGCCCCACTGAAGTGAACTTGATTGCTAATGAATGTATCTCTTCTTCTGAACTCTTTCCTCCACGAGAGCAGAGATTTGTTTTAATTTTATTTAACACACACACGAAGCCCTTTCCAAGGGCCAACCACCATTCTAAGCTTTTTACAGACGTTAATGCACTTCATCCTCATACTAAACCCACGAAGGAGGCTCGATTATTAAGCTTACTTTAAAGATAAAGAAATTCAGGTAGGAAGATCATATGTGATTCATCTCTACTTCCTGGGCCCAGCTCAGGGCTAGGAACACCATAGGTATTCAGAAAATATCTTTCAGGTTGTCTGTCGTGGCCCACATTCTAGGTCTTCCCAGCCTGGAAAGGGGCATTGCTGGCTCTGCGTCCACTGTCCAGGCTGGCAACCCAATGGCTGTCACTGAAGCCTGTGACCGTGACCCACTCAGGAAGATCTGGGTCTGGGCCCCAGGAAATCCCTGCAATTAGAAGATGAGCCCAGGAGAAACCCAGGGGAAGGGTCTTCTGTCTCCCCCACTTCAGCGCCCCCGGAACGCCTCCGTGTTCCAAGAGCCCAGTCCAGGTGTTCCACCCTGAGGGTCACTTACCTCAACAGACTCCTGAGGATGACTTTTGTCTCTAGAATCCTAACCTGAAACCTCCTGAGCTTCTACTGGCTCGAAATGAAAATGTGTCAAAGTTTTGCCCTCATAGGAGAGATTCTTTAATTAAGACCAGCAAACATAAAATCTTAAAAATAAAATAAAATAAAATAAAAAAGACCAGCAAACCTCTACCTCTGCAGACCAACCTGGTTCTGTCTTTTGGGTCTCCCCGTCCCCGTTCTCCGTGTCTCCTCCACCACTCCCGCCCTGGTCTCTTTCTGCCTGGTTATGTCTCTTTTCCCTTGTCTCTTTTGCTGGAATCTTCTCTGCTCTGTCTCCCCACCTCATCCCCAGTGCATGTCCGGGCTTCGTGTGTCTCCGGGATATCTGCCTGTTTCCCCCCGACCTCTCTCTCTCTCTCTCCCCAACCTTGGCTACATGGGATGTCCAGAAACAGGCCTGGGGCTTCTGGCTTTCTCATCAGAGTAAGAGAACCCCTCTGTAGCCGGGCAGCCACAGGGTCCCTCACTCAGGAGCCTCTTCCCTGTGGTCTCTGTGCCTCTACGCCCCTCTGCCCAACCCAAGAGGCAGGAACCCTCCGGGCCACATGGGCAGGGTGGCCGTCTGCTGCCCTGAGGACCCAGGTCGCAGCGGCTTCCCTTAATGAGCGCGCCTTCAGTGACACATTCATTATTCCTGTTTGGTCGCTTCGAGTCAAAACTGATTAGTTACACTTACTGCCGCAAAGATGTAATGATTTTATTGTTTATCTTCAATTTATTTTGATTAACATCTCCGTTCTTTTCATTGCAAGAGCAATTAGGTGCAATCTAACAGCGACTACTTTAATTTTGTTGAAATTAAGATGAATAAGTGACGGCTTATGGTGCTTTGTTTAACAAATAAATCATAGTTAAGAGGAGTGTATTAGTAATAAATGAAAAAAGACAGCTTAATTAAAATGCATGGAGGCAGCCTCTTGATGTACATCCAAAACCCAACTCTGAATTCCAAAAATCAGAGGGAGCTGAGGGTTAGAAAGACCCTCGCCACCATTGGAAATGGTGATTACAAGATGACAGACTCTGTGGTCCTATTTTGAAGCTGCTGTGCAGAGAAGAGGAAGGTGCATATTATGAGCCTCGGGAGACAGTCACACCTTGTCAGCAGATGCCACCAGGAACCCAGGTAGAAACCAGACCTGGGAGCAGGAAGAGAGGCCTTACCCTTCCAGCAAGAACCCACTTGCATTCTCCCTGGGAACCCACTTAGGGCAGGGGGCACTTCCCTCCCCCACCCCATCGAGGTTGCCTTGGGAGGTGGGGGGGGGGAGCCTGGTGCCAAGCCAGGAACCCCAGGGCAAGTCTCTCAGTGTGATCTCCTCCCCCCTGGGCTGAGAGGGACTTCCCCATCTCTTGATTTGGAAACAAAGTGCAAAAAGTCAGCCCTGGAAAGTTTCCCGTGTGAAGTTTAAAAGCGCTTGTGCTGAGGAGGCTGGCTTTGAAGCAGCTTGCCGGGGCCCCTCGGCAGGCTCCTGCGAGTCAGAGGGCCGGCCTTGCCTCAGATCCGCTGCGCCAGCCTCTGCAGGGCTGGGAAATGGGAATTGTTTTTAAGCGGAAAAATTACTCGTGGAGCTCATGCCTTTGCCACCGCTCTTCTTTTGTTCTCAGTTGTCTATTTCCTCCCCTTTTCCCTCCTCTTTTGCTCCTTCTTTAGTGAAGAAGAGCAGACAGACCCGGGTTCAAATGCATACGCAGTCTCTTACTAGCTGTGTGACCTCGGGCCAGCGACTTAACCTCTCTGGGCCCCAGCACTTACTCAGAAAAGCCCGGGCAGTAGTGTTGATGAGGCATGGGTGTTGTGAAGGTTAGCCAAGGTAACTGCACAAAAGCGCCCAGTCCCTGCCTGGCCCAGAGAAGGAGCTCAGGAAGCATTATCTCCCTCTCTGTCTACAGAACGGCCCATCTCCTTCTGTCTGCATTGCTACTAACTAGACCTTCACGGCCAAGTCTCCACATCCTCACTGGGCTCACTTAACTCCAGCTTGTCCTCCATCCTTCTGCATTCCAGCTTCACTTTTCTTTTTCACCCTCTCAGCCCATGTCACCGAATACCCACCGGTGCCCCCCTTTAGACGATGCCAGGTCTGAGTAATCCAGGGATGGGCCTGCCCTCAAGAACCTCCAATCCCACACCCTGAGTCCCTGTGGGACTCCTTCCTAATGGTCACCCCGGGCCTGTGTGTTCCAAAGCGTCCTCCCGACAAAATGAGCACCTTCTGTGACAACAGGGGCAACGCCCAGCACAAAGTTTGCCTGGCCCACATCAAGCACTCGATGGCTATTGATTGTTCAATCACACACCCAATGCTGGTCTGTGGGCCACCTCCCGTGGGGCTGACAGTAAGGGCCCAGAGAGGAACCAAGCCTTGGTGTGTGCTCTCAGTTCAGGCAGGGATACAGATACCAAAGCAAGCAATGGCACGGTGGAGTGGATGGTGTGGGGACAGAGCAGAGTAGAGGACAAGAGGTGATAACCCCCCCAAGAAGGACCAAAGGCAAAGGACTTATATGAGAACTGAATCTGGCTTCAGTTTTCCTTCTACTTCTGCAAAGGAGAAATCAGGATCCATGGGGTTTCCATGTACTGAGATCCAGACTTCTCCTCAGTCTACAAGCCCCTCATCCACCATGCCTGGCTCTGCCCACCCTTCCAGTCTCAACCCCCTCCTTCTGCCTGGTCCTGCCACACTGGTCTTCCTACTGGCCAGGCTCCCTGCTGCCTCCCAGCCCTGGCACATGTTGGCCACCCGGCCAAGAAGTCTCCCTTTAGCAGCTCCTTCCCACTTCCTGTCAACCCAGCCCTGACTTCAGGTCTCAGCTTCTATGTCACCTTGAGAAAACCCTTCCTGAACCCCCAGCCTGGGCCAGTTTCCCCGGATCTTAGGTCTCACTGCACTCACCATTCTCCCATGGCACTTGTACAACTGTCATGAAATAATTATGGAATTGCTGTTCACAGTCTGTCTCCCCAGCTAGACTGCAAATTGCATGGAGGCAGAGACCACGCCTGCCTTATGAATCGCTGTATCCTCATGCCAAGCAAAACCACTTAATAAGTATTTGTTGAATAAAAGCTGAACAGGATGCATAACCTTCTATAGGCTGGACACTTTAGACATACCCGAATAATCTTCAAATAATCCTAAAAAGGAGGTGATTATTGTTCTTATTTACAGAAGAGGACACTGAAGCTTAGATAGGTGTGACTGGCCCAAGGCCATGCACTAGGTAAGTGGTCCTGACCCCTCATCTGTCTGACTGAAACCACACTCCACCCAGGAAGCATCTTTGAAGCATAAAAGCCGAGTGTGTGTGTGTGTGTGTGTGTGTGTGTGTGTGTAGGAGGAGGAATAGGCTTTTTCCTGCTTGGATCTAAGGACAGGGGAGAACGCTCCCCCCCTCTGCTTGGTGTCAGTGAGGGAGGTACAGCAGATTCCTGAGATGTGGGATCTAGCTCTGGGGAGGTCCAGGGAGGTGGCACAGACACTTCTTAGGAGGGGCTTTGGGGACCCCAGAGAGCTCTTGGCTTTCCCCACTGAACTGGCTTTCTGGTACTTTTCTTGGCCCCCAAGGCTGTCGACAAGGGTTTTACGGGGCACGCTGGTGCCCAGGGAGCCCTAGTTCCAGGCAGCTACCACAGTGGCTGCTGCCTTCAGGTAAGTATGAACTCCAAGAGGGGAAACCCGGAGTCACTGAACACCCTCCTGCGTGGCCCCCACCAGTGCCCCTCCCAGCCTCACCAGCAAGAGCTGCTCAACGCCTTTTAGAGATAAGGGAGCTGCCGCTGGAGGAAGTGACTTGTCCGAGGTCTCCGCGGAGAAATTACTTAAGCTCCATCCCTGGGCTGCCCTTCCAAGAAGGGATAGAGGGAGGGACAGCGAGTCCTCCCAAGCAAAGGGAGAAAGGGGTGGAGAGTGAGGGCAGTGAGAAAGAAATGAGAGAGGGAGAAGATGGTGAGAGCGACCGAAGAGAGAGGGGTAAGCAAGCCAGTCAGCACCAGGATCCAAAGAGAAAAAGAGAGGCGCAGTGAGCAAGAGAGCGGGGGACCCAGGGAGAGCCCAGGAGAGGAGCGCAGACAGAGAAACGCGGCAGAGACCGGGAGATGAAGAGAGACAGAGGGAGGCCGGCAGAGACGGACAGATTCAACAGCCAGAGCTAGTGACAGTGACCGGGGCGTGGGGGGCGAAGAGCGCGCGGAGCGGGCTCCGGACGGCGGCGGGCGGGGGCGGGGGAGGCCCGGGAGGTTGAGCCGCTGGGCCGCCTCCTCCGGGCGCCGCCGCCCCCCTCCGCCGCCCCCGCCCTGGGCCGCAAGCGCCCGCAGCCTGATGACCGCAGCCCAGCCGGAGACGCGCGGCCCGCGCCGACTCGAGGCGGCCGGCAGCTGGCGGCGCGGGGCGGGCCGGGGAGCCGCGAGCGCCGCAGAGAAGGTGGCAGTCCCCCCGGCTCGGCGGGCCCTGATTGATTTGTCAGCCGAGGCGACAAAACAGACCCTCTGATCCGCGCTTCGGGTCCTAGGCTGCCCGGACGCCGGGCCTCCCTCCCGGCGCCTCGGCCGGCTCCCCGGGCCGGTCCCGCGGGCTGGAGAGCCCCGCCGGCCCGAGGAGGGAGCCCCCCGCCCCCCGGCCCGCGCCCCGGAGCCCCTCCCCGACCCACCCCACTCCCCCCGCCCCCATCTCGCACCTCCTCCGGCTGGGCCGGGCACGTCCCCAGGCCCCGGGGCTGCCAACTGCCCCCTCGCCCCCCCTGGGCACCGTGCCAACACCCCCAGCCCTCACCCTGCCGCTCCCCCCCAGCCCGGCGCTCCCGCCCCCCGCCCCCCGGCCCCGGCCCGGGGCCGCCCGCAGAGCCGGCCACACCCGCTGCGGAGGACTCGGAAAGGTAAGGAGGCGCCGAGGCTCTCCCCCCAGGGGCCTGAGGGCTGCGCTGGGGGCACGCGCAGGGGTACGCCGGGCACCCGCGGACTCGGACCGGGAACCGCCGCTGCCACCGAGCGTGGGACGCGAGAGAGCCCCGCCGGGGCCGGGAGGGCTCGGGGCGAGTTAGAATTGCATAGGGAGGACCTGGTGGGAAGTGGGTGAGGTAGTTACCCGTCTGCCGGTCCTGGGACCAGGGGGTCTTGCTCTCAGGGACAGAGATCTCCGTCCCTGTCGTTCATCTTCTAAGCAATTCCCTTCCTCTCTCGCCTTCAACTCCGAGTCTCTAGAAATTTATGGGACCATTTTCCTGTGTCTCTTTTGAGGACTCAACTCTCTGCCTCTCTCTAGGGTAGAAAGAGCTTTCTCATTTCTGGCCCATTCAATTAAGCGTATTCTCTCCCTGCTTTAATTTGGAAGGATTTTCTTCCTCTTTCTCCCTCCCCAGCTTAGAAGGAAGTTCTCTCTCCTAACGATTTACAACCATCTTCTGTCTCACTCTCCCATTTTGGAGGCTAAACCCCCTTCTCTGTCACCTCTTTACCCCCACTTAATTCTGAGTGTGCAGACTCAATCTGAGGTTTCAAGGAGGGGGTGGACCTTGTGTTTTTTCTGGCGCAGGGGCCAGTAATGGGGACTCATCACCCAAAGCAGCAAAGCAGGGTACCAGCAATCCATGTTAGCCTCCAGGCAAAGGGCAGCTTCCCAGGTGGACGGGGCATTTGTTTCCAGGGGCAAGGAGAGAAGACTTTACCCCGGAACAAAGAATTGAGGGCAAGGAGACTGTCCCAGCCCTTTGGAGGGCTGAAGAATCCCAGCTTCTGGGCTGAGGGGCCACATCGAGCCTCCCTCCCCCATCCCTTTAACTTTAAAATAGTTTAATGAACAAGGAGAGAGAGAAATCATTTTTTTTTTTTTCTGCGTGGTGAGCAGTCTACAAAGAGAATGGGGAAAGGAGAGAGAGAGCTTTAACTCTGATCCCCGCAATTAGTTCCCTGGGATTGGGAAGGGGGGGCAACCGGGGAGCCTCAGTTCTTCAGATACAAAAGCATTTAGATCGCTTTAGACCGGTTAATCCTGAGTCTGGCTCGGGTCTCTTTTGTTTCCCAACTCCATTGTGGGTTTTGTGCAGTTTCTCTCTGTTCGCGTGATTGACTAGCCAATGGATGGTAATTATCCAAATGTCCCCTCTGTCCTTTGACTGACTTCTCCGTATTATGGGCAACTGTCATGCATTCTGTCATTCCATATCATATTACACGTATTATCATATGAAGTCTCCCCCCCATATAAAGGAGGGAGCCTCAGCCCAGATGCTGCTGCTTTTAGAAGGAAGGGCCCTGAGAAATTGGTCCTGGGCACGGGTTCGGAATACAGAGCAGGGGACTCCCGAAATGGGAGGTTCTGCAGGTAATTTGTTGTACTGGTTGGGGGAGGGTGAGGGTGATCTGTGGGGTTTGGGGTTAGAATGATTGTGCTGGGGGCTTGGAGCAGGCTTACCAGCTGGTATTCCTTGGCTGGACCCTTGGAGCAGTTTGGACAGATCCGGCATACCTTATGGAGAAACTTAGAACCAGGCTTCTGACTCTTGAATATCAGAAAAGTCTGCAAAGTCAGGTCTTTTGGGGGGGGTACTGGAGCATAGTGGCACACGCTCGGGACAGCCTTTGAGGTCCCAATATATACCTTCTCTATTTGTGGCCCTTCATAGGACAGCCCCTTTGGACTTTTGTCCCTGTTTGCTGCCAAGCAGACTGAGGACTGAGGAGCCAGCCATATCAATCCCAAACCCTGACAAGATGATCCTAAAGCTCTGAGAAGGGGCAAGCTTTTCCAAGGATGCTTTTTGCACAGATAAACTCAGTGCCCCTTGGTGCAATTGTGCGTGCCATCACTTAAGAGGGAGGCAGGATTTATAACAAGGAGGCTTTGCAGACGGAGACTCTGGGGTCCTCTGAATCTGTGGGCAGGACTAGCCTTTCTTCTGCTAAAATGGGAAAAAAGTGTTTTATTATTGCAATGGATATGAAGTGCTGCCCAGATGTACAGCCTTGCAGTTAATTACCTTGTTCTTCATCAAATATATGAGCAATAAATTCTCCAGAAGGGAGGTGTGTGTGTGTGTGTGTGTGTGTGTGTGTGTGTGTAAATGGATGGATAGATGAATGCAGAAGAGAGAGAAGCTCACACTCTTTTCAAGACCACAGAAAAAGGCAGGCTATTTTATGGGAAGCTTGATACACTGCTGCAAGATGCTTTGAATTTTTTGATGATCAAATATACATGATCAAGCTGTGCATGTTAGGGTGTGAGGTGCACTGACGGTCAATGGCTATTGATCAGGCTGTTAAGTATTTCTGCTCAGTTTTATAAATATAGATGGATCCCAGATGATTTAAAGAATTGGATAGTTAAGAAATTGGCATTCTACATTTCTTTGGAGAACCAGAAATAGCTAGTCGGTTACAAAAATCACAGACCATTTTTACCACCCCCCCATACCTTGGAAAATGTGAACTTCATCTGCAAGGCTTTTTGCAAATAGAGTAAAAATATTCAAAGTGTTTTGTTTGGGGGTCTGCCCAAAACAGTCACTTTATCTGAGCTTTATTCAGACTGGGATTTTACTTCCCTCCTTGTCTCTGTCTCTGTTTCTGTCTGTTTGTCTGTCTCTCTATCACACACACACACACACACACACACACACACACACACACACTCATAACCACAATTTTGTCCCAGACTGACATTCTACTAAAGTGATGGGGAGAATGTCATAATGTCATTTCTGGGAGTGGAGTCTAAGGTCCTTGAAACCCTTCTGGTTAGGAATAGGGTGAACTAGCCACAAAGATTTTCCCAATTAACTAATTTCTCGCTAATCTAAGGATCTATTTAGAAAGGTGTGGAGGGAGTGGGAGGGGGATGGAGATTTAAAGATAACCTCTAATTGGTCTGGAAAAATTCAGTCGACACCTAGAAAACCTCTTTTTCTTTCATTCCCCTCCTTCTCCTCTCCTACTGTTTTTCACATCTCTTTCTCTCATTTTGCCTCCTAGAAATTAAAAGTGGACTTTGGAAGAAAGGGGTAATAAGAAATAGTTGGAAAGTGGGGAGGAGAGAGAAAGCAAACTTTTAATTTTTTTTTAAATGGAGTTGCTTGGCAATCTTATTTGTAATCATCCAATTAGCTATTTTATAGAAGGATCATGTTCAAGAAAATCAGCCTTCACCCAGATCGGTGAAACTTAAGCATACAATTTATAGTTCTGTTTTGGTTTCACATCTTAAAAAGAACAGAGTGTAGATTTTAGATTTTGCTATCTGCAGAAAAATCTTTTCTAGCTAAGAGCCCCTCACTGGGAGAGCTCAGGCATTCCTATTGATAAATCCTCTCTAGAAATAGAACTGAAATTGGCATCCCTCAAAAAAAAGTTGATCCACCAAGAAATGGATGAATCAGTCCTGATTGGGTGGACGTGCCCTTTCACCTCATTGTGTCTGACCTATCACTTAATTAATCTCTCCCAGATGCAGAGCTGTTGACAATACCAAAGATAAGCAGTATTTTGAACAAAGCAGGAAGCTTTTTAAAGAACAAGACACAGTGAGGTTTGAGGCTCTTAAAAACGTGTAAATCATCAGAATCTAGATGGAGAGTTTGTTATAACATAGCTGGAGCCGAGGTGGTCCTCTCTTTACTAGAAACTTTCTGTGCTTTTCTTTAACCAGTGATATCTACCTACATTCATTTTCTGCCTCTCCTCTCTCTGATGGTCCCCTTTCTTCTGCCACTCCCTCTCTCTGGATTCAAACTATCCATGGCTAGTTTACTGAAAATTGTCTTCTGCTTCCCAGCCTTGTCTCTGGCTCTTCAGATCCTTTTTATAGCATAAGGACAATCGAGGTGGTCAGCTTCGAAGGCTTTGGGTGACAAAATATTGACTGCGCTTGCTAGTACCTTCTGAAGGAAGACATTTGTACTGGAGGCACCTTGGTGACTTACAGGAATAGTTCATTAATTAAAAGACTTGCTAATTGCTACTTGAATTACTGTACAGAGAGAATGAAATGAGTTTGTAAAAGATAACAATTTGGGGAATAAATGTGTGAAGGGTTTTGAGGGGGTTTTTTGGGGAGGCACTTTAAACATTTTTATAAACAGGTCCTAGAAAATGTGTTGCTTTTACTCATGCCTCTATCATCAACTATTCAATTGAGCTTCAATTAATGATAATATATGGTCCGGGATCCTTAGCTGGGTTGACTGATGGAAGAGCTTTGTTGAATTTGGTGCAGGTGGCACTGTTTAATAAGCACAGGAAAGAGTGAATAATGTAGTGCTTGCAAAGAGAAATAAATGCAAAATAGATTGCTCTAATTATGGCAGCCCCCAGAAATGGAGATGCAAGCTGAAATGGCCAACTAGCTGGGAAATTCCAAAGACAGCTGATTGTCCCCTGCCTTTTTTACTTTCGGGACTGACAAGGTAGGGTAAAAGTAAATTTGGGTGAGCTCATCCGACTCAACACAAGCATAAATTCAAGACCTGGTCTGGTGACCTATCAATGTTTGCCTTAACTGTCTAGAATCCATTACCAGATAGTATAATTCAGCTCCAAAACGGGGCCGTCTGAACACTTCTTGCAAGAGATCGGCACAAGCTCATTACTAACAGTCTTCGTGCTTTATTGCAGAGTGTTAGGAGATTTTGTTTTTGTTTTTGTTTTTGTTTTTGTTTTGTTTTGTTTGAATTTCTTTATGCCCGAGAAAATGAGTCTATTGGAAATCAAAGTGTGAATACTTAAGTAAACAGAATTTCCCATAAACCTGCAAGGGCCCATAATGATTTTCATTTGTGCAAAGATAATCGATGGGACATTAGTTGTTTTAATTAATGAAAGAGTACAAACTGGGGAGGGGGGCATGGGGGGCTGGGCTTCAGCTGAAACCTATGTGGGAAATGACTGTTCCTCACCTAAAGAGACAATGCCAGCTTCCCAAAGAGCAAGAGATTTGCTAATGGGGCCAGTGGAAAGTTGGGCTGGGGTAGGGGAAGGGTCCTCCTGGAAGTAGCCATGATGAGTATTTTCCCTTCTCTGCCATCTCACTGTTCCCCTCAGAAATGTATCATGTCCTACATCAACCTCATAGGAGAGGAACGTTCTTACTTCCAAGAAGGATGCATTTTGTACTAGGACCTCCTATGTTTTGTGTTGGTGAAGTAGGACCAGTGGCTGGAAAGCCAAAATCAGCATTCTTTACCCTGAATTAAGGAAAGCCTAGGGCTGAATACGTGTGAGTTTCTTCATGAACTGGGCTGAGAAATGTACTAGGTCTGCTAGATATGGGGTGATCTGTACAGCAATGCCTACAGCAGGTGTGTAGAGACTCTCCTCCCATGACTGGAGACTCAAGGAGGAGCCAAGTCCAGCATCGTCAGCCCCACCCCCCACCCCGGTTTTGTTCTGTGCAAGTGTTTACCAAGCCCATCCGCAGTATGGTCAGTGCTGGCTGGGCACCCGTGTCAATTAGTGAAGCTCATAAAAGGTTTATGAGGAAACCTTTGCTTACAAAGAGTTGAGGGGTGTCCTGCTGCTGGAGAGGGGTGGCAGAGATGCCTCGAAATTCAGAAAAGACTGAGGTAGGAAATATTTCCAATCTCAAGTGCATATAGACACAGGAGTTGTCAGCTAGTCAAGAGTTCAGCTGCTTCCGCCTTCAGCCCCCCCTTTTTCACACAAAATCATCTTGACTTTGCTTTCAGCAAAATGTGGTTCCCTGTGTGAAGAAATTTATTGGTGTTATTTGTGCTTCAACCTAAAAGGCAGCGAGATTAGCAGAATGGCCCTTTTAGGACTGGGTAGTATTCTGGGTTAGATTAAAAAGAAATTACCCTCAAGGAAAGGCTAGTTATACTGGCTGAAAAAAAAATTGACCATCTTGTTGCAATATTTACTGTGTCTGTGTGTGCGTGCACACGCTTGTGCACTCCCACATGTGTGCGGATGCACGCACTTCCAAGGCAATTTACATCTTTGCATGGAAATTAGTAGATGGGGGAGATACAATCAGCTATTGTGTATTTTGTGACAATTGTCCTTTAAGAATAATCTGATGTGACAGATTTGCATTGTTGACAATGTGATTTAAGCAGGACCCAGATACAAACTTTCCCCACCCAAATCAATAAGGGTAAATCCTTGGCCGAGGTGAACAATCTCTGACCTAGTATTCGTATTTCTTTTATGGATTCGCTGTAATAAAATTGAACATTTTGTCACCACTTTGAGAAACACTGCCAAACACCTTAAAACACATGTCACACGCCAGCAACCCCTCATTTCCCTCCTCCGGGAGTTTCTACATCTGGAATCATAATCACAGATAAAAACCTTGACAAAATTGCATCTGAGCACATTCCTCTCCACAGCCCTTACTTCCTCATAACATTTAATACAATATTAATACCTGCCTACCGAAATGCAGGAGTGAGGAGGAAAAGGCTGCCAACCTCCACGTTTCCTGATGCATCATGTTCAAACCTGAAATTCACACTTCGTGTTTCATTTTAAGTTCTGTGCATTTAACAGGGCCCTAGAGAGAGGGCCCTGGTTAGTTCCCCAACCTGCTCAGCTGACGCCCAGGGAGGCGGTTTCGGAATTGTTCAGATCGCTGCAGGGAGAAGGGGAGGAGGAATGGGGCTTTGCTCTGCCTGTGACGGGCATTTATCTATCCACAGACATGGGCTTCTTCTCGGAAACAAGTAAGGCCCCACTAATTTTTATTACCGAGAGTGGTGACCACCAGATTTTCTGTAAGGTGTGACCAAGGCAATGAGCTGATTTCGTAAAGAGGAAGCCATGCCTGAGCTGATTTGCTGCTGACTGACAGCCTCTCACATCAATATAAAACACTCCCCCTGTTTGCTGAAGGAGGCCCACAGGCCTGGGAAGGGGGGTGGGGATCCTTGCTGAAGATACCGGGGCTTTTCTGCCACCCCTGTGACTTGGCCTCACCCCATCTTTAATTGAAGATGTCCACAGCCCCACATTCCTGCACAGTGGCAAGGAATCCCCGTTCCTCTGCCACACCAACAAGAGGCAGAGGTTAGAGAGAAGGGAAAAGTGCAGGAAGCCTACCCCACTGGCGGGCTCCCGGGGGCCAGTGTGATAGCCTCAAAGTGGACTTTCAGATGTGGGTGGCTTTGTTCAGTCCCTGCCATTCTCTAACCAGAATCAGGGTCAAGACACACTATAGCGATCCCAGGGAGCCCCACCAGCAATTCTCCCTCTCCTTTTAAAATTTAAACCTTCAGGTTTCTGGAATGATCAGCCAGCACTTCTAGTAGCCACCTCACTGTGGAGGGGGACACACACACACACACACACACACACACACACACACACTTCCCAGGGCAGGAACCACGTTGGGGAGCAAGGAATATAATTTGCTGCACCGTGCTACTGGAAGAAGCCGCGACATTACACTTTACACAGGCAACTGGCCCTGTGACTCCAACCAGCAGCTTTGAGAACGCAGTCCTCTTCGCTTCCAGGCAGAGGAGAAATTGTTTTTGCCTCTTTTTTATTTGCAGTTACGATCCGAGAGGCTTCCCCGACCCCAATCCCCAACACCACCCTCAGAGTTTTAGGTCTTCCATTGGCAGTGCCCAAAGGGGGGGCCTCGGCGGCCGGTCCGGGGCCAAAGAGGGCGGCTCCCTCTGCGCGGAATCCCTCCCTAGCGACTCCCAAATCCGGCGTATTCTCTGCCCGCCTTTCCCTCGGGGGAGACTCGGAGAGGCTGCAAAAATCTGGGCGCCCGCTCGCTCGCTTGTCAAGAAGCAAACTGTCTTCACATTCTCCAAGAGCAACATCCCTGCCTAGGAAGAGGAAGGAAGAGGCAAAATAAATAAAACCAGTTAATGTTGTAGTTAACTTGCAAATCAAGTAAATCTGTTGGTGCCGTATTTGAGAAATAAACCATCAGAGCGTCACAGCAAACACACACTTCTGAACGTCTTCATTTTGATTTAATGGTATATCAGCGTCAACTATCGCTTCCTCTGCTGGTACACACGGCCTGATGCCGCGGGAGGAGGGTGCCCATGTTTATCACCGAGTGAGATGACTAATTACACCTTGTCAATCACCGGCTATGAAGACATAAAACCAGCGCGCACAATGAAGTAGTTGCCTGCAGCGTCAATTAGTTGGCGATTCGGAGGTTATTGCGTGGCCCTGCTTTGGCCGCCTCTAATAACGGGACAGAGCGCCGGGACGGCGCACTGATCAATCACCCTCCTTCCGCGGCTCCCCGGCTCCCGCCCCCTCTTTCCCCCCGCCCCGCCCGGCCTCACTCTCTCCGGGCCGCATGTGCTTCCTCCCTTCGCGGCCCAGGCTCCGTGGCGCCGGCAGCCCCGGGAGCCCCGGGAAGTTTGCGCGCGGCAGCTCCGCAGCCGGCAGCCGGGAGCCCCGCAGCCTTCGGGGAGCGCCGGGGCTGGTGGCCCCTTTGTTGGAAGAGGCGTGGAGGGAGCGCTTTTGTTCTGAGTTAGTCACGGTGGCCGGCTGGAGGCTGCTACCTCATTATGCGCCGGATCTGCTAGTCTGCGAGGAAGCAGATGGTGGGGAGGTAGGCAGCGGCGAGAGTAGCCAGACCTGAATTCCGCTCACCTGTCACCTCCCACAAAAGGCAGGTTCGAGGGACTTCGGGATTCTTTTTCCCTATCTGGGGGAGGGGCGTCGAGGGGCCGCCGTTCCCGACGCCTCGAAAGATTACTTTTACCTGCGGTGCCCGCTCCCCCAACCCTCTGCCTTCCCCTGGGCTGCGGCTTCTCGCACCGTGTAAATGTCACTCACGTGTCAGGATGTGTGTTTACAGCCTGTTCCTTTCCTTGTTTAGTCTTCGCGGACGGGGCTCAGCGGTTGTGCGACGTCCCCTCCGCCTCTGGGGGAAGGTTAGCAAAGTTACCCGCCTCTGAGCCCAGGGCCAGGGCACCCAGATCCCGCCCCGGGGCGGGAGACGCGTTTGAGTCTCCGGCGGACCCGGGCGGGTCCCAGCCTGACACCGAGGGCTACATAGGCGGGCGCACCGGGCGGGAATCGTGACTGCCTGCCGGGGAGTTTGGGGTCGGTCAGCGATGGGCGTGGACTGCAGGTCAGAGCGGCGACGAAATCGTGTACTTACATATGTGGGGGGAGTGAAGAGCCGCAGGGTGTGTTTCCATGTTTCTGGAGCAGCCCCGCGGCAAGAGTTACCGAGTGCGCCTCCTCCCCCCCCCACCCCCCTTCCTAAATCAGCCCCTCGAGTTCTCGAAAACGTATTGGAGCCGTCTAGCCTAGGCGCGGAGCTGCACCAAGGACAAACTCTCCAGCGCTGTTACAATTTTTTTCCTACCCTTTGGGCGACCTCCAGATGAACCCCGGTGACTCCCAGATTAGATTTTCATTCCTTACTTCCTTTGAAAGAAAGTGCCCCAGATGCGTCAGTAAAACATGCCTGTGTATACGTGTAGGCGTCCGCGTGCCTGGGCGCGGGCCCCGTGTGCAGGCGCCAAAGCACACGTCTGTGGGAACACACGCGCACGCGCGCGTCTTTGGGTTTATGGTCCTTCCCTCGCGTTGGGGCATCTGTGCATGTGCATCGTGTACACACGTACTTGGAACTTCAAGAGTTTTTTCAAATACGCAAAACATGGCCTCGGAGAAGCGCAGGCAGGGATTTAGGTCGTATTGTATGAACATTTAATTGTATGTGTAACGTGCAATTTACCCCTGTACAATCGCATCCTCCTGCCTGGCACTGGCCGCTTACACCCCATGTGCCTGTGTAGATCCTAGCCCTGCATCCCCGCTGGCCATGTTTTCGGTAACAGAGAGGAACATGTGCGTTTGCACACATGAGCACGAATGCACGTGCTTGGGCATTACAAACACACATATGTTCTTGTCTGAAAGTTTTGCACAGTAGGTAGAAAGTAGCCCCTTGCCTCCTTTTGGCAAGCAAGTCGTTTCAGAAGGACCCACCTCCAAAGGAGATCCTGGAAATGGGACTCCTGTTACTGACTTGACTCACTCTCAGTTTTTCCCCACAGTCACTTTTTATCTCCTAAATCCAGCTTCATCCCACACCTAGGCATGGTGCTTGTGTCCCCAAGGGACTCTAGGTTGAGCCTGAAGTCTGGGAGATGGGGTGGCAGTTGGGATTTACCCACAGGCCAGGTAGTTGATCCCTGGAAAGCTGGTGCAGCCAGGCAGCAGTCTTCGGCTTGATGCAAACAGCAGAGGATGGGCCTCCGGTCCCTAAGGACCTCAGTGATACCCAGTGTTGTGTCCGAATGGGAAAGTTTTTAATAGGAGGAGTTGGAGAGGGAAAAGAGGGAGTGATGGACGAATTTGGTTAGTGCCCACGTTGTTCCAGGTACTTTAAAATCCATGCTATCTTTTGTTCATGACATGTGTGGAGGCGGCCTGCTCGACCCTCAGTGGAAAGATCAAAAACAGTCTAGAGGGAGTTGAGTCACTTGCCTAAGGTTACAGTGCATGTGACTGGCAGAACGGGGGATTCGAACCTATGCATTTACTAGTGCCTAAAGCCATGCCCGCATCCACTCTTCCAAGCTGTAGAGGGACCCGGAAGGGCACGAAGGAGCTGCACGCTCCCATAAAGTGGGCCCTAGCTTGGAAGCGAGGCTACGCTGGCTGGCCCTCCCCCCCCCCCAACCCCGGAGTCTTAGAGCTCCCGCCAGCTCCAGCCTCCTTGCCTCAGCCGGGTCCTCAGGAGGCCTAGGCGGCCGCCCGCAACCCACAGCGCAGAGCCTGGGCCGAAGGCCGTGCTCCGCGGGAAGCAGCTGAAGGCTCCGGCAGCTCTGCCCCAGGCCTGCCTTCCCAGGCCTCCCCCCGCCGGTGCCCGAGGTGACGGGTCTGGGCCGAGGGCAGACCGGAGTGAGAGCTCCTCAAGCATCCTCCGGCTGCGCCTTCTTAGGATGGAGACCGCGGGGAAAGAAGGTTTAATTTTTCCATCCCGAAGAAATCGCAGGAAACTGTTCGTAGCTTAAAAACTCCAAAACCCGCGCTCTCCCTCCTCCCTCCCTTCCTCCGCCCCCTCCCTCCAGCCTTGCCCACCAGCTCCCACCATCTCGTCGCTCCTCTCCTCCTCCTGCTTCTCCCCTCCCTCTCGGGTCTCCCGCCTTCCCGGAGCACGCGCTGCCAGGACCCGGGGTGCTGGGCGGCCAATGGCGCGGCGGCAGGACGTGATGTAAGGCGCGGCTGTAGAAAAGGCGCGGACGCTTGGCTGGCGCGGACGGCAGAGCCGGGGCTGGGCTCGGCGCGCTCTTGGAGAGCATTGCGCGCGGCTGGGCCCGCGGCCGGCGGCTCCTCCTCCCACTCTGCTCCTCCTCCTTTTTCTCCTCCTCCTCCTCCTCCTCCACCTCCTCCTCCACCTCCTCCTCCTCCTCCTCCACCTCCTCCTCCTCCTCCTCCTCCTCCTCCACCTCCTCCTCTTCAATTCTCTCGGTGTGTCGGCTCGGCTCGCTGGCTTCGGAGAAACCCGTACTACAGTCGCCGACCCAACGCCTAAGCGGGTCGCCTAGGGCTGGGGGCGCACCCCAGGGAGGGGAGAGGTCCAGGCAGCTGGGCCGCCGCGGGCACCTAGCCGTTCCCGAGTGAGACCCGACCGCAGCCGTCGCCGCCTCGGGCAGAGTTTTGCGCTCCTGCTTTGCGCCCGGGGGCGCTGAAGCCGGGCGGGCGATGCCCGCGGCGTGAAAGCGCCCGCGGCGGGCGCCGACCTCTGCCCCCGTCTTCCCCCTTCCCGCCCCCCCCTCCGCCCCGTGCCCTTGTGACCCTGGCTTTGGCGCCGCCGCCCAGGCGCCCCGCGATGTAGCTGCCCCTGTGCCTCGGCGGGAGGCGTCCTGGCCCGCGGGCGCCCGGGGCCCAGAGCCCGGCCTGGGGGCGCAGCCGAGCTCGGGCGGGGCCGGGGCCGCGGTGGCGATGCACCGGGCCCGTTAGCGCCGGGAGCGCCAGGCAGCTGAGGCGGGGGGCAAGCCCTCCCGCGGAGGAGCCGCGCCCCCGCCCCGCCGGTCCCGCCGCGATGCTGTTCCACAGTCCTGTCGGGCCCCGAGGTGCACGGGGTCATCGACGAGATGGACCGCAGGGCCAAGAGCGAGGCTCCCGCCATCAGCTCCGCCATCGACCGCGGCGACACGGAGACGGTAGGGCGCACGGCTGCGGGGTCGGGTCTGAAAGCTGGGACGGGGGGCCGGGTCGGTCCGCGCTTCTGCTCTCCGAAGTTTGGGGCACTTTGGGGAGCGTCCTTCGTGCCGCACGGGACTGGGCGCAGGGGATCCGCGGACAGGATGCAAGGCCCGTAGCTCCCGGCTCGGGGGAAACCCGGCTGCTGGGGCGGAGAAGGGAAACAAGGTTTAAACCGAAATTGCAGACCCCAAGGGTGCAAGAGAGCATTTCTCCCGAAGTGGGAGCGAAGTCCTACCCGTGTCCCGGGATGGCTCTCTTCTCACTGCACCGGGCCCTCTGGTCGCCAGCTCCGCGTTCCCCTCCACCGACTCGGCTGTAGCTACTGGCGGCGCCGCCTGCGGCGCGGGGAAGGGCGAACCAAACGGGAGCACTGGGGCTTCAGCCGGTGTGGGCTGCTCCCCTCCCGCCTCCTGGCAATCGGAGTTCCCTCTCCAGCACAATTTCAGGGGTCCAAGTCTTCGGGGCGGGCGCTTTTCGTTGATCCTGTCCCTGGCCTCCTGGCCGGCCTGACCTGGCCAGGCCAGGGCTCGCAGTTCAGGCTCTGGCCTGGCTCTTGTGGAAGGAGAGTCCGTTTGGATCTCCACACCTGGCTTTGCAGCCCAGCCCAAATAGCCAGTTCCTCACCTCAGACTTCCCAGGGGGCCCGGCGAGCAACGCTATCCAAGCTGGGCTCAGAAGTGACCTTTAGAGGCTGAGGAGGTAGGGAGCACGGCCCAAGCTTCTCCACTTGGAAGGCAAGAGCAGCAGCCTCAGTGCCTCCAGCTTTGAGCTCTTCTTTCTCAGCCTGTCCTGGCCTCAGAGACTTTGAGGGTGCCCCTGTACTTCGCTCAGCATCTCCCAGGACAAGAGGGCCTCAGCTCCGGGGGGCCCAAGGTGGTGGAGGGGCAGGGGAGGCTGTGACCTGTCCTGGCTTGAACCTTTGGCATAAGGATCCAGAGATCACTGGGGCTCAGGCCGGGGAACTCTATGCATCTCCCAGAGGCGTCTGTGTAGAGGGTGACTTAATGGTCATCTTACCCCTTTCCTGGGGCCCAGAGAGTGGCTCTTTCAAGAAACAGTTTTTGAGGGAGCTTTTGGAGGGCTTGACCGGAGTAGCCACTGCTGCCCCAGCCCTCAAAAACAGCCCAAGCCTTTCTGGGAAAAGGGCAGAGGGGCCAGGAAGGGGGAGAACTGAGGAGGGAGATCCGTCCAGGCCAGCAGCCAGGCCTGGGCCTCTGGCCGGCCCGGCCTGTGTGGGCGGGCCTGGGTTCTGAGCCTCCTGAATATGGGCCTTTTGGGGTGGAGGAAGGGCACCGCACTCCCCGGCGGCCCTCTCTGCGTTTAGGGCTGGCCGGAGCCTCGGAGGGAGCTGCGGGTGCCCGTTTCCCCGCAGCGGCAGCCTCGGCGGAGTCGCAGGCTGACGCAGGCGCCGCGGTCTCCCGCCTCCCTCCCTCCGCAGACCATGCCGTCCATCAGCAGTGACCGCGCCGCGCTGTGTGCCGGCTGCGGGGGCAAGATCTCAGACCGCTACTACCTGCTGGCGGTGGACAAGCAGTGGCACATGCGTTGCCTCAAGTGCTGCGAGTGCAAGCTCAACCTGGAGTCCGAGCTCACCTGTTTCAGCAAGGACGGAAGCATCTACTGCAAGGAAGACTACTACAGGTAGCCCCCCAGCCGGGGACCCCCGCTGCCCTGCAGCACCCTCAGACACAATCTGGACCCCGCTCCAGTTCCAGGGGAGGGCTCCCTTCCTAGCGCCCCCCCCCCCCATTTTCCAAGCCAGGACACATCGGGTGACAACTTTTAAAAATTTGAGGGAACTCTGGAAAGGTCTGGGAAGTACAGGGACCCAGAGAAAAGAGCCCAGGTGTGAGCTCAGGCACAGAAATAGCCTTGGGTGGGTGGGAGGGGGTCTGTGCTCCCCTTTCCCTTTGAAGTTTCTTGTGGGTCAAGTGGATGGAACAGAAACGGGCACACACACACACCCTCCCTAAACCCAGGCAGCCTGGGCTGGTGGGGGGCAAAGCTGGAAGGAGAGCTGGAGGAGCAGCTGGGTGCATTTCCGGGTCTTTCGTGGACCTGGGAGTGAGAGCTGCCTATAGGGTTAAAGACCCGCAGTCACTAACAGGCTCCAAGTTTGTTTCTCCTCTCTGGTTTAGGGTTAGGGTCTGTTTATTATTATTTTTCTTTCTTTCTCGCTCTCTCTCTCCCTTCCTCTGTCTTTCCCCATCTCCTTGTTTCTCCCAAATTACAAAGGTCTGTAGGATTCTCAGGCAACGGGTGTGGAGGGCAGGGGTGAAGGATGAGAAGGGCTAAGGGGGCAGCCCCCCCTCCCTGGTCCCTAAGCAAAGGCTTTCCTGGGGCTTGCTTCATGCTCTGGGTAAAGGAGAAGAGTTGGTGGACATGAAATATGGTTAAGGGAAACTATATTTCAGGGTAGGACAAGACCTCGGCCAAAATCTAGTTCCCTCTTCCTCCATCGTCCAACTTAAGGCTGGTCCCCATCTTAAGGAAGTGATTTCCCCCAGTGGCAGCAGCGGCACCTGGAGGAGGGATCTGGGGGGGTACCCAACCGTGTGTCCCCACAGTCCCTCCCTCGATGGTCCCTACAGGCGGTTCTCTGTGCAGCGCTGCGCCCGCTGCCACCTGGGCATCTCAGCCTCGGAGATGGTGATGCGTGCCCGGGACTTGGTTTATCACCTCAACTGCTTCACCTGCACCACGTGTAACAAGATGCTGACCACGGGTGACCACTTCGGCATGAAGGACAGCCTGGTCTACTGCCGCTTGCACTTCGAGGCGCTGCTGCAGGGCGAGTACCCCGCTCACTTCAACCACGCCGACGTGGCGGCGGCCGCAGCTGCAGCAGCCGCGGCCAAGAGCGCAGGGCTGGGCGCGGCCGGGGCCAACCCGCTGGGTCTTCCCTACTACAATGGCGTGGGCACGGTGCAGAAGGGGCGGCCGAGGAAGCGCAAGAGCCCGGGCCCAGGGGCAGACCTGGCGGCCTACAACGCTGGTGAGTGCCAGGCGCCCGGAGCGCCCCCATCGGGTTGGGAGAAAGTGTGTGGCATGGACTGTGTGGAGCTGGAGTGAATCTCAGTGTGATTTATCTCTATCTATATATCACTCTGAGCACTCTAGTCCTTAGATCCTCCAGTGCCTAAGCACCAGACGAGCGGGCAGAAGCGACACGAGGTTCGTGGGCTCCAGCCTGTGCGTACTCGGCTGGAGAGGGAGGAGAAGCTGCATTAGAGCCTTACTGACCCCGGTGCAGAGCCTTGTCGCTGAGAAATTTTTCAGAGGCAGCTTTTCAGTTCGGGCCTTTCCCCCACTTGGCTGGTCAGAAAGTGCAAAGACAGAGAAAGCAAGGTGGGGCCGAGACACCACACTGGGTTGGCAGGGCCGAGGCCGGGAGCTGGAGCGATGGATGAACTATTAGGGGGCAGGACAGCAAGGGTCCCAGAGAAAGACTGGCGGCGTCCTGGGGGACCAGGGGCTCTGCCTGGCGTTTGGCCCGGTTCTGTGAAATGTCCTGAGGGCAGTAGGATCCGGAAACTTGGGTCCAGGACCCTTAGGAACAAGGGCTGGTCGCTGAGCTCGGTCCCATCGTCCTGCTCCACCAGGTCTTGGTTTTCCCCGGGTTCCTTCTTCCAAGCTCCAGGCGCTGGTTTGAGAGAGGCAACCTTAGGAAGCCGGGACCCGGGGATGAGACCGAAGTAGGCCTGGCCGTGTGCGCGGAGTAGGGTAGAGGGCTCGTTTCACATTTCCGGCATCTTTGAACCCCCGGCCATTCCAGGAGAGGCTCTGCCCCCTCCGGCGCCCCTCCCCACTCAGGACAGCTGCAGAGGTTCTGGGGCCCGGCAAATTGAACCGTCAACATCTGCCCGACGTCTGCAAGGCCAGGAAAGGTTTATGACTCCCCGGGCTTCTGAACTAGATAGAGTTTATTTGCAATTATTTTCTTCCCTTCGTTTGCGGCAGAATCGGATTCGAAGGTTTTTGTTTTCTTCCTCCTTTTCCCCTTCCTCTAACGCACAGTGGAAAACAAAACAAAACAAAAACCCAGGACAGCAGGGAGAGGGCAGCTGCGGGAAGGAAGTCAGGATTATTTTGATCTTTAAAAATCTGAGCTGGCTGGGGAGGAAAATTCAGCGGGAGTGTGTGTGTGGGGGTCCCCTGTTCGCTCCAACGAAGTTGCTTGTTGGAAGGTGGATGGACGTATGTGTCTCGGTGTGCGGAGCTGGGAGGAAAATGCAGCCCGCTGTCTGGTCGATGGTGAAGTGGCTGCGGGCAGGTCTGTGGCAGCAGATTAAAGATTTGTTGAAGGTTCAACCAGAGATGCCAGCTCTCTAAGATTTCCACCCCTCATCTCTCACCACCCTGAAAATAGACTAAACGGAGTCCAGGCCAGGTCCCCCAAAACAAAGCCCTGTCTATTTGTCAAATGGGGCCGGCCCCCAGTAGGTAGCAGCAGGCGCCTCGGCCCCAGGGCACATGGTGAGTGGGATCGTGTTTTTCTAGCGCGCAGCTCAGCAACTGGGTTTGGAATAGGAAGGTAGAAGGGCACAGAAATTTATTTGTGCATTTTGCTGCTCAGCCGCCTTCCCTGGCGAGGTCTGGCGGCACCGAGTGAGATGTGGCTGGAGACAGAGTTTCAAGGGACCTGGAGCCTCTACCAGACATTGCTCGCCCATGCCATCTCCTTGTTTTTTTTCTCTGACCCCTCTCTCTTTTTTCCTTTCGACTCTCTCGGTCCCCCTTTCTGGCTCTCTCTGTCCTTCTGTGTGTTTTGTGTCTCGGTTTCCCTGTTTTGGTCTTTTTTTTTTTTTTCTCCTCGGCCCGCGCGCGCGCGTCTCTAGCCTTGGCTCCGGCGATAGAAACCACGCACCGCGCGCCCGCGGTGGCTGTGCCGCTCGCTTATTCGGGATCCCGGGACCAAGTTGGGGAAAGGGGACGCCTCCTGGACGCGCCCGGGCCCGGGCCAGGCCTCCCCAAGTCTGGCTCCGGTTTCTCCTTCCTCCCCTCCCGGCACCGGCAGGAGAGGAATGGTCTCAGCGTGGGCCGCGGGGCCGCCGGCGCTGGAAAGGGGTCCGTGGAGGGTGCGACTGCGGGTGATGTGTCTGAGCAGGAGTCTGTGTGCGTGTGTGCGCGTTTCTGAGTATAGGACGAGCGCTTATTGGTGTGCGTGTCCACACCCAGGGGCCCAGCACCCCGACACCTCCTTGCAAAGCCCTTGGCTCTGCGGGCCAGTCCAGGGCGGTGGGCTCGGGCAGGCACGGGGTGGGCTGTCGTCGATGCTCCCAGCCCGCCGCGGAGGGAAGGGCAAGCCAAAGCCGTTGGGGCCGCAGGGTCGGAAAAGTCCTTCCGGGGCGGTGGCCACGGCAGCCCTCCTCTGGCGGCCCCTCCGTGCGCAGCCCCGGCCGCAGAGACCAGAACTGAAACCTCCCCCACCCCTGAGGCGGGGCCGCCCGCCGGCCTGGGTGCAGACGAGGCGCTCTGAGCCCGCGAGGGGCCCGGGCCACGCACTTTGCGCCGGGGGTTTGTCCTCCACGGCTGCGGGAGTCCCGCGCGGACCGGCCGGACGCCCGGGCCTCCCCAGCCCCAGCTTTTTGTGTGTGTGCCATGGCGGCGTAATTACTGATTGATTCCAATCCATTATTTAGACAATTGAACCTACAATCTCGTCTTAGTAAAATGAGGCGAAGTCAGATTTGATTACAGGTTCAGTCCCAGCGACAAGAGCTCGAAACCCGATGGGTTAATAACAGATCACGAGTAAATTATTCATGATTTTACGAGCTCTTTAGCTCCATTGAATCGGCCTAATTGAGAGGAAAAAAAAAAAAAAAAGGGAGAGAGAAAGCCCGGTCCTCCCCCTCCCCTCGGCCCCTCGCTCCTCCCCGGATCCGATCTGGGGGAATCTCGGCCGGGGCGTGGGGGACAGGAGTGAGGGCGCCTGGGGTACCGGACAAATCTGGGCCCAACGGCCACTTCCAGGCCGCCCTCACTTCCCCGGCGCAGCTCCCCACCGGGCCGCTGGCCTGCATGGCCTCCCAGGCTTGGGCTGGCTCCTTTTCTTCCCTCCTTTCCTTCCCCTTCTCCCCTTTTCGCCACTCCCCAGCCAGTAACGGCTTCAGAATAGGCTTTCTTGCGGGGACCTAGTTTCTTTGAGGCCCGGAATTCAGTTCCTTAACCTGGACCCCCCACCACACATTCCCCTCTTTTCCGGGCCTCGCTGTCCCCTCAGGCTCTCTGTCTCTCCGGATTTCTTTCTGTCTTTGTAGCCCTCTCTCTCTCCCATTCTTTCCCCATCTCCACTGCTTCCCTTTCCTCTGTCTCTCCTCTCTTTTTTCCTGGCTCTGTCCATCTTCCCTCCCTACCCCCTCTTCTTTACTCTCTTTTCCTTCTCTCTCTTTCTACCTCTGTCTCTTTCTCTCCTTTCTGTGCCCTTTCTCTCTCCCTCCCCCAAATCACCTCCCCCCCCCCACCACAGATCTAGGCCACACTTGGGGCACATCCCTTGGGTGCATGGGGCGCCAGGGTCCCCACGGAGCTCATTAACAGCAGCAAGGCCCAGGCGGGGACTGGGCAGAGGGATGGGCCCAGAGATCCCCTGTGGGGAGGCCTGCCCCACCCCCCGTGGAGCTGGGGACGGGGGCAAGATGAGGGTCGCTCCCTGCAGTGGGGGCAGGGCAGTTTCCATGGATTCCGTTTGGAGTCATTTTCTGATCCCTTTTTACATTGCTGGACTGCGTTCTTCACTCTGAGTGCTTTCGGTGGGAGTACAGCCCTGGTGGGGGACCTGGGTGCCTGGGTGCATGTGGGAATGGACCCTTTAGTGGCCACTCGCTGACAGCTTCAAGGTTAGTGACAAGACCAGCATCTTGTGAATTCTTTCTATAAGGGACAGCTCCCCACCTGAGCAGTGGGTGGAGTAGGTCACCAGGAAATCAGGAGTACTTCTGAAGCGGTTATGCCAGATTAAGCGCAGGACGCCCAGTTAAATTTGAATTGCAAGTAAACAACAAATAAATTTTTAGTGTAAGTGTATCCAATACAATATTTGAATTTTAAATAAACAACAAATAATTTTTTAGTGCAAGCATGTCCACTGCAATATTTGAATTTTAGGTAAACAACGAATCAATGGTCAGTATAGGTATGTCCCATGCAAAATTAGAGGCATACTTATACTAAGAAATTGTTCGTTGTTTATTTGAAATTCAGATTTAACTGGACAACCTGCATTTTTACTTGCCAAACCTGGCAGCTCTATTAGGGACATATGATGGGGCATAAGATACCTTCCTAGCTGTCTGCTTTAGGGGACTGAATTGATCTCTTATGAGATTTTTCCCAAAGTAAGACCTTACATGTAGGATGGCTCGGGTTGCGATGAAGGAATCTTGGAGAGAAGTCCTTCATGTCCCCATCAGGCACCAGGTTGCCAAGTAACTTTCTGAGGCCTTAATTTCCAGCCCTGTCCCTCACCCCCATTGCCTTCCAGGCGTTGGCAGCCCGGCCCCAGCTGGGCCCCTTCTGGATGGGGACTGGTTCCCCCAAAGAGCCATGCTTCATCTTTGCCTGCCTTTGGTGTGCAGTGGGAAAGGAACCGGCAAGGACTGCAGTGCTGGAATCTAGGCTCAGCCCTTACCAGTGGTGAGGCTCTGTACAACATGGCTTCATTTCCCTTAGCGGTCGTTTCCTCATCTCAGAAATGAGATGAATAGCAGTAGCCACCTCTTGAGCAGTATTGAAGGCTCCATGATATATGCAAAGCCAAAAGCATACCCTAGGTGTCAGATACATGTTAATTTTCTTCCTCCAACTTCCTCTCTTTCCGGCTAGAATTCTGCCGCTCTGTGAGATTTCTAGAGATCGCTTCACCTCCCTGCCTCGTTCAGCCAGTCTGTCTAACCGGGAAGCAAGTGCTTCCCCAGGGCAGGAGGAGAGGAATAAACTACAAAATAGAGTTTCCAACCTTGGCCCAGTGCCCCATGGCCCGCCGAGGTCAGCCAGAACTTCAGGACTGGGGAACTGATGAGGGGGAAATCAAAGTTGAGTGGAGAGAGGTCCAGTCATGGACTTTCAGATGCCCACCCCAAACCCTGGAGGGGGTGGGGGAGACTGGGGGACAAGCCTCCTTCCTTAGGGAGGAGTGTTGGCCAGGGAGCCCTGTGCACTGCTCTGTCCTCAGTCAGAGCGATTTCCCTTTCTGAGCCTCAGTTTCAACATCTGTAAAGAGGAGGAAATAGTGTCAGGGTAATAGGGTCATTTTAAGGATTCAGTGAAAATAGGGGAGGGCTTTAAGCAAATCACCTGGACTTGAATAAGCCATCACCAAGTTGTAGCTGTTGTTATTGATGACTCAGAATGGTTTTGGGAATCTCTTAGAGCTGGGTTTGAATCCGGCATTACTGGCTGAGAGACCCTGGGCAGGCAGATGGCTCTCTGGATCCTCAGATTCTCCTATAAATCTATCCAGTGGGAATAATATTGTCATCTCAGCGTGGTGCGAGCCATGCCGAGTGGTCCTGGAGCTAGAAACTTTTGGTGGCAGGTGGGGCGGGGCTGGACCAGGCCGTGTAGGCGGGGCAGGTCAGGAGGTTCACCTGCCACCTTCTGCGTGTCCCCTCCCAGCGCTGAGCTGCAACGAGAAACGATGCGGAGCACCTGGACCGCGACCAGCCCTACCCGAGCAGCCAGAAGACAAAGCGCATGCGCACCTCCTTCAAGCACCACCAGCTTCGGACCATGAAGTCTTACTTTGCCATTAACCACAACCCCGACGCCAAGGACTTGAAGCAGCTTGCGCAAAAGACGGGCCTCACCAAGCGGGTCCTCCAGGTCAGCTGGGCCGTGGCGGGGGCTGAGGGTGGGGACATGTGGAGAGGAACCTCACAGCGGTGTGGGCCCGTGGCCTTGGAAAGACCTTCTACCCGCCCCATCCCCGACCCCTGCTGCGTGCGCTTCCTTTGTCCTTCTCTGCTCTTCCTCCATCTCTTCAGTCTCTAGCTGGTTTTCAGGGTTGTGGGTTCTTTTCCCTCTCTACCTCTTTTCCATTTTTGTCTTAATTTTTCTAGGTGTGTATGCCTGTCCTCTGTCCTCTCTGTCTCCACACCTAGCCTCTTTTCTTTCTTATAAACAGTTCTTCGTTGCTCTTTATTACTTAGGTGACACTCAAAGTGTTCATGGAGTAAAAGGTTCAAGCATTTCAGAAAAATCCAGAGCATCCCTGGATGCTGGTCCAGAAAATCGCACCAGCTGTGTACTCCTTTTGCTTCATGCCCCTCACTCGTCTTTCTAGTTTCTCTTTGGGTCTCTCTCTAGATTTTTCATCTCTTTGTTATTTCTTAGACGCTCCTGGAAGCAAGGTTTGGGAGGGGGGATGTGGACCGACCCCCTGGGTGGGCGGGGGTGGGGGGAGCTGGAAGCAGATGGCCCCTCTGAAACTGAGCAGAATTGCACCTGTGAGGGTGCTTTCTGCATAGAGAGGCCCCAGAGCTTTTACCAGATTCTCGAAGGGTCTGTCCGTACCTCAAAGATGTTAAGAAACATAGTTTGGGGAGTCCCAGGCTCCTGCATGACCCAAATTCATGGCAGAGATTTGGGCCACCACTTCTCAGATGGTCAGCTCCTCCTCTTATTCATGTCACCATCCTGGGCAAGTCATTAAACTCCTCTGAGTCTCAGTTTCCACATACGTAAAAACAGGCACAAGAAATTATCTATAGCTCCGGCTTATTCGAGAAACCGTCCAGATAACATAAGGGTCCAGGATAGTGACTGGACCCTTAACTGCTCAGTGGATGATAGCTAAAAGTAACGTTAACTAGATTGAAAAACTAACTGGTATTAACCAATATGAATGATTATTCTGGTCACTGAACTTCAGTTTTCCTATCTGTAGCAACCATAAGGTAGGAGAGGATATCTTTCTTTATAGCACAGTTTAACCAACTTAGTCCTTTGCAATGTGTGGTCGTAGGGAGAGCAAAGTACATTTTGGGGGAGAAAATCAAGAGATGAAGATCTAACCGAGGTCTCACGACAGGAGTGGGGGTGCTGGGATTCGAGTCCAGACCATTCTGATTATCCTCCAGCCCCATGTCATTGGGGACTGAGCGCTGTGGGACTGGGACGCTGAGGGGGTGCGCGTGAGGAGGGTAGACACCAAGGGCTGCTCGAGCACCCTAGGTGCGAGTATGGGGCGGGGGCGGGGGGGGGATAGAATTTGGGGCGTGTTGGCAGTGGGCGGGATGGGACTGTGACTCTGGCGCTGGTCGGTGGATCCCCGGGGAGCTGGGAGTCCCGGCCCAAAGCAGGATTGGTCCCCACTGCCCGCACCCCTGCGCAAAGCGCAAGGTTCTGGGGCAGCTTGGTCTCTGGCGGGCTCTGTGACGTAAAGGAGGCGAGGGCTGGCCCAATGGGACGCTGATGCGCCGCTCTGGGGCCCACCCCCTACTCTGCGTGGGCCCCGCCCTTCCCATTTGGGTCCCTTTTGCCTCGGGTCCTTTGTCCTGCCTTGACAAGGGGCAAGGACATTGCCTCGCCCTGCGGGACCTCGGATCCCCCTTGTCTGTTTCCTCAGACTTTGCGTCCTTGGGTTACGTCCCAGATCCCTCCTTGGCCCCCCGCCATTCCTCATGAGCGAATTTGGTCATCTGGCCTCTTCTCTGGTGAGTAGGATACTTTGTCCTCTTCCCTGTAGGGACCCTTTAGGGCAAGTTGGTGAGGGGCCATTCAGTGAAACAAGCCCTGGAGCAGGCCAGGGCAGGAATGAGCAGAGCTTAGACTCAGGAGGACCTGCTTTTAGTTCATGTCCCTCGGCTCCCTGGCTGTGCCTCTTGAACAGATCAGTTACCCTCTCTGAGTCATAGCGTTCTCACCTGTAAAATGGGCACCATTGGGGCATGTGCCTCTCCCAGTTATCCTGATTCAATGATAATGAGTAAATGCTCATAGCTGAGTCTGAATCTGGTTGAGGAGTCATTCTCTGTTGGCCTTTGAGGCAGGAGGCTTCCTTGGTTCCCTGATTTAGGAACAATCAGGTTCCCAGTATAGTTGTCTCTTATTCTTTCAGCTGACCAAATATCTATTGGCACCAGGTGTTGGGGACACAGAGATGAATGACTCACAGCCCCAGCCCTGAAGACATGCACCCTCTTAATGTTAGAAACAGACCTACATTCAGTTTCCCCCCTAGTGTGATCTGTTGGGAGGTGGGTTCTGGGGGAGACCAGAGAAAACTAATTGTTCTTTGGGTAAGGAGGTTCCCTGGAGGGACCTGGGCAAACACTTGCCCTGTGTCTTCCTCTCCTAGAATCCTGAGCCAAACACTTGCCCTGTGTCTTCCTCTCCTAGAATCCTGAGCCAGCCTGCTCATACCTGTATGCCCCCCTACCATGGGAAGTCAGAAAAGCCAGAGGCCAGGAACTAGTTGAGGGAGGAAAGCCCTGACAGTTAGGGAGTGTCTCTACATCAGTAAATGTTAGAGAGCACTACTGGGTGTCAGGCACATTCAAAGGTCTGTGAAACACATTTGCTCACTGGTTCTCACTGGTCAGACATCTGATAACCTCCTCCTCGGTGTACAGATGAGAACATTGAGGCCCAGATGATTTTCCACTTGCCCAAGTCATACATTGCTATAAGTAGCAGAGCTGGATCCAAATCCAAGCCTGTCTCTGGGCAATGGGATGTGCTCGTTCTCCACTCAGCAGCCCAGCAGTGACTGACTCTGATTGTGAGTATCATCATGGGCTTGTATGTTGTTGAGGTTGGCAGTGGTCACACCCGTAAGGCAGCCCAGACGACTGCTGTCCCTCTTCTTAGATCTCCAGATCTCTCAGACTGATCTTTAATATCCCCTAACAGCCCGACTGCTCATGATTATGCCGCATTTTGCAAAGCTCTCATCTGCCTTACTTTAGTACTTTCCTGCCCATTTTACAGATGAGAAGCTTAAGAACTAGTGAGATGATATGATTTGCTGGAGGTTACAGGAGCCCGACGCTGGCAGGGTGGGGCTCTCTCCCAGGGGCGTTCTGACCACTGATGGGCCAGCTGGGGGAGGTGGGATTGGGAGCCTTTGGGGACGAGGCAGGTAGTGGTGTGGCTTTGGAAGGTAACAGACTGGTTCAGGTCCTTTGGGACTAACAAGCAGTGCGATTTGGCACTTACCATCTCTCTGAGCCTGATTCCTTATCTGTGGAACAAAGATAATAATCGTTTGCGTCTTGAGAATTCTTGAGCATTGAGACAATGACTGGAGGAAGCCTCCAGCGAAGTGCTGCGTGGTGTAAAGTAGGTGCCCAGGAAGTGGTTCTGGTCTACGCTAGCTCAGTGGCACTAAGCCTTGGGTGCCCCCTGCAGGTTGTGGTCCCGGTTCACCCTTCAGAGAGGGTCTGTAGGCAGGGGCAGGTTGAGATGGAGGCTGTGTTCTCAAAGGGGATTGATAGAGGGTGTGTGTGTGTGTGTGTGTCCCAGGCAGTGTGTGTTGTGTAGGGGCATTCTGGGCTGTTGCTGAATCTGTTATGCTTAAGTACCTCCAATACGGTGGGCCTCGGCTGCCGTATCCCCTGCTGGAATTCGGCATCCGCTCATGTGAGGTCCAGACCCAGCTCTCCCACTTACTCTCTGAGCCATATTGAGCAAGTGACTTAACCTCTCTGAGCCCCAGTGGCCTCGGCTATAAAATGGGGATGATCGTAATATTCATTAGGTGTTTGCAAGGAGTAGATGAGATGACTTCAAGTATATTTTATGAAATATGGATTCGGGACTCAGTGCACATGAACTTCACACCCATTTACACAGTAGGGTTCAGCCAACCAACCTCTCTTGCACTCATTAAAAAAAATTAATTATCTTTATTTTGCAGGTGAAGAAACTGAGGTTCAGGGAGACTAGGGACCCTTGCTCTCAGTCCCACAGCTAGTAAGTGATGAAACCAAGAGTCAAGCCCAGATCTGTCTTGATTCCACAGCTCTTTCCGGTGTAGCACAGTGTAGGGACTGCGACCTTCCTGCCTTGGATCGAGCTGTAGAAAGCAGAGACGGAGAGAAAAGGAGTGGGTCGTAGAGGCTGTGTCTTGGGAGCAGAGCAGAAATCTTGTAGAGCCATTAAGTGCAGAAAAAGTACTCAAAATTATCACCAGCAACAGCATGGCCACTGCAATTCTCACTCTCTACCCACGAGCAGAGTGACTGGGAGAGAGAATGGACCCTTGTACAGATGTCCATGAAGACGTTAGGCTTTGCAAATGCTTTGAGACCATTCCTCAACACACAGATGCCTCTTCGAGTTGCCTGTCTTCCTTCCTGGGGAAGGGTAGGGAAGGCAGAATAGGTCCTGGGCTTGGGGACAGGGGTGGTGAGCTGATTGCTCTGGATGGGTGAAAGTATCCGTAGTGTTTCCTGGTATGACTTCGAAAGAAAATACCTTTTAATCTTCAACAGTTTACAAACAGTTTTTGGATGACTGGTTAGTTGTCACTAACTTGTGTGAGCACACCGGAACTGAGAATGCTAGCTGTCCTCTATTCACTCATTTATTCAACAAATAACTGACCTTCTGTCTTGTTCTGGGTGGGGTGTGACCCAGACAATGAGTGGGACCTGCTAGATCTGGAGCAGGAGCTACGATCCAGAAGGCAGACAGATGTGCAACAAATAATTACAAATGGCAATAATGTTAGTGCTTACCTTGTAAGGCACTAATGAGTTACTATGTGCAAAATGCTTAGAACCTTCTGGAGACGACGCCTGGTTCTTAGCGAATAATATTTGTTATTATGACTATATGGGGCTGCTGTACCAGAGGACATATACTCTTAATTTTTTTTAAGATTTTATTTTATTTTATTTATTATTTTTTTTTTAGATTTTTATTTACTTATTTGACAGACAGAGATCACAAGTAGGCAGAGAGGCAGGCAGAGAGAGAAGGAAGGGAAGCAGGCTCCCCGCTGAGCAGAGAGCCCGATGCGGGGCTCAATCCCAGGACCCTGAGATCATGACCTAAGCCGAAGGCAGAGGCTTTAACCCACTGAGCCACCCAGGCGCCCCTTAAGATTTTATTTTTAAATGATCTCTACATCCAGTATGGGGCTTGAACCCACAACCCCAAGATCAAGAGTCATGCGCTCAACCGACTGAGTCAGCCAGGCGCTCCAGGACATATTCTTTTTATTCCTTTTTCCTCACATCCCATTCATCACAAGACAATAGCCCCGAAACAGCCTGGAGTGTCTGTGTCGTGACTTCCGCTTACCTCATCTGGTCGGACACTTTACGTGCGGCTGTTGGTTTGATGTTATTAAAAATGCCATGATGTAAAAATGAAATCTTAACTAAAAGAAAAAAAGTAGGGGGACCGTGCTGGCTGACTCAGTCGGTAGAGCATGATTCTTGATCTCAGGGTTGTGGGTTTGAGCCCCGTGTTGGGTGTAGAGATCACTTAAATAAATCTTATTATTTTTATTTTTTTTTAAAGATTGTTTATTTTAGAGAGAGAGAGAGAGCATGTGCGTGCATGTGTGTCAGGGGACAAAGGAGAGGAAGAGAATCTCCAGCAGATGCCCCACTGAGCACACAGCACACCCCAAGAGGCCCAATTCCAAGACCCTGAGATCATGATCTGAGCCAAAACCAAGAGTCAGATGCTCTATTGACCGAGCCACTCGTCACTCCCCAAAATAAAATCTTTTTTTTTTTTTAAAAGTGGCGGAAAGGACATCTTTGTCCTAAGATTTTATCTTAGGGCTGTTTTCCTTAGTGACCCAGGAAGGGAGTTTTGAGGCAAAACACAGCCTGCAGGGCCAGCGGGTGTCTGAGAAGGGGTATGTGGCAGTGTGAGCCTCTTCATCCACCAGGGACTTATTGGGGATCCCCTGGGCACCAGGCTATAGGACTCCCCACAGATGAAGAAGGGGGCTGTCAGTTTAAGAAGATGGGCGGGTGGAGCGGGTCATCTTCTGACGTCTGCCCTGGGATCTCCAGCCTGTCAGAACCCTGAGAGGCCATAGAGATGGTGCGCTGTCATCCTACCCTCTCATTGTATGGGCAGGGAAACTGAGGCAGACCCCGAGGTAGGGGACCAGCACAAGGTCGCTGGGCGGGTCAGTAGCAGAGCCGGAACTGGAAGCCGCATTTGGCGCTTTGCCCACTGCACCGCAGTTGCTTTTGTGTTTATTTTCTCACTCAGGATCACATGGTAGGAAGAGTATGGACTTTTCAATGGCAGATATCCCTACATTCCAGTCTCAGCGCCGCCTCTGTGTGACCCTGGGCAAGTGACTTCACCTCTCAGAGCCTCTCTGGTTTTAAATCTGGATGAAGGGGGGACGACGATCGTAGCCCCTGCTTGGCTTCTCCCGGAGCTGACCGGGGACATCACACATTAGAGGGCAGCGTAGTGCCTGGCGCACAGAGCTCCATCAGTGTTATCTATCATTACTACTTTTTTTTTTTTAAGATTTTATTTAAAAATAAAAGGTTTTATTTACTTATTTATTTGACACAGAGAGAGAGCACAAGCAGGGGGAGCAGCAGGCAGAAGGAGAGGGAGAAGCAGGCTCCCCGCCGAGCAGGGAGCCCAGTTCGGGGCTCCATCCCAGGACAGGAGCCGCAGGCAGACACCCAACTGACTGAGCCATCCAGACGCCCCTCTGTCATTACTACTATGAATTCAACACACGTTACTCATTCTTCCCCTTTGCCAGTCCCTGTGCCATGTCCCAGGGACACAAAGATGACTTAGACAGGGGCCCTGCTCCAACAGCCACTTGGGAGGGGACTTTTGGGAGAGAGTTCTGGTGAAACCCTGTGGAAGGTGAAAACCAGGCCCAGGACGAAACCCCGCCGCAGCCTGGCTTTGGGTTGCCTTGTTGATTTCATCCGCCAGATTCCCAATGCCTCAGATTGGGTAAAGCAGAGAAGGCAGTTGGGGAAGATGGTGTCATTGTTTACAAACCACTGTTAGGGGCAACAGCGGGAGAAATAGCTAACAGCTGGCAGCTTACTGGTTCCAGCCTATCCCCAGGGCTTGGAGCCCTGGACCTAGGAGCCCGTACCGCCCCCAGGGCTCCCTGCTCCAGCTACTGCTTGGAGAGACACACACAGGCCGGGACAGTGGAGAGGGTGGCCCTGAGGCTTCAGTCTTCCGTGTTAGACCTGACGTGAGACTGGGGAGGTGCTTCCTCTCTGTTGATTTTTACCATTGGCCCTTCCCTGAGCCAGAGGGACAGAGTCTCATACCTGCAGAAGGGAAGTCCTCCCTACCGTAAGAAGAGCAGGTTGTCAGTGGTCTTAGAAACACTGTACTTACCTGTAGGCCTCCAGAAGAGGGGATGGGCTCGCTTTGGGCAGAAGGTCAGGGAAAATGTGCTTTCTTCCTGGAAGACACAGCATGCGGGGGAAAGAGCTTTGTTTCCTGACCTCACGGTGTCTGAGTCTCTCCTTAGGATTCTCGTGGATGTGCCTTTTTTTTTTTTTTTAAGATTTCATTTATTTATTTGACAAAGACACATGGTGAGAGAGGGAACACAAGCAAGAAGTGGGAGTGGGAGAAGCAGGAAGCCCGAGGCAGGGCTTGATCCCAGGACCCTGGGATCATGACCTGAGCTGAAGGCAGATGCCTAACAACTGAGCCACCCAGGTGCCCCAGAATGTGCTTATTATTTGAGCCCAAATCTTATCAGGCCACCAGAAAGGCTCATTGGACACCACAGACCCCCATAGGGGGGTGGTCCCCAAGGGAAGGCGGGGCCAGGATTCAGCCCTTCCCACCCATGCCTGAGCCACTGGGAAGTCAGGCAGATGCAGGCACATCTGGAAATATGCAACTGGACACCCTAGAATCTGTAGAATTCTCTAAGGTCCTTTGTTTTATGGGGAGGCTTCTGGCGGGTGTTTTTCTCATGCAAAGGGAAGTGATGGGGCCCTGCCTTTGGGTTTTTATTCTTTGGGAGATACAACTACCCCCGCCATCCCCACTCCTTCCACACCCCCCAACCGGATATCCTAGGCCTCGCTCAAAATATTTTGAGGACCTCTGGGTTCCACTAGATCTCTCTGTGCAGTTAGACTGGACTCCAGTAGCCGGGGGGCGAGGGGCATAGGGGGTTGAGCTATGAAGATGAGTTTCTGTGTATGTCTTTCCGAGTGTGTACAGGCTTGTGTGCAAAGGTGCGGGTGTAGAGGGATGTGTGTGTCTGTGGCCATGGAAAAATGAAAGTAAATATTCTCTCTTTTTGGTATTCTTTGCATTCCAAACTCAGTTCTCACTGCACAACGCACCCACCTCTCTCATAAATGATACTGGGGTGTGGCCGATTTGGAGAAGGAATTCCCAGGTCATCACCTCCCTGGACTGGCTTTAATCCAGGGGGCTCCGTCCACCCCACCCTGAAACCTAAAACCCCCTGGGGGTCCAGGATAGCCAGTGGCTTCTCCCCCGATTGGCGGCGGGGAGTAGGACTGCTGTCTCTTTCTTCCTCAAAGTAACTCTTTATTGACTGATTCCTTTGTGTTCTTGACACCACTCTGGTATTTCCCACTTTCTGACCACGAAGCACTTTCAAAATTGTACCAACGAGAACTTACGGGATCTATTGCCTGCTTAAAGGCAACTGCCAAGGGGGGGAAAAAGAATCTCTCAACCATTGTGAAAAATGTTTCGGTTTGTGCACACCTTCTGGAACAGCACTGTCCAATAGAAATGAAACGTGAGCCACATGTGGAATTTTCCATTTTAAGTTTTTTAGCAGCCACATTCCAAACACAAAAAGAAACCAGCAAAATTAATTTTAAGAACATGTTTTATTTAGCCCAATATATCTACAATATTATCATTTCAACACGTAACCAGCATAAACAATAATACTGAGATAGCCTACCTTCTTTTTCTCCATACCGAGTCTTCAGATCTATTTCCATGTCTTCCCCTACAAAGGGACCACTTCGTGGCTTGTCCCATTTCAAGTGTTCAGTAGCCACTGGTGGCTAGTGGCTACCATACTGGAGAGTGCTGCTCAGCTCTAGAACCTGCTAAAAGAAAGGGAAACCCAGTACTAGCCATTAGAGAAAAGGAAATTTTTTTTTTATTAAGAGCAAAAATTGCCAGCCCTGGGGCACCTGGGTGTCTCAGTCGTTGGGCGTCTGCCTTTTGGCTCAGGTCATGATCCCAGGGTCCTGAGGTCCAGCCCTGCATCAGGCTCCCTGCTCAGCTGGAGGCCTACTTCTCCCTCTCCCACTCCCCCTGCTTGTGTTCCCTCTCTTGCTGGGTCTCTCTCTGTCAAATGAATAAATAAAATCTTAAAAAAAAAAAAAATGCCAGCCCACCCTTTTTTTAATCCCCCTTTCTGCAAAAGCCTGATTGGCATCTGGGGTTGGGGGGAGGGAGGAGGAGGCTCTGCTGCTCTCCGGATCCTGCCTCCCTTCTCCTAACCTGTGCTTCTCTCTCTCTCTCTTGCCCCACGCAGGTCTGGTTTCAGAACGCTAGGGCCAAGTTCAGGCGCAACCTCTTACGGCAGGAAAACACGGGTGTGGACAAGTCGACAGAGGCAGCGTTGCAGACTGGGACGCCATCGGGGCCGGCCTCGGAGCTCTCCAACGCCTCGCTTAGCCCCTCCAGCACGCCCACCACCCTCACAGACTTGACCAGCCCGGCCCTGCCAACTGTGACGTCCGTCTTAACTTCTGTGCCTGGCAACCTGGAGGGCCACGAGCCTCATAGCCCCTCACAAACGACTCTCACCAACCTTTTCTAGTGACTCACGCCCTCCCCTCCCCCCCACAATTTCTTTAAAAAAGAAATTATCTTTAGTTGAATTCCAAGTGTATTTTAAAATAGAGGCTTTGAGCAACTAACTAACCACATTTTAGGATCTCGCCTGGAAACAGAGGAAGAAAATAATTGTGTGTCCCGCTAATGCAGCGGTGTGGACTTGAGGAATTACTTGGAAAATCTATCTGCAACACAACATTTGTGTCACTGTACAGTTTTGTGGACTGAGCGAGGAAAAACAACAAATAATTTAAGTTGGCTAGAGCTTCTGTATTTTCAAAGACTGCCACGTGCCTTAGGAATACTGTTTTATCTCCATACTTTGGATGACTTGTTCATTTTTCTCTCCCTCTTTTTCTCTCTGTATATTTATGACCAGAGCAAAAATGTAAAAAAAAAAAAAAAAAAAAGTTTGTTACTTTGAATAGTCCTAAAAAGAAAAAAAAGAAAAAAAAAAAACGAAAAATCAAACCCCCTCCAACGGTCGCTTTGTTGTTTTAGAATTTTAAGGTGGAAGTCTGTTCGAATATCAGAATTTGTAAAATCTAACCAGTAATAAAACCACTTATTGAAACTAGTTGGTGCTGCTGCTGTTTGGTGGGGTGTAAAATTCACAGGACTTATGGGTCTTACTGAAGCCCAGACCTAAATCCCAGGGTCTTCTCTCTCTCTCTCTCTCTCTGTCTTTTCTTTTTTTTTTTTTTTTTAAGATTTTATTTATTTGACAGAGACACAGTGAGAGAGGAAACACAAGCAGGGGAAGTGGGAGAGGGAGAAGCAGGCTTCCCACTGAGCAGGGAGCCCGATGTGGGGCTCGACCCCAGGACACTGGGATCATGACCTGAGCTGAAGGCAGACGCTTAACGACCAAGCCACCCAGGTGCCCCCCGGGGTCTTCTCTTATTTAATATTTATTTATAATACATGTGGGGCCCCCACATCTGCGCCAGGCTTTGGGCTGCCTGTTGAAACCTGGAGATTTCTTGCCATCAGGGGAGTGGAGGCAAGCACAGAAGAGATAACCTTAACATGGTCTGCATGATCTGTGCCAAGTGGAGAGTACATCAATGAAGTACCATTAGTTCATTCATTTGTTCTTTCGAGTATTAAATTAAGTATGCTCTGCTGAATACTTGTGATGGAGGAAAAAACCTTATCACACCTGCCTTATCTGCTCTTGTTTGGGCTAGGAGGGTGTGTCAGGCAATGAGGAAGTCTGCCCCTCCAAGGAGTGAATGCTGTCACAAAAGGACAGCTTAAACCTAATTTTTCTAATGAAGTAAAAAAAAAAAAAAAAAAAAAACCTCCCAAGAGGGCAAAAGCAAATGAATTTGGTTTCTTTACTACAGCTTCAGGCAACCTCAGAAACCCACAGAAAGGACACATCCAGGAAGGACAGAGGATTAGAAGCAGGCAGAATGAGATTGGAATCTCTACTGTTGTAAGAGCTAAGGGAAGTCACGTCACTTCTGTGAGCCTCCGTTTTTTTCATCTGGAAGAAGATAATGGCCTTTACAGACAGTTCTAATGAAAATGAGGCAAGGTGTGCTGAAGGGTCAATGGAGGGCCTGGTATATGGTGGAGACTCACTATGTCTTACTGAGTCACAGGTGACTCATAACGAACGATGTTGCAGGTGGAGAGCAGGAATGTGTGTATCAAGGCATCGCCCATCATGGCTGAATGCATCAAGCAGGTGTGGTGGTATATTAAGCGGGGGTATATTACACCCCTGATTTCTTGCTCTGAACCCTGCTGCAGAGCACTCTGTTACCAGCTTCACTGAATGCTGGTAGTTACCTAGCAAAACGTCCCTCAGTGGCCAGCCAATCTGAAAATCCAGAGGGAACGTCATAGTTGCCTTGATGACAAAACAGCCAGGAGAGATTGGGCGGGGGAACAGTCTAGCCCAGGATTGGGGTGTCTCTCCCGTTCTCTCTGAGCCATCATGATTGGGACAGTCTTGGGGAGGAATGGGCTGGGAGTGCTTAAAGCCTGGACAGACTCACTTCCTGAAATGTCAAAACCACACACTCACCAACACTACTAATGTTACTGTTATTTCATGCCTGGAAAATAGTAGGAGTGCAATATAGTTTTTGTAAACTTCTATATTGATCTAGAATGTGTGTAAAGTGCACACATCTGAAATGAACAGCTTGATTCATGTTTTCCAAATGAACAACCACCACGTAGACACCACCCAAATCAAGATATAGGACAGTGACAGCACCCAGAAGGCTCCCTTGGGCCTCCTCCCTGTCAACCCCTCCCAAGACAGCCCCTGTGCTGACTCCTAGCACCACGGATTAGTTTTATCTGTTTTGATCGATACATTTTTGCTGAATGAATTCAGGATTGCTCAAGATTAGCCATTTTGCCTGAGGTCAGGCAGCCTAGTGGTGAAGAAGCCAATATTTGAACGAGGTCTGTCTCTAGACCCCGAGTCCTGTCAGCTAGGGTAATAGGGTCTGTACCTCACTGATGGCCGCGGGAGAGGATGGGAACAGAGGACCTGGGACATGGATAAGCACACTGATCCCACGCCAGCTACTCCCAGGGACTTACATACGTGCCCACAGACACGCAGGCACGTACACTCTTGAGACGCCCATGGATAGCTAGACCCACGGGCTAAGGTGCTTACGCCCAGACAGCCCCACACAAAGACACACAAAGACAAATGCTCGTAGACAGACATCAACAGGCCCAGACACTCACAAATACATCTAGACAGACACCCAGACCGCCCCCCACGGGGAGACCCGCACACAAACCCAGATGTGCACACAGGCAAACATTTGCAGGCACCCAGACGCCCCCGCATAGCCCGGTTGTGCCCCCTTGCTCAGGCCCGGACAGAGCCAAGTCCGATCCCTATCTCACCTGTCAGCACCGCCACCCAGATGCAGCAGACCCTGGAATGATGCCCGGGGGTCCCCCACCCCCTGCGCCAGAGCAACTTGAGAAGAGCCTGCTGTCAGGCCCCGGGATGGGGGCGCTGTGGAGGAGACGTGACTTGCCCCAGAGTCAGAGACTGAGACACACACACACACACACACACACACACAGAGTGAGAGACTCAGAAAGATAGTGATAGAGGCAGGGAAGGAGGGAGTGTGGCAGAGAGAGAGTCCCAGGTCCGGGAGGCAGAGAAAGAGTGGCACACAGAAAGGGACAGGGACAAAGACGCAGGGGGCAGGAGGCAGAGAGACAAATGGATCAACCACAGACAGGCTTCTGAAAGGAGAGAAACAGCAACAGAGTAGTGAAGAGGTAGAGAGACAGACAGACAAAGATGGGGGCCAAGATTAAGAGTGTCAAAGCGCAGGGGAGAGATGACAAAGACAGAGATTGAGAAGAGAAGCCTCAGAGATCAAGGGATCCTGGGACAGATTCAGAGGCTGAGAGAGACCAAGGCGGAGAGCCAGAGCCTGAGAAGCAGCGATGGGCACTTTGAGGCTGATAAAGGGAGGCTCTCAGAGACCGGAAGCGAGACAGAAATAGAGTCTCGGGCTGAGGGAGAGGCGGGCAAAGGAAGGCAGGTGCTTGGTGGGGAAGGAGGGAAGCTGCCAGCCCAGCTTGGCCACCTGCGGTGGGACTGAGGGAGTAGCTGTCCTCACCACTGCCACCCCTGGCTCTGGGCATTGTCCTCACCTCCCCGCATGCTGCTACAGAAGAGACCAAGGCACCATCTCTGAGGCCCTCTCGGCTCCGCCATGTTGTGAATGTGAGGGGTCTCTGTTCTTGGGCCCCACACCCAGATGGCACTGGGCAATCTGCAGGAACCGAGGTCTCGGCCGCGATCCTGCCTCACCCTACCAACTCTCCTTTATCGCAGAGTGGGAAGGTTGGGGACAGATCTACCGTCTTCTCTGCCTTGAAAGAATTTTGGCAAGGTACTTAGCCACTCTGGACCCCAGTGTCTTAATCTGTAAAATGGGCCAATGATATCCAGCTTCCAGGGGGTCCTGTCAGGACCCCTGAGAGAATGTGTACATGCTGTATTCATGGTTCCACCAAATGCGAGGGGAGCCACAGAGATGGGAGCAAGTGTCCTGCGAAGTGGGGAGAGACTCCACGGAGATGATATTTGAGCTGGGATCTTCGATAAACCAAAGGGGACTGGGTGGAAGATGGGAGCAGGGGCCATCTGGGGCTGAGGAAACGGCCAGAGCCCAGGCAAGAGCGCACACAGCACAACTGGGAGTGGAGAGTAATGTAATGGTGGGGCTGCCCCTGCACAGGTGGGTGAAGTTCAGCTCACGGACAGCCTTGAACGTCAACTTGAACTTCATCCTGGGGGTTGTGGGTGAGCTGTCTCTGACATCCCCCTTTCTCAGGGGGCAGGATGAACCGGCTCCTTTCCCACCATGCACTCCGTTTGGAGTCCCATATGGCAGAATCACCTTTCTGGAGAGGAAGGGTTTGCCATTGTGACCTGTGGGTCCGGCTGCAGGAGCAGCTGAGGCCCCAGGAGGGGTCCCCTGCACGCTCTGACCTCTGGGGACTCTAGGAGTGCTAGTAGCCCTTCCTACGTCCATTTCTACCTTCCTCTGGCTCTGCTCCTCCCTTCCTCCGTGGCCCAGCGCTGGGCAATGGGGACTTGGAGCATGCAGATGTTTGGCCAACAACCCCTCCCTTTGGCCCCCGGGGGCTGTCTGGGAGACAGACGTGCCAACAGCCAGCTACTGCCCAGCATGAGGGAATCCCAGGGGGTTATAGAAACCTCCTTCCCAACATCCAGGAGGGAGAGGCTAGCTCTGCAGGGGGTGAACGTCCCACCCAACTTGCCAAACCTTTGGAGTCCTGAGCTCATTGAATCCTTCCCACAGCGTTATGAGGCGAGGATTATCATTCCATTTCAAGGAGAAAGAAGCCAAGGAGAAGTGTTTTGCCCAGGATCACAGGGCTTGGGGCCTGATATCTTTATTGCAATTCAACCAATCCAGTGGGCGCACATCAATTTCTCTGCCATGCCAGGCACTGTGCTGGGGGCAGCTGGACGAGTCTGGGCATCCTAGGGTCTTGCAGAAGCAGACCGGGCAGGAGGGTAGAGGGGGCTGGGAGTTCGAGATGCAGAGGGGACCCAGAAGAGGCTACTCGTAGATTGATGTTTGAGGGACTTTGTGAGTTGGAAGATTGGGCAACTGACCTAGAAATGTGTGGGGCCAAAGGTGGTTCTGCTGTATTTGGCTCCAAATACCCTTCCTGGCTCTCCATCATTCACTGGGGGGAGCCATGGCCGTGTATCTATCTTGCAAAAGCTTTTTATTATGAAAAATTTTATTTTTTTTAAAAGATTTTATTTATTTATTTGACAAACAGAAATCACAAGTAGGTAGAGAAGCAGGCAGGGAGAGAGAGGGGAAAGAAAGATCCCTGCTGAGCAGAGAGCCCGACGTGGGGCTCCATCCCAGGACCCTGGGATCATGACCTGAGCTGAAGGCAGAGGCTTTAACCCACTGAGCCACCCAGGCACCCCAGTTGTGAAAAAATTTAAACACACACAAAGTAAACAGAAGGATCTAATGAACTCCCGTGTACTCGAAGTCTATCTTCTACCCTTATCAACACTCACTCTTGCTTACAACATCCATACCTCACCCACTGGCCACTCCCAGTTCAGTGACGATAAGGAGTATCACCGTGGGGTTTGGAAAAGTCCCTTGGGGATTCCGATAGGCAACCTGAGTTGGGGACCACTCACCTGGCCCCTTCATTTTAGGGATGAGCAGCTCAGAGTGGGGGAAGGAACTTAGCTAAGGGTACCCAGCCAGGAAGCAGCAGATCTGGGTCTATCCTGCCTAAGGACCCTCATTGAGTGCCAGGTCCTGTGTTGGTCACTGGGGATGCCAGTGAATGAGATGGTCCCTGCCCTCCCAGAACTCAGACACTAGTGGGGGATACAAATGTTGAGCAGCCTCAAAAGTGATGTCCGAATGATGTCTGTGAGAAGGCATATGTGGGACCATGACAGCATAAACACAGGTGAGGGAAAGGACAGCTTCCTGGAGAAAGGCATCATGGAGAAATCAGATAAGTGAGTAGCAATTAACTCAGCCAGTGGGATGGGCAGGTAGAGCAAAAGGAGTAACAGTGTGTGCAAAGGCCCTGAGCCAAGGTGGTTCAAGGCATTAAAAGGTCTGCCCCTCCAGTATGGCTGGGACTCTCAGAGTAAGGGCCAGAGTGGTGGGAGGTGGAGCTGGAGACACAGCCATGGACTGTCCTGGCAGTATCCTTGGGTATTCACTCCAAGAGCACCAGGGAGTTGGGAATGATGAATCTGAGTGGGAGAGGGTAGGTATGGGTGAGAGGAGGCTCTTGAGGCCAGTCAGACGATGGGGCATCCGACTAGGTGGAAGCAAAGGAGGCCGACTGGCTATGGGGGAGGGGGGAAGGGGAGGGAAGCAGGGGGTAGAGCCACAAATGGGTAGATGGTGGGGCCCTTCACTGCAATGGGAAAAGTCACTGGGAAGAGGATGGGGAGAGATGATTAGGAATTTGGGGTTGGAGCTTGTTGAGTTTTTGATGCCTTAAGACATCAAAGTGCTAGCAGTTCTTCCCTTTGGGGGCCCCAAGCCACATGAGAAAGGCATGAACAGGCCCTGGGGCATTAATCCATTGCTTCCCTTCTTTTGAGTCTCCCATCCCTCCTGAGCAAGTTGGTCCTTAAGCTGTGTTTGAGACTTGGTCCCAAGCTCATTCCTGGGGCAGGGCTTGGGACCTGGTGCAGGACTTGAGACCCACCTGTTTCTGGGCTTAAATCCAGCCACATGCGCTGAAGTCATCCAAGCTTTACATACCCGGTGGGCCCCTCTCTGCCTAGGGGGGGTCCAACCCTTCAAAATACTCCTGCTCCAATGTCACTCCTTTCTGGAGCCTTCCCCTCCGGACCCTGCTGTCACTCTGCCCGTCTCACCACACAGGTCTGGAATGGTCTCAGGGTCCCCACAAGTGCCCTCGTTTCCAGCTGGCAGCAAGGCCAGCACAGGTGTCCTTGTCGCAGGTTGGTAATAGGGAGCCCATTCATGACGAACCGCAGGTTTATATGCTGGGACTATTTCGCTCTTTTTCCTGCTACTGTAAGCTCCATGACCCAGTGTTGCTGTCTCCCCAGTACACCCAGAGGATGCCTGGCAGGTAGGTGGTGGGTCCTTAACACATATTTTCTAGATCCCGAAGGGAATCCATGTCAGTACGGGCAACTGGTGTGGTTGAGGGGCTCAGCCTTAGAGCTTTGGTCCTAGACCCTGTCCGGCCACTTAAAGCTCCTGGGATCCTGAACTGACTTCCCCTCTGAGCTTCTAGCATTTTGAATCTGTCACACGGGGGTAATGAAAACACCCAAGCCAGAGTGACAGAACTCCCGCAGCCCCAGAGCAGAGCGGATTGCCCTGCGAACGCTCCGCGGGTGTGAGCGGTGGCGGTCTGCGGAGTGCGGTCTCTCACGTCGGGCACCCGAAGGAGTCTCTGCGCCAGGAGAAGGGGCGAGGCAGGCGCCTCCCCTGTGCGATGGCCTCCGAGGTTCTCAGAGCCTGGGGTGGGGGTGGCTTGGGGCGGTTCCGGGCAGAGGGGGTGGCTGCGAGCCTGGAGCTGTCGGAGATGGCCCCTGGGGACCGGGGAGGGGGCGGAGGCCGGAGCCGAGGTCGGATCCGGCGGGGTGGGGAGCCGACATCCTGCGGGGGCGCCCGCCGGGACCTAGGGAAGCTCCCAGGGGAGCGGCTCCCGGCAGGGCGGCCCTGGGAAGAAGGACGCCGGGCGCAAGGCGACGGAGCCCCCGCAGGGGCCGGGCGGAGGGCGCCCCCTGGCGGTGCACCGCGGCATAGCCCCGGGGGTTCCCAACCTCCCCTCCTGGTCCACCTGGGGGGGGGGGGGGGTTAAAAAAACTAAAAAGAGACTCCCCGGAGAGAAGTCAGGGCCCCGAGATCTATTCCGGGCTCTGCACGCTTTCCTCAGTTTTAAAACGGAAGGAATAATTTTGAGTCCCCAGTGGCTGGGACGGCACGGAAGCACACAGCAGAGATTGGCACACAGTAGGTCTCCCATGCAATGGCCCTCATTTGGGCTTATTCCTAATGTCCTATGGGCAGTGGTGTTGGTCTTAAGCCTGAGGGGCTCCCCAAGCAAGGGAAGGTATGAGGTGGTGCGGTTCCCAGGCACTCATTCTGCGCTCCCCGAGGGGCTCGCTCTGCCCCCCAGTGGCCTCGGTGAGCATTGGAGCCTGTGTAGTGTGTGATGGGGTGGGAGGAGGCGTAGTGTGCATTGAGGTGTGGTGGGGTGGGGGGGGGTGAGTTCTTGTGTTGGTGTAGCAGTGTGTGTTGTCATGTTGGTGTGGGTGTTGATTTGAGGGTGTCTATGTATTTGTTGAGATGTGTGTGTCTGTGATCAAGGGTGTGTGTGTGTGTGTGTGTGTGTGTTTGAGATCAGGTGTGTGTCTGTGATCAGGTGTGTATGTTTATGTGTGTGTCTATATTCAAGGGTGTTTGTCCATGTGTGTCTATGACAGGGAGTGTGTGTCCATGTGTGTCTATGTGTGTCTGTGATCAAGGTTGTCTTTGTGTGTGTGTTTGAGATCAGGTGTGTGTCTGTGTTCAGGTGTGTGTGTTTGTGCATTTGGGGTGTTTGGGTGTCCTCAAGTGTTCATGGTGGTGTCTGTGTGCTGCAGGTTGAGGCGTATGTTGGGGTTGAAGTGTAATCTGGGCCTGTCCATGGAGGGGCTGAGAAACACTGACCACATTTCCACCCACCAGAGGGATGGCCAGGCCCCTGTCCTGTCCCTTTACTGTGGCTCCTCAGGACTACTCCTTTCTTTCCCTTTGTTTTCCCTAACCCACCTGTGCCTGAGCCCAGATCTCTATGCCTCATTTTGGAGATGCAGAACCCAGGCCCCAGGACACTCCATCAGAAAGCTATGCAGCCACGGCACTGGTCCGACTCCTGACTCCAGCCTGCATTTTGTCCTCTCCCAGGAGGGCACTGCACTCCCTTGGCCCAGCCTGGGGCGGGGGTGGGGATGGGTTTCGGGGCTGGGCCGCGTGGGGAGCAGGACACAAAAGGCCCAGTGTCTGTCCCTGCTTCCCGTTCCTGGCCCTGCCCTGCTTTGGGAGCCAGGTGGGTGTCCAGGGACAGACTGGGCAAAGATGGCTGCTTGTGACATCCACGCTCACTTGGGGGCCAGCCCAGCATTGGACCCACTGGCCCCCCCACCCCATGGGCTGACTCTCACTGGGTGTGACCAGGAAATGAAACTTTGCCCACATTTTGGGATCCTGGCGCCCGCTCTCGGCTGGCACCCACCCAGAGCCGAAGAGCTTGAGCTCGCCCTGCTCTGAGAAGGGATTGATGAGTAATTAAGATCACGATGATATCAACACAAATATTAATAAAAATTGTAATAACGGCTACTGTTTGCTGAGGCCAGACTCTGTACCATTTCTAAGTGCTTTACGTGGGTTCTGGGGAGGTAGTGAAGCCGGGGGGTCAAGACCTCAGACTCCAGCGCTGCCCAGATTGCCTGGATTACCTCCTGGCAATGCTTCCCGGATATGTGACCTTAGGGAAGTTGCTTAAAATCTCTCTGCCTCAGTTTTCCCAGCTGTAAGATAACAGTAGATGAATTAATATATAAAAAGCACTTAAAAACCCTGTCTGGCATTGAATAAGTATGCAACAACACTAACTCTTCCTGGGATTTTGTGTCTCTTCACACTATCTGAGGAAGTAGGTATCATTATCCCCACTTTACAGATGAGGAAACTGAGGCTGAGCCATCAGCCATAGGTCACAAAACAAAAAGGTGTCCAAACTGTGTTCTGAGACCAGTCCTGATACCAAAGCTTTGTCCGCGGCTGTATTCCTCCCACTGGCATTAATAGGATAGTTTGTAACCTGATAAGGTTAACCCTCTGAGACTCTAGAAAGTGCTTCCACAGGCGTCAACTTGTTTGAATCTCACCAGAGCCTTATGATGGGTCTTTCATAATAGCACCTCCCTTGATAATTGGAGAAATTGAGGCCCAGAGAAAGAGGGCTGTGCTGAAGCTCACACAGCCGGGAAGTGGCAGAGCTATCATTGGATTCCAGGTCTTTCCACGATTAAATAGCATCATGTTACGAAATTAAGGTGTTGGGGTGTACCTACTGTGTGTCCAGCTGCCTGCCAGCACTGTGTCCACATGATTTTAATTTCTATGACATTCCGAGTGATTTCCAAATCTATTGGGACCCAGTGAGTGCACAGTCTGACGGAGAGAGGACACACACACATGGTTTGGGGTGGTTATGGGCGAGGAGCACTGCCAGGACGAGTGGAGGAAGAGAGACTTGGGAGCAAACGCAACTGGGGCACTTGACTTACAGGCAGGGGTCAGGAAAGGTCACCCCAAAAGACAGAGGTCTGGGCTCAGATGGAAAGGCAGGTGGTTTCCCTGTGTTTCCATCGATGGTGACATGTTCCTGTGTGATATTTTGTGCCAGACATGATGCTAGGCATGCTTTAAGAGTTTTATCTTCATTATCACGTTTAATTATTACATTCTCAAAACCGGAGGTTGGTGCAAAAATTAGGTTCGTTTTCTAGATAAAGAGACTTGGGCCTAAGGTGAGGAGGGCGGGCAGCTGGCAGAGCTGGAACCCGAACCCTGGTCATCTGCCTCCCTCCTGACAAAGACACATATGGGCTGGGCAGGGGTCACACCCCCTCGGCCGGCTCCTTTCTGTCTCCAGCAGCTCGGGGCAGGTGGGCTTCAGCTCTCCTTCAGTTTTCAAAGCAAGACAGACGGCTCCGTGCGCAGCGGAGTTTCGCCGCTGTCCTCCCAGGCCCGGCCCATCCTCCGTTCTCTCCTGGTTCCCATACCTCCATCACCCCCGCCGCCGCGGGAGCAGGGCCGGGCACGCAGCGGGCGCTCGCCGAGGTGTTGCTGACGGATGCCTGGAGCGGCCCCTCCTGGGCTCCGGGCTGGGGCGGGGATGGGGCCAGAGCTGGCTCCCCGGGAGGCCCAGGCTGGTGCGCGGGCAAGCGGGAGAGAGGTTAAGACCCACGCTGATTAACCGCCTCCTGCGCGCCCGGCTCAAGTGCAGGGTGGCCTGGGCTTGGGAGGTGGGGCTCTGGGTGGCCTCCCTGAGAGCCAGCCTTCCAGCACAGGGGACCCCCAGAGTTTCGCCTGAGCCCCCTGGGGAGCTGTCGGGACGGAGCCTCTCTGGGGTGAGCCAGCGTCTGGGGCCCGCGGCTCCAAGCAGGCCAGGAAACGCCTGCTGGTGCATTTGTTTTTCCATCAACAACAGGCTTACGTAAACTCCTCGCCGGCTCAGAGGGCTGCCAGCGCGGGGGAGGAGACCTTATCTGATGGGGGCTCGGCCAGGGCCGGGGTTCCCTGCGTGTCCCGGCACAGGCCCCGCGAAGGGAGCCCTGGCGGTGGGTGGGGGGTGGGGTTTGGCATTCCCGGCTCTGCTTCTCCGCCCCACCAATCCCGGGGCAGAAAGTGCAGGGCCCCTTTCCCCCCACGACAAATGCGGTGGGGAGCCAGTCTCTGTCCCCGGACCCCCTGTTCCCAGTTGCCTGTCCTGCAGGGGCCTGCCAGGAAAAGGGCCCTCTTTACCTGCGCCCCACGGATTGAGGGAAGTGTGTGAGATGCTGGGGTGGCCCAGTCCCCAGGCTGTCACCTGGCTCCTCACCCCAGCTGTGTGCCGGTCCATTGGTGCTTGGGAGAAAGAGGTGGCTTGCCAGCCTCACCTCCAGACCTTCTGACTTAACAGGTCTGGTGGGGACACGGGAATCCACAATAGAAAAACAAAACAAAACTGTACTTGGAAAAAATTTCAAAATTACAGAAGAGGCATAACACAATAACCCAATGAATTCTTGGGCAGCCTTCCTAGGTCGACCAGTTAGCCTTTGCCACTTCTGTGCCATCCCCTGTCCTTGAGGTGGGCAAAGTTATTACTCCCACTTTACAGATGGGGAAACTAAGGTTTAAGAGCTGAAAAAAATGTGTCCAAGAAAGTGGCAGAGCTAACATATAAACTCAGATCTCAGATGAATACTTTTACTTTTGGGCTTTCTTTCTTTCTTTTTAAAATTTAATATATTTGATTTCTTTTGGAATGATGAGTTCCTGTACATAATATATAAAGGTTGTAAGCACACAGGTACCTTACTCAGCCAGCCTGGTTCCTTAATTAAAGGTGATTCTTGTGTACCTTTGCGGACACATTCTATGCCTATGAAAACATGTCCATAAAACAGTTTTTTGTTTTGTTTTTAATTTAAGTAGGCTCCTCGCCCAGCACGGGTCTCAAACACACAACCCTGAGATCAAGTCCCAAGCGGAAACCAAGAGTCACCTGCCTGAGCCACCCAGGCACCCCTCCATAAAATTGTTCTTACACAATTGGTTTTGTGTAAGATTTACTGTCCATGTTGTCGTGAGCTTTGCTTTCCCCCTGCTTTTAACTACATTTCAGAGGTTTTTTTTTCCACACTGGAAATATAAAACTGCTCCATTCTTTTATTTTTTAAATTTATTTACTTACTTATTTTAAGATTTTACTTGTCAGAGAGAAAGAGCGTGCACACAAACAGCGGGAGCCGCAGGCAGAGGGAGAAGCAGGCTCCCGGTGAGCAAGGAGCCAGTTGTGGGCCCCTAACCCAAGACCCTGGGATCATGACCTGAGCCAAAGGCAAATGCCTAACTCACTGAGCCACCCAGGTGTTCCCTTCATTCTTTTTTTTTTTTTAATTATTAAAAAAATATTTTATTTATTTGACAGAGAGGGATACAGCTAGAATGGAAACACAAGCAGGGGGAGTGGGAGAGGGAGAAGTAGGCTGAGCAGGGAGCCTGATGTGGGGCTGGATCCCAGGATCCTGGGATCATGACCCGAACCGGAGGCAGACACTTAACAACTGAGCCATCCTGGTGCCCCCACCCTCATTCTGTTAAAAATCGTCCATAGTATTACACAGAATGGATGTTCCATAATTAATTTCACCAGTCTCTGGTGAAATTAGGCTATTTCCAATCTACTATTATTCCAAGCTTCAATAAATATCTACATCCATATCAACTTGCCATGTGCATGTATTCTGTATGGTAAATTCCTAGAAATGGAATTGCTGGGTTAAAGGGTATGTGGATTTTTAATTTACTCTGATATTGCCAAATCACGCTTCAGGGAGGTTGTACCAATTTGCCCTCCTACTTGCAATGAATGACAGAGCCTATTTCCCACAGCCTTGCCAACACGCCATGTTATCAAACTTTCTGATCTTTGTCAATCTGTTAGATAGAAAATGATATCTCCTAGCTGTAATTTCATTTCTTCTGCTACAAGGGAGGTTGACCATGTATTCATATGACTAAGAATCATTTACATTTCCTTTCCTGGGAACTGTTTGTTTATATCCTTTGCCTATCTTTTAATTAGGTTGTTTTTTTTTCCTTCCCAATTATGTAGGAGCTCTTAAAATAGCAAGGATATCAGCCCTTTGCTGGTAACATGTGATATGTCTATAATATGTGCTTTCTGACTTTGTTTACATTATTTTTTCTTAAAGAATTAAAAATAATTTTGTGTAGCCAAATTTATCAATCTTTTATTTATGGATTCATTAAATTTTTTTTTACATTTTATAAGGCCTTTCTTAGTCTACAAATACCTTTTTTGAAATTGCTCTCAGGTTTTATTCACTCTAGAATTTGTTTTTGTGTGAGGTGTGAGGTAGAGGTTCAGCCAATTCTTTGGTTGACTAGCTAGTTGTCTCAACATATTTATTGAATAATCCATCTTTTTGGTATTGACTAGCAGTTTTACTTTTGTTCTATACTAAGTTCCTATAGGCATTTAGCTACTATATTACTTCCCCAGGGTTGCTGTAATAAATTAGCACAAATCCGGTAGCTTATAACAAAAGACATGTATTCTTTCAAAGTTCTGTGGGCGAGAAGTCTGAAATCAAGATATTAGCAGGGCCAGGCTCCCTCTGGTGACTCTGGTGGGTCAAACCACGCAGTTGGACTGTTCTGGTTTCTGGTGGCTTCCAAGAACCATTGCTTGGGCTGTGGCATTATAACTCCAATCTCTGCCTTGGTCTTCGCATGGCCTCTCCTCTCAGAGTTTATGCCAGTTCCAAATTTCTCTCTTCTCCCAAGGATACCAGCCATTGGATTAGGGTCTAATCCAATATGACATGAATTCAGTATGGTCTCATCTTAACATGATTACATCTGCAAAGACCCCATTTCAATGAAGTTTTATTCACTAGGTTAAGACTTGATTATATTTTTTTGGGAGACACAATTTTACCCACTACAGGTAAGCTTTCAAATTTCCTATTCTGCTTTACTGATCCATCCATTAAAGATTAGCACCCTATTTAAAATATTGTAGTTTTATACTATGTTCTAATATCTAAGTCTGGTCCTCACTCATTATTCTCTCTTTTCAGAATTTTTCAGAATTTCCTTTTACTTACTTTGCCATAAGAACTTTAGAATCAACTTCCTATTGGTATTTTACCAGAATATACATGTTATATATATTCAGAACATAACACATATATTCAGAATATATATATATATATATAAAATGTATAAATATATAATATGTAAACTAGGAGAGATTTGGTATATTTATAATGTTGAGTCATCTGGTCTAAAACTATTCTACATGTTCAGGCCTCCTTTTATGTCTCTCAGCAATTTATTAAAGCTCATTCCTTTTTATTTTTTTTTTTTTAAGATTTATTTATTTATTTGAGAAAGAGAGAGGGCACATGGCGCATTTGTTGGGGGGAGGGGTAGAGGAAGAAGGAGAGGAAATCTCAAGAAGACTCTGTGCTGAGCACAGAACCTGACATGGAGCTTGATCTCATGACCTTGAGATCATGACCTGAGCTTAAACCAAGAGCTGGTTGCTTAACTGTGCCACCCATGTGCCCCTCTTTTTTTTTAAATAAATTATTTTATTTCATTTTTTATTTTTATTTTTTTCTGAACTTTTATTTAAATTCTAGTTAATTAACATATAGTACAATATTGGTTTCAGGAGTAGAATTCAGAGATTCAGGTTTTAAAATTTTAATTCCAGTAGAGTTAATATACACTGTTATATCTGTTTCTGGTGTAAAATAGATTTCTAATAATCTTGTATACTTTACTTTTGTTATTTCTAAATATTCTATTATTAAATAGAATAATATTTTGTTACTAAGCAGTTAACAACTGAGCCTTTCTAAATATTCTATTTTACACAGGGGCTTCTATTTCATTATCTCTTCTTTTTTTAAATTAAATTAAATATTTTAATTAATTATTTTTATTAACATATAATGTATTCCCCGGGGGATAAAAATATTTTATATGATTGTAAAAAATAAAAAATTAAAAAACCAAAAACATATAATGTATTATTTGCCCCAGGGGTACAGGTCTGTGAATTGTCAGGTTTACACACTTCACCGCACTCATCATTTCACATACCCTCCCCAATGTCCATAACCCAACCACCCTCTCCATACCGTACCTACCCCCAGCAACCCTCAGTTTGTTTTGTGAGATTAAGAGTCTCTTATGGTTTGTCTCCCTCCCGATCCCCTCTTATTTCATTTTTCCCTTCCCTACCCTCCAAACCCTCCACTCTGCCTCTCAAATACCTCATATCAGGGAGCACTTATGATAATTGGCTTTCTCTGATTGACTTATTTCGCTCAGCATAATACCTTCTAGTTCCATCCACATTGTTACAAATGGCAAGATTTCATTTCTTTCGATGGCTGCATAGTATTCCATTGTATATATATATAACACATCTTCTTTATCCATTCAACTGTTGATGGACATCTAGGCTCTTTCCATAGTTTGGCTATTGTGGACATTGCTGCTATAAGCATTTGGGTGCACGTGCCCCTTCAAATCACTACATTTGTATCTTTAGGGTAAATACCCAGAAGTGCAATTGCTGGGTCATAGGGTAACTCTATTTTCAACTTTTTGAGAAACCTCCATGCTGTTTTCCAGAGTGGCTGCACCAGCTTGCATTCCCACCAATAGTGTAGGAGGTTCCCCTTTCTCCGCGTCCTCTCCAACATCTGCCGTCTCCTGACTTGTTAATTTTAGCCATTCTGACTGGTGTGAGGTGGTATCTCATTGTAGGTTTTGATTTGTATTTCCCTGATGCCGAGCGATGCGGAGCACTTTTTCATGTATCTGTTGGCCATCTGAATGTCTTCTTTGCAGAAATGTCTGTTCATGTCCTCTGGTCATTTCTTGATTGCATTATTTGTTCTTTGGGTGTTGAGTTTGATAAGTTTTTTATATATGCTGGGTACTAGCCCTTTATCTGATATGTCATTTGCAAATATCTTCTCCCATCCTGTCAGTTGCCTTTGGTTTTGTTGAATGTTTCCTTTGCTGTGCAAAAGCTTTTGATCTTGATGAAGTCCCAATAGTTCATTTTTGCCCTTGCTTCCTTTGCCTTTGGCAATGTTTCTAGGAAGAAGTTGCTGCAGCTGAGGTCGAAGAGGTTGCTGCCTGTGTTCTCCTCAAAGATTTTGATGGATTCCTGTCTCACATTGAGGTCTTTCATCCATTTTGAGTCTATTTTTGTGTGTGATGTAAGGAAATGGTCCCAGTTTCATTTTTCTGCATGTGGCTGTCCAATTTTCCCAACACCATTTGTTGAGGAGACTCTCTTTTTTCCATTGGACATTCTTTCCTGCTTTGTCAAAGATTAGTTGACCATAGAGTTGAGGGTCTATTTCTGGGCTCTCTATTCTTTTCCATTGATCTATGTGTCTGTTTTTGTGCCAGTACCATACTGTCTTGATGATTACAGCTTTGTAATAAACCTTGAAGTCTGGAATTGTGATGCCACCAACTTGGCTTTCGTTTTCAACATTTCTCTGACTATTCGGGGTCTTTTCTGGTTCCATATAAATTTTAGGATTATTTGTCCCATTTTTTTTGAAAAAAATGATGGTATTTTCATAGGGATTGCATTAAATGTGTAGATTGCTTTAGGTAGCATAGACATTTTCACAATATTTGTTCTTCCAATCCAGGAGCATGGAACGTTTTTCCTTTTCTTTGTGTCTTCCTCCATTTCTTTCATGAGTAATTTATAGTTTTCTGAGTACAGATTCTTTGCCTCTTTGGTTTGGTTTATTCCTAGGTATCTTATTGTTTTGGGTGTAATTGTAAATGAGATCGACTCCTTAATAATCTTTTTCTTCTTTCTTGTTGCTGGGTGTATAGAAATGCAACTGATTTCTGTGTGTTGATTTTATATCCTAATGCTTTACTGAATTCCTGTACAAGTTCTAGCAGTTTTGGAGTGGAGTCTTTTGGGTTTTCCACATAAAGTATCATATCATCTGGAAAGTGTGAGTTTGACCTCTTCTTTGCCAATTCAGATGCCTTTAATTTCCTTTTGTTGTTTGATTGCTGAGGCTAGGACTTCTAGTATTATGTTGAATAGCAGTGGTGATAGTGGACATTCCTGGTGTGTTCCTGATATTAGCAGAAAAGCTCTCAGTTTTTCCCCATTGAGAATGATATTCACTGTGCGTTTTTCATAGATGGCTTTGATGATATTGAGGAATGTACCCTCTATCCCTACACTCTGAAGAGTTTTGATCAAGAAAGGATGCTGTACTTTGTCAAATGCTTTTTCAGCATTTATTGAGAGTATCATTTGGTTCTTGTTCTTTCTTTTATTAACATATTGTATCACATTGATTGATTTGCGGTTGTTGAACCAACCTTGCAGCCCAGGAATAAATCCTACTTGGTTGTGGTGAATAATCCCTTTAATGTACTGTTGGATGCTATTGGCTAGATTTCGGTGAGAATTTTCGCATCTGTGTTCATTAAGAATATTGGTCTGTAATTCTCTTTTTTGATGGAGTCTTTGTCTGGTTTGGGGATCAAGGTAATGCTGGCCTCATAAAATGAGTTTGGCAGTTTTTCCTTCCATTTCTATTTTTGAAACAATTTCAGAAAAATAGGTATTCATTCTTCTTTAAATGTTTGGTAGAATTCCACTGGGAAGCCATCTGGTCCTGGGCTCTTGTTTTTTGGGTGATTTTTGATGACTGCTTCAATCTCCTTTCTGGTTATGGGTCTGTTCGGGTTTTCTATTTCTTCCTGGTCAGTGTTAGGTGGTTTATATGTCTCTAGGAATGCATCCATTTCTTCCAGATTGTCAAATTTGCTGGTATATAGTTGCTCATAATATGTGCTTATAATTGTTTGTATTTCTTTGGTGTTGGTTGTGATCTCTCCCCTTTCATTCATGATTTTATTAATTTGAGTCCTTTCTCTTTTCTTTTTGATAAGTCTGGCCAGGGATTTATCAATCTTATTAATTCTTATTAATTCTAGAACCAGCTTCTAGTTTCCTTGATTTGTTCCACTGTTCTTTTGGTTTCCATTTCATTGATTTCTGCTCTGATCTTTATTATTTCTCTTCTCCTGCTGGGTTTAGGCTTTTTTTGCTATTCTTTCTCTACCTCCTTTAGGTGTAGGGTTAGGTTGTGTACTTGAGGCCTTTCTTGTTTTTTTGAGGAAGGCTTGTATTGCTATAAACTTTCCTCTCAGGACCGCCTTTGCTGTGTCCCCACAGATTTTGATAGTTGTGTTTTTTATTTTCATTTGTTTCCATTATTTTTAAAATTTTTTCTTTAATTTCCTGGTTGACCCATTCATTCTTTAGTAGGATGTTCTTTAGCATTCATGTATTTGAGTTCTTTCCAACTTTCCTCTTGTGATTGTGGTTCTAGCTTCAGAGCACTGTGGGCTGAAAATATGCTTGGAATGATCCTAATCTTTTGCTACTGGTTGAAACCTGATTTGTGACTCAGGTTGTGATCTATTCTGGAGAATGTTCCATGTGCACTAGAGAAGAATGTGTATTCTGTTGCTTTGGGGTGGAATGTTCTGAATATATCTGTGATGTCCATCTGGTCCAGTGTGTCATTTAAGGCCTTTATTTCCTTGTTGATCTTTTACTTGGATGATCTGTCCATTTCAGTGAGGGGGTGTTAAAGTCCTCTACTATTATTGTATTATCGTCAATGTGTTTCTTTGATTTTGTGATTAATTGGTTTATATAGTTGGCTGCTCCCATGTTAGGGGCATAGATATTAAAAATTGTTAGATCTTGGGGCACCTGGGTGGTTCAATGGGTTAAAGCCTCTGCCTTCGGCTCATGTCATGGTCTCAGGGTCCTGGGATCAAGCCCCATGTCGGGCTCTCTGCTCAGCAGGGAGCCTGCTTCCTCCCTCTCTCTCTGCCTGCCTCTCTGCCTACTTGTGATCTTGTGATCTCTCTGTCTGTCAAATAAATAAATAAAATCTTTTTAAAAAAAGTTCTAAAAAAATTGTTAGATCTTCTTGTTGGACAGATCCTTTGAGTATGATATAGTGTCCTTCCTCATTACTTATTATCGTCTTTGGCTTAAGTCTAATTTATCTGAAATAAGGATTGCCACCCCAGCTTTCTTTTGATGTCCATTAGCATGTAAATTGTTTCCCACCCCTTCATTTTAAATCTGGAGGTGTCTTCGAGTCTAAAACGAGTTTCTTGCAGACAGCATATTGATGGGTTTGGGTTTTTTTTTTTTTATCCATTCTGATACCCTTTGTCTTTTGGTTGGGGCATTTAGCCCATTTACATTCAGGGTAACTATTGAAAGATATAAATTTAGTGCCATTGTATTGCCTGTAAGGTGACTGTTACTGTATATTGTCTCTGTTTCTTTCTGGGCTGCTACTTTTAGGCTCTCTCTTTGCTTAGAAGACCCCTTTCAATATTTCCTGTTGAAATGGGCTGGTTTGATGTTTGCAAATTCCTTTAATTCTTGTTTGTCCTGGAAGCTTTTTATCTCTCCTTCTATTTTCAGTGATAGCCTAGCTGGATATAGTATTCTTGATTGCATGTTTTTCTCATTTAGTGCTCTGAATATATCATGCCAGTTCTTTCTGGCCTGCCAGGTCTCTGTGGATAAGTCTGCTGCCAATCTAATATTTCTACCATTGTATTTACAGACTTCTTGTCCCAAGCTGCTTTCAGGATTTTTCTCTTTGTCACTAAGACTATTAAGTTTCCCTATTAGATGACAGGGTGTGGACCTATTTTTATTGATTTTGAGGGGATTCTCTATGCCTCCTGGATTTTGATGCTTATTATCTTTCCCACATTAGGGAAATTCTCTATTATAATTTACTCCAGTATACCTTCTGCCCCTCTCTTTCTTCTTCTTCTGGAATCCCAATTATTCGAATATTGCTTCATCTTATGGTATCACTTACCTCTTGAATTCTCCCCTCATGGTCCAGTAGTTGTTTGTCTCTCTTTTGCTCTCTTTCTTATTCCCCATCGTTTGGTCTTCTATATCACTAACTCTCTCTTCTGCCTCATTTATCCTAGCAGTAAGAACCTCCATTCTTGATTGCACCTTATTGATTCTTTTATTTATTTCAGCTTGGTTAGATTTTAGTTCTTTTATTTCTCCAGAAAGGGATTTTTATTTCTCAGATAGGGTTTCTCTAATATCTTCCATACCCTTTTTGAGCCCAACTAGCACCTTGAGAATCGTCATTCTGAACTCTAGATCTGACATATTACCAATATCTGTATTGATTAGGTCCCTAGTCTTTGGTACTGCCTCTTGTTCTTTTTTTTTTTTTTCTTTTTGTGGTGAGTTTTTTCTGCCTTGTCATTTTATCCAGATAAGAATATATGAATGAGACAGGCACCTGGGTGGCTCAGTGGGTTAAGCCTCTGCCTTCAGTCCAGGTCATGATCTCAGGGTCCTGGCATTGAGCCCTGCATTGGGCTTTCTGCTCACCAGGGAGCCTGCTTCTCCCTCTCTCTCTGCCTGCCTCTCTGCCTACTTGTGATCTCTCTCTCTGTCAAATAAATCAATAAAATCTTTAAAAAAAAAGAATATATGAATGAGAGAATAAAATACTAAAAGGGTGGCAAAGATCCCAGAAAAATGTATGCTAACCAAATCAGAGGAAACCCCCAAACTGGGGGGAGAAAAGAGGGAGTAAAAAGAAGTAAAAAAAATATATGTATATATTCACCAGTCATATATATATGATTGGTGAATAGAACAGAGCCAACCACTTGATTTGGGTGTATTTTAGTCTCTTAGAAGAAACTACCTTCTAAAATTTTAAGGAAACACACACACACACACACACACACACACACACACACATATAAATAAATAAATATAAATAAAGGTAAATATATATATATATATAAATAAAGGTAAACATGATGAAGGGATGCAATATGACTGTAAAGATGAAAAATTTTTTAAAAATTCTAAAAAAGGAATTAATAAGATAAGTTGGTTGGAAAAAGAAAGAAGAAAAAAAGAAGGGAGAGAATGTGCTCAGGCCGGAGACTAGAACAAAGTCCTGTGCTATATTTAGCATATATTTTGATCTATTAGAAGAAATTGTGTCCCAAAAGTTTTTAGAAAAAAAAACACAACCCTATATGTATACAAAAAATATGGTTAAATACAATGAAGGATAAAATATGACTATAATAATGAAGGTTTTAAAAGGATTATTTTTAGAAAGGTATTGTTAGATTAAACTAGTTAAAAAACATTGAAAAGGAAAGAGGAAAAGTTAAAAAAAAATTAGAATAATAAAATAAAATAAAATAAAATAATTTAATTTAACTTTGCAAGACTAAAGGATCATGGGGAGAAAGCTGAATTCCATGCATTGCTTTCCCTTATCTCTGGAGTTCCATTGTTCTCCTTGATCAGTGAGCTTGGTCTTGGCTGGTTGTTCTTGCTGATCTTCTGGGGAGGGGCCTGTTGTAGTGATTCTCAAATGTCTTTGCCCGAGGCAGAATTGTACTGCCCTTGCCAGTAATCTGCTGGGGTTCTGTCTTGGAGTTTTTGTTCCCTGAACACTTTCTGTAGAGCTCTGGGGGAGGAGAATGAAAATGGAGGCCTTCCAATCTCTGGCTGGAGGAGCTGAGAGCTTGGGCCCCACTCCTCAATGAGCCCTTGGAGTAAAGGGGTCAATCACTCCTGTCTCCCTGGTTTCTGGCCATGCTCAGAGCTCACCGGGTCTGTGAATGAGTGTTTCTGTCTCTGATGCACAGCCCCATTTGGAGTCTCCAAACCCAGCAGATTCCTGCCTCCAGGGGAAGAAGGTGAGTCTCCTTGGATCTGCCACTTATGGGGTCTCTGCTCAAAGAGCAGTGGCTCCACTGTGCCATGGATCATGGTTTAAGGTAACCCCAAGCTGCGAGCTCACTCCTTGGCTCTTTCTATAGTCGGCTTCTCTGCTCCAATACCTGGGAGCTCTGCTACACTCAGACATCCCCGATCCTTCTGTGACCCCACAGGACCTGAGACCACACTGTCCCCACGAGGGCTCTACTCCCGCTTAGCCTCTAGAGTGATGTCCCTCAGTGGAGCAGACTTCTAAAAGTTCAGATTTTGAGTTCCATTGCTCTGCTGTTTCCTGGGAGCTGGCCCCTTCCCCACAGTCTATCTTCCTGTTGGTTCAGATTTACTTCTCCGCTCGTCCTACCTTTCAGAAAGTGGTCACTTTTCTGTTCCTAGAATTGCTGCTCTTTTTATTTTCAATTTCCTGTTGAGTTTGTAGGTGTTTGGAATGGTTTGATACCTATCTAGCTGAACTCCTGCAACCTGATGTCATTTCTGTCTGCTACTCCTCTGCCATCTTGCTTTGGTCATCTCATTATCTCCTCTAACTTTCATTTTACGTTTATGATGTATATGCATTTTGTCCCCAGCCATCTTACTGAGTTCCCTTACTATTTATAATGGTTTTTCTGACGATTCTGTATGGAGTGGTCAATTTTCCTCCTTTCCGATTTTTATACTTCTCATTTCGTTTTCTTGTCTAATCATGAGGGCTAGTACCTCCAGAAACTATTTTATTTATTTATTTATTTATTTATTTATTTATTTTTAAAGATTTTATTTATTTCTTTGTCAGAGAGAGAGAGAGAGTGTGTACAAGCAGGGAGAGCAGCAGGCAGAGGGAGAAGCAGGCTCCTCACTGAGCAAGGAGCTGGATGCAGGACTCAATCCCCAGATATTGGGATCATGACCTGAGCTGAAGGCAGACTTAACCCATGAAGCTGCCCAGGCATCCCACGTCCAAAACTATTTTAAATAATAGTGTTGATTATAGACACACTTTCCTTATTTTTCATCAAGATTGGAATGCCTTTAAGAATTTCCCTTAAAGCATGATACTGGCTTTTGGGCTAAAATAAATAGATTCTATTGCCCTTAAATATTTTCCTTTTTTATTAAGAAAGAAAATTCTTTCTAAACTGCCTCCTTCTCTGGCCCCCTCCACATTGGGCTAGACTCTGCAGTACAGAATGACTTGTTATTCCCTGAGAAATTCTTTTATTTCATATTTTCTGGCCCTTGCCCCAAACTAGGCCCTCTTCATAGAATGCCCTCCCCCTGGCTTCTATGGAACAAGGCCCAGAACAAAGTCACCTCTTCTGAGAACCTTCCCAGTTCTTTCCCTCTGTCTTGTCTCCTTACAGCATGTTTCATGCTGGACTATAACTGCCTGTGTCTTCCTGTGCTTTCCATACAAGCCTGTAGGCAGCTTGGTGCCTGTAGGGTGGCATGTCTGGGTTATTTGTGTGTCTTTAGTGCCTAAATAGGACCCAAACAGACTTAATACACAATAAATGGTTGTTGGATGCATGAATACTAGAATAAAAGCTAACAATGTATGAGTAGTTACTAGATACCAGGACTTATGCTAAGCATTTCCCATTCATGATCTCATTTTATATGTACAAAAATCCTGTGATGTAGATGCCTATTATCTTCACTTTGAGAAGATCAAATAGAAGCTCAGAGAGGTTAAGTAGCAAGTGATAAGTCACACAGCCAGAATGTGAACCCAGGTTTGTTCAGAAGCAGTGCCCAGGCCCTAAGTCCCTAGGCCATTCTGGAGGCTGTAAGTAAGTGTGTGAATGAAGAAATACTACATTACTAGGCCTTGGGTGGTGGTGGTGGGGTGACAGTGGCTGGCCTGGCTATGGTACCTGGGGAGAGGAGCCCTGAGACAATGTCTTCTAACTGGTGGAGCTAAGAACGGGGTGACTAACCTCCTGGATTGAGGGGTTCTCTGAGATACTGGACTTGCAGCACCTAAATTGGGAAAGTCCTGGCCAAACTGGGGCACCTTGTAATGGAGCCATAAGCCACCAGTTCCCTCTCCTTGAAAGTAAGGACTTGTTTACCTAGCTAGGGAGAGGAGAGGCAGCCTTGGAAGGTAGTAAGCTCCCCATCATGGGAGCTGTAAAAGCAGGAGGTGGAGACTCCTTTACTTTCCTATTTCTTCTGCTAGCTCTTTGGGACTCTTCAGTGATCTTATCTTGAGGGGTGGGCTCCTGGTTTGTTCCAAGCTCCAGGGTCCCCAGAGAGGACAGAGACAGGGTAAAGGCTCTGTTGCTAACTGCTTGGTAGCCAAATGCTTCCCTGGATGGCTTAGGAGAAGCTGTGGGCAGACTTGATCCATGTCATATAGATAGTGGTGCTCCTGCCAAGCCCAATGGCTCCTCTTTCCAACAGCGCTCCTGGAGAAAGGTCCCCAGGAAGGGGGACAGCAATCCAAGAAAACTGGGCATAAGGAGGTGGACTGGAATTTCTGTCTCCTGCTTCCATCGTATGAGTGGTGGGTTCCTGTGGGTAGGGAAGACTCCTTGGTTCCTCTCCCTGTCTTGGGGTGTTCCTCCAGAGGGATTCCAGGACTCAGAATGAATCTAAGACTCAGCAAGGAGAAGTGGTTGGTGTTGGGGATGGGAGAGTTGGAATTTCTTTAAAGACTTCTGGATTTGTCAGCTCCTATCAACGACCATGTATTTTTTTTTTTTTTTCTGTAAGTCATCATGTCTACACCCAACGTGGGGCTCAAAATCACAACCCTGAGATCAAGAGTCACATGCTCTCCTGACTGAGCAAGCCGGAGCCTCCATGTACTTTTGGGTTTTAGCTCATATACACTTAAAACATCTTTATTTTTGAATGTAGCATAACGTGCAGTAAAATGTGTGTCTAAGTGTATGGTTTGGTAATTTTCTACATAGGTATGTATACCCACATAACCACCCAGCTCAAGGGGTAGGCATCTCTAACACCCCAGAAAGTACTCCTACCCAGTCTACATCTGCCCCCAGAGGTAAACGCTATCCTGTCTTCCATTGTTTGAATAGTTCTGCCTGTTCTTGAACTTCGTATATGTGGCATAATACAGTCAGTAGTCTTTTGTGTCTGGCTTCCTTGATTCAACATAATAAAAGTGTGATTTGTCCATAATGTTGCACATTCTGGTGGTCCATCACCTTCTTATTGCTCTTATTGTCATAGAAATGCCCAACTCAGGGTACTTGGGTGGCTCAGTCAGTTAAGCAGCTGTCTTTAGCTCAGGTCATGATCCCCAGGTCCTGGGATCAAGCCCCATATTGGGAATCCCTGCTTAGTGGGGAGTCTGCTTCTCTTTCTCCCTCTATGCTCCCCACCGCTCCCCACTGCTCCCCACATGCTCTCTCTCAAATAAATAAACAAAATCTTACAAAAAAAAAAGCCCAACACATTGATCTAGTCTCTGTGGATGGCCTTTAGCTCTTGCCAGTTTGGAGCCATGGTGAACAGGGCTGCTGAGAACATGTATGGCACATCTTTTGATGACCTTATGCACTCATGTCTGGGTAAATCCTAGGAGTGGAATTGCTGGGTCATAGGGTAGGTGTATATTTATTTAGCAGAGCATGTGCTACCTTTGTTATAAAAGAAATTTAGAAAAGCTGACAAGTGATTTAATATCACTTTACAAGGAGCACATAGTATCGTGTGGGAGGTGAGCCCAGAGCTTTCTGGTGCCCCAGTTCCAGCTTCTGGCTACGTGGCTTGGATTCCAAGAGGAAGATCAAGCCCAGGCCTTGAGGCTGGCCAGGGAGAGGATGAGCTGTATCCAGGCCCTCTCAGGCTCCCTTCCAGGGAGGACAGGACAGGATCTGCCTGTATGTTGTCTCCAAAGGCAGACCTTATAGACATTCCTGTACATTCTGATTCAGGGCTTCACTCTTTCCACCTATGCAGTGGGCTGGGAAGTGGAACACTCGGTGACTTCCGAGGTTTTGAGGTCTTTGGCATCTGCCTGGCAGTCTTCTCTTTTAGCCCCTCTCCTCTGTCCATTTAGCTACTATCTTTGGCGGTGCTGACACCGGCAGGTTTTTAGGGGTCGGGGAGTGTCCCTGGGTCCCCAAGCCTCTGCCGGGGTGAACTCTGCAATCAGGGCCCCTAACTCAGCCGCAACCATGCCTCAGGCTCCCTGGGAACACAGTGGGAGAAGGGAGGAGTGGGTCAGCCTCAGCCATTTCCGTGAAGTTGAGCAGCTGCTGTGCAGTTTGGGAAGTTATGGATCTGCCCCCGGGGGGCACCCCAAGGAGGTGCTTGAGTCTGGGGCCCTGGCCACGGGTGTGGGGGCGGTCATCTCACCCTCATATGAGCTTCGGACTTGCACCCATACCCAGCAGCTGAGCATAAGTACTCACCAGTGCAATCAAGTACTCTTCGGCCTGGTGAAAATCTCCAGCAGTACACTGAGCTGACCCTGTGGCCCAGTGACACCACTCACAGGGAAGCTGAGGACACTCCCTGAACCCAAAGTCATGCGAAGGAGTCCATAGGCGCTGCTCACTTGGAGAGCAGCAAAAACTAAACTATAAACCTCAGGACAGCTCTGCATTCACGTCCTGGCCCTGCTCCTTCCTGAGCTCTACTTCCTCAGGGGGGAGATTTACTGTCTTTGTGCTTTCTTGGGAGGATTAAGTGAAATTCTATCTATGACACGCTTGTCTTAGGCTTGACACATGGGGTGTCATCAGCAATGACACCAGATCCTACTGTTGGCATTTCCCACAGCCCTCGAGGGGAAGTCCTAGAGATGGGGTCTTGGTCAGGGGTGGCTTATTTGAACAAAGCACCCGAGCATTACCCATAGCTTGAAACATTACGTGACCCCTCAGGGTGCTTTTCGGGTATACTTTGTGGTTCTCCTTTCACTGTGTTTTAGGAAGTCCCGACTCATACCCAGACCCGTTCCTCCTTCCTTATCAACAGCTGTCACTGTCCAGTTTTTTCCTGGACTCTGACTTCAGAGCTGTTGGATTTGAGCCCTGTGTACACCCCCAATTATAGTGTATTCAGAGTTATAGTGATACGTCTAAGAATATCAATATAATTGGTACTACTCTGTCTGCCCATTTATCTCTTTTCACATCATGAAGAAGTAGCCACATGAATTGTTTGGAAAGGATGGTCTGGCTTGGTGTCTGAGTTTGTTCTGGCTGCTGTAACAAAAATATCATAGGCTGGGTAGCTAACACACAACAGAAATTTATTTCTTATAGTTCTGGAGACCTAGAAGTCCAAGATCAAGGAGCTGGAAGATTGCGTGTCTGATGAGGGCATCTTCTCGGGTCCTAGATAGCCATCTTCTTGCCGTGTCTTCACATGGTAGAAGGGGTGAGGGAGCTCTCTGGGATTTCATGTGATTCATTCATCAGATTGCTCAGGAAAGACCATAGGCCCCATCTTCAAACACCGTCACACTGGGGGGTTATGATTTCAACATATCTATTGTTTGGGAGGGACACATCCAGTCTACAGCACTTGATGTCCATCACCTTACTCTAGAGTGGTTCTAGATGTGGGGGCACTGGGCAGGGTCAGAGAGATGAGCAGGTGTCTGCAAGGCTTCTCAAATTAATGGTCGGTGACAAGCCATTGCTGATTGATTGGGAGGCCATCTGTATTAAAATGGCAGAGAGAACAAATGGGTTTTAAACGTGAGCTCCAAGTCAGCAGTCCCTAGGACAGTCACTAAATGTGGGTGTTACTTTGTGATCAAGCTCCTTCAAATGCTGTCAATTCTGTGTGGCTGCTTCATGATAAATAGAGGCAGAGGTTGATGTGTTTTCCTGTGGGCTGTTACCTCCCCAGCTATGCAAGAGAATCCGGTTAGTAAAAATGATAAGAACTAGCATCTGTTAAACATTTTTTTTGTGCCCGCACTGTGCTGGGCACTTTTACACATTTTCTCTCCCTGACTCCTCAAAATCACCCAGGGGATGCATGTGATCATTAGTTTAGAGAAGTTAAGTGAACTTATTCAGCTCGTAAGTGGCAAATCTGGGACTCAAACCCAGGTTCACCTGTCAATTTTGCAAAATCCAAGCTCTAAACATGCTCTAAACCCATGTCCTGACTTGGGTTCTGCAAGTCACCAAGTCCTAAGCTCCCTATCTTTTGCCTGGAACTGGAGAGTAAGGGACTGAAATTGCTGGATATGTGATTAAACTAGAAAATCCACCATGTGCTCATCTGCAAGTAATAATCAATGAGAGAATTAAATGTAACAGGAAAAAGATAGAATTTTAAAAGGTCTAGTAATCAATAGGCAAAGAATGTGCAATAACCCAATGAAGAAAACATGAAATATTATTAAAAAACACACCCCAAAATAAATGAGAATATGTACCCTGTTTATGGAAAGGAAGACTCAATTTCATGACTACTTTAATTTTTCTGAAATTAATTCATAAAATATATGCAATATAAATTAAAATTATAGCAGGGTTTCTCATCAAATTTGTTAAAGTGATTCTAAAGTCCATACAGAAAGGTAAAAGTGCATGAACAGCTAAGACAAATCTGAAATAGTACAAGATAGGGGTCTTACCCTGAAAATACCCAGATTCATTATAAAGCTTTGATAAGAACACATCCTGGTTTGTAGCACAGGAGTGGACAAATGAATCAATGGAACAAAAAAGAAATCCCAGAAGCAGACCCAACTTATATGGGACCATGGTGCATGATCAAAAGGCAATACAAGGAGCTCCTTGGTGTCTCAGTCAGTTAAGCATCTGCCTTCAGCCCAGGTCTTGATCCTGGGGTCCTGGGATGGAGACCCATGTCCGGCTCCCTGCTCAGTGAGGAGTCTCCTCCTTCTTCCTCTGCCCTCTGCCCCCTGCCCCCACCACCCATGCTCTTTCTCACGCATGCACATGCTCTTTCTCTTATCTTAAAAAAAAAAAAAAAAACGGCAACATGAGTCTGTAAGGGGAAAGGATGGCCTATATAAATATAGGGTTTGGAGAGCTTTCTGTATGGAAAAAAATGATATCAGATCCTATCTCAGTATATAAAAAAATAAGTAAGATGAATTAATGGCTTAAATGTGAAAAACAGTCTGAAAGTTTTATAGAAGATGAGTAGGAGATTTTTTCTTTATGTCTCGGGATAGGGTAGGAGTTCTTCAGTAATTACAAAAAGCCCGAAATCATAAAGGAAAATATTGTTAAATTTAGGCTCAACTGAATCAAATATTCTTGTGTAATAAAAGGGCCTCGCAAAGTTAAAATTTGAGCAGGAGTCTATGGAAAGACATTTGTGGCATACCTAGGATTAATATCCAGTATATAAAGAATTCTTATTAATCCATAAGAGAAAGACAACCTAATAGAGATATGGGGAAGAACATGAATGATTCACAAAAAAAGAAGAAGAAGTAGTAGTAGTGATGGTGAATAAGCATAAGAAAGATATTTAACTTCATTACTTATAGAAGAAAGGCAAATTAAGCAGCAAAGAAATTCCATTTCACATCCATCGATTGGCAAAGGTTGGAAAGTTTGACATTATTGAATGTTGATGAAGATGTGGGAAAATGAGAACTCTCAAAGACTGCAATTTGGTAGTCTCTTACACAAATTGGAAATGTGCGTACCAAGTGACCAGCAGTTCTGCTTCCAAGAATGAACCCTAGAGAAATCCTTGCTCATTGATCAAGGAAATGTCAGGGATGTTAAACTTGAGAGTAATTAAATAAACCAGTATTAAATATCTATAAAGCAGAATATCATACTGTAAACCAAATGAACCTGAGTTATATATATCAACATTGAATAAATATTAAAAAGTATAATTTTGATTTTTAAAAGTGTTCTGTGTTGTATTGTGTCACCCCGAAAGATTTGTTGATATCCTGCCTCTGAACATGGCCTTATTTGGAAATCAGGTCTCTGCAGAGGTTATCAACCTAAAGTGAGGTCCTTAGGATGTGCCCTAATCCAATAGGAATGGTATCCTTATTTTTTGTTTAGGATTTTATTTATTCATTTGAGAGCAAGAGGGAGAGATCTTGAGCAGATGTGACGTGCAGAAGGAGAAGGAGAAGAAGACTCCCCACTGAGTGGGGAGCCTGATGCAGGGATTCATGTAGAGCTCAATGCAGAACTTGACATGGAACTTGATGAGAGGCTTGATGCGGGGCTCGGATGAGGGGCTCAAACCCAGGTCCTTTGGATAATGACCTGAACTGAAAGCAGATGCTTAACCACCTGAACCACTTAGGTGCCCCTGATTGGTGCCCTTGCAAAAAGAGGGTTATTTAGACACAGACATGCTCAGAAAGGAGAATGCCAGGTAAAGGCAGAGACACGGTGGGAGAAGGCCAGGTAATGACAAAAGAAAGGTCAAAGCAAAGCAGCTGGAAGCCAGTAACACCAAGGATTGACAGCTGCCACTGGGAGTCAGAAGAGAGCAGAACCTCCGATGGAGCAGGGCCCTACCAAAACCTTGATCTCAGGCTTCCAGCTGCCAAACCTTCAAGAGAACACATTTCACTTGTTTTAGGCCATCTCGTTGGTGGTACTTTGTTTATAACAACCCTAAGAGAATAATACATAAATATTTAGTATAATAAGATATTATTTACATAAAATCTTAAAGCACACACAACAATACTATGTATTGTCTGTGGGTTTTAAAAAAATGGACTGGGAGGATACATACCAAATTTTTTTTTAATTTTTTAAAAAGATTGTATGTATGTATGTATGTATGTATTTATTTACATGTTTATTTATTGAGAGAGGAAGAGAGGGAGAGAAAAAGAGAGAGAATAAGCAGGGGGAGGGGCAGAGGGTAAAGAGAGAGAGAATCTCGAGCAGACTCCACGCTGAGTGTGGAGCCCGATGTGGGGCTCAATCCCGGAACCACGAGATCAGGGCCTGAGCCAAAATCAGCCGTTGGATGCTCAACCGACTGAGACACGCAGGTGCCCCTGCACATGACAAATTCCTGATGGTATAGTTGCCTCTGCTTGAGGAAGGGAAGTGGAACTGGGGAGGGGTATGAGAAGGACTTCAATTTTACATTCTTCAACATTTTGTTTCTTTCGTTAAAAAATGTCTAAGGCAAAGATGATTGATTGCATACATTTGTTAACTCAAGATAGTGGGCGTGTGTGGGTATTTGTTATGCTATATTCTCTGGGTTCTCTGTTATAACTGAGTGTGTATCTGTGATCATGTATGTATCATGTACATAATGTGAATTTCAAGTCTTTGCTTATGGACTATGTGTGTACATGCGTATCTCCCGTGTTCCTGCTTGCTCTGGCTACCTTCCGGGCATCTTCTGTTGTCCACATTCTTGGGGCATGGTGGGAACAGCCTAGCTGGGTCCCACCCCAGTGAACCTGGGTGACGAGTACAGCTTTGTGATGTATCAGAGACCTACTTTCTTCACACCTTTCCTTAGGGGGCAGCTCCCGAATATTCTGGATAGCCAACAGCCCCAAAGTCATAGGCTACAGGGGCACGAGGCTCACCGGGACCTGATGGGAGCAGGGACGGAGGCAGGGGCTGCCTCCCACAAACCCCTCGGTCCCTTCTGAATAACTTGATTCCTAGCAGCCAGGACCACAGTTGGCAGAAGCACCGTGTAAATTTCTCCCCAGGAAAGTAGAAATGATCCAGCGCCAGGTGGGGGAAGGATCCTGGGCTGGGCAGTGAGTGACTTACTCCATTTCTGCACCTTTGAGACCATGGGCAAGTGACACCCACCTCTAAACATACACTAAGTAAGTAAGTGGATGAGCACAGGATGACCGGTGACACACATCACTACGTGACACTTCCGCATTTGTGAAAGACATCGCTAGTCAATCACAGCATGTTTTCTGTCTGAGGTCCTGGGCCGCCTCAAAATCCTCCTCAAGCAGGTCTCTGGGACAAGTCAGCCCAGCTGCTTGGGAGATGAGACCACTCCTGGGGTCAGGGAGTCCTGAGGCTCTTTTTGACTTGAATGTTCTAGGATCCTGACCTCTGGGTGGCAGTAAAACACCCCGGAAACGTTCTCAGTTACCTCACCTGGCAAATGGGGTCCAGAACCCCGCTGGGATCTGCTCAGAGCCTAAATGAGGTATGAGACCTGAATCATGCTTATCGCAGACACTACTGAGCATGTGGAGAAGGGACTTCGTGACCTAGAAAGTACAGGGGAGACTAGGACAGGACCTGAAGCGTTCCCCGGTCTCTCCTCATGTGTCTTCCCTCACCTTCTCCCCAGGCTGGGCGGGGCACCCAAGCTGTCCTGGGCTCCTATGGGTGCTGTGCTGTGTGCATCTAATTCCATGTTCCCCTAAACCCTGCAATGGTAAAAAAACAATTATTATAATGATGATAATCATAATAGCCAACAGCTATAGCTCTCAATGTCTTGTAAGCTTATTTTGAGTTTATACATATTAATTCATTTTACCTTCATAGCTACCCTATCAAATAGGTACTATTATAGTCCCCATGTTATACATAAGAAAAACCGAAGCACAGGGTGTTCAAGTCATTTGCCCAGACTCACATGGTTAGCAAGTGTCAGACCAAGAGCTAGGACCTCACCAGTCCTGAGTGTGAGCCTTTCCTGCCTTTCATAGGTGGGTTCCCCCACCCCCATTTAACAGATGAGGCGACTGAGCTGTGGAAAGGTGGGGCTCTCGTCGCCCTGAAGAGGAGATTTCAACCCAGCCTGTCTGGCTTTTCTCCTGTACCATCCAGATTTGCTCTGGAACTTCCAGGCCCTCAGGGAAAATAGCAGAGTGCAGGGTCTCTGAATTGAGGTGCTTTGAGCCCACAGCCATCCCATAGGGAAGCCAAGGCTACTACTCCCCAGGAAAGATGAGGATGCCACTGGGAAGGGTGGAAGCCCTGGGTGGGTCCATGCAGGTGGTCTCTTTGGGGCCAAGGAGGGGGTGGGGTTTGAAACTGCCACTGTGGCTGGGCCCTCCTAGGGGTGTAGGAGTTGGCGGTGTTGCCCACCCTCTGACCTCTCAGGGCAGGAAGACAGATGAGGTGGGAGCCTCTCAAGCCGTTTCCTATACCAAGACTTCTTGGCTTTGAACAAGGTACTTTGCCTCTCCTGTTTTACTCTCCTCATCTGTGAAATGAGCATACTAATCCACTAGAAACCTCTCAGTTGCTATTTGGTCCAAGTAGTTGATTAGGTAATCAAAAGACTGGCTGAGACCCACATCCATAAAATGAAACTGGACCATTTCCTTACACCACACACAAAAATAGACTCAAAATGGATGAAAGACCTCATTGTGAGACAGGAATCCATCAAAATCCTAGAGGAGAACAGAGGTAGCAACTTCTGTGACCTTGGGTGCAACAACTTCTTGCTGGACATGTCTCCAAAGGCAAGGGAAACAAAGGCAAAAATGAATGATTGGGACTTCATCAAGATCAAAACTTTTGCACAGCGAAGGAAACAGTCGACAAAACCAAAAGACAACTGATAGAATGGGAGAAAACATTTACGAATGTCTTGTCAGCTAAAGGGCAAGTATCTAAAATCTATAAGAACTTATCAAGCTCAACACCCAAAGAACAAATAATCCAATCAGGAAAAGGGCAGAAGACATGAACAGACTTTTCTTCAAAGAAGACGTGGCCAACAAACACGTGAAAAAATGCTCAGCATCACTCGGCATCAGGGAAATACAAATCAAAACCACAATGGGATATCATCTCACAGCAGTCAGAATGGCTAAAATTAACCAGTCAGGAAATGACAGATGTTGGTGAGGATGTGGAGAAAAACCCTCCTATACTGTTGGTGGGGATGCAAGCTGGTGTAGCCACTTTGGAAAACAGCATGGAGGTTCCTCAAGAAGTTGAAAATAGAGCTACCCTATGACCCAGCAATTGCACTACTGGGTATTTATCCCAAAGATACAAATGTAGTGATCTGAAGGGGCACGTGCACCCCAAAGTTTATAGCAGCAATGTCCACAATAGCCAAACTATGGAAAGAACCTAGATGTCCATCAACAGATGAATGGATAAAGAAGATGTGGTACAGATATAAATACGGGAATACTACTCAGCTATCAAACAAATGAAATCTTGCCATTTGCAACAGCGTGGATGGAACTAGATAGCATTATGGTAAATGAAATAAGTCAATCAGAGAAAGACAATTATATGGTCTCACTCATATATAGAATTTAAGAAACAAAACAGGATCACAGGGGAAGAGAGGAAAAAATAAAAGAAGATGAAGTCAGAGAGGGAGACAAGCCATAAGAGACTCTTAATCACAGGAAACAAACTGAGGGTTGCTGGAGTGAGGGAAGTGGGGGGATGGGGTAACTGGGTGATGGGCATTAAGAAGCGCGTGGCACGTAATGCACACTGGGTGTTACATAAGACTGATGAATCACTGATCTCTACCTCTGAAACTAATAATACATTGTATGTGAATTAATTGAATTTAAATTTAAAAAATGGTTGGCTGAGAAAGGCAGTCATGAAAAAAGGATTTGTAAACACTTGAAACACTTTATTCTAGCTTAAGATAATCCATGTGGGCCAACATTTCTACTTCAAGTTCAGGTTCTCTGGCTGGAGTTCCATTTTTTTTTTGCCTGCACCCACAGAACATTGCTAAAGATTTCCAGTTCCTTTTTCTTTTTAAATGGATCATTGGAACTCTTGTGAAGCCATCTGAATTTGGAATTCTGCATTGTCACTATCCCCACCCACCCCCAATCTTCTCCAAAACTACAGCAACAGATCTATTTTTAGCAGTTTGTCTTTATTGCATATTTCCAAAGCATTGGACTTCATTTTTCTCAAAACATTACTTCCTCCCTACCCGCTCCCCCCCCCCCCAGAGTCAGATTCCGCTCTTTGTTTTATTTAGCTAAATTACATAATTATAACAATCAACACAAGTTAGCCAAAGCTTTTTGGGGACACACTTCTGATTCTGGTAGCTCACAGCTCCACCAGTGGGAGCCAAGCCCTGGCAGGGCAGAGGAGGCTCCTGAGGCTGGAGCCATGAGCCCGGTTAGGAGGGTGTCAGGATGTTTCAACCAGGGACAGGAGGGTGGCCATTAGTCCAGCAAATTGGCTAAATGCAGGTCAGGTTAGCCGACTTCTCTGTGACATCCGTTGTAAGGCTGCGGGGAGGATCGGGAATGTGCCGGCATCTGCCCAGCCCATGGGAGCCCCCAGTGAGCTGCTGTTCTGCTGCTGCCCTACACCCCCAGACCCCTAGCACATCCTGTCAGTCGCCTAGCTTCGAGGATCAATGGCTGACTCCTTACATGGCGGGGGCTTTTTGAAGGCAGGGTCTACTTCTCTGTCTCCTCAGAGCCGGGGTTTGCCATGGTGTCCAGCTTCCAAACCTGGGCCCTTTCCTCCTGAACCATATGCTGCTGTGTGAGGACACAGCAGAGCTGTGCCAGGCATCCTTCTGGAAATCAGGGAAAGACCCTGCCTTTTTTTTTTTTTTTTAAAGATTTTATCCATTTATTTGAGAGAGAGCACGAGTTGGGTGGGGGTAGAAGGAAAGGGAGAAGCAAGCTCCCTGCTGAGTAGGGTGCCTGATATGGGGCTGGATCCCGGCACCATGGGATCATGACCTGAGCCGAAGGCAGTTCGCTTAACCAACTGAACCACCCAAGTGTCCGAAGGACCCTGGATTTAACACCCAGTTTCTAGGTCCCTTGTGAGTGCCTGTGGAACGTCCTGCAGCCCAGGCAGCTGTGGGTTGAACTGATCTCATGTCTAGAGCTATGCTCCTGGCTCTGAGTGAAGGGAAGGAGGCAGGTAGGCTAAACCCTTCATCTGGGAACCCCAAGGTTGTCCCAGCAGTTCCTGCCTTTCCGGTGGCTTTCTACGATGGCACGCACTAGGCTCCCATTGGGTGAGCCTGGGCAGGTGCGCAGTGGGAGGAGATAGTCTGGGGTAGGACAGAGGGTCCCATTATATCCAGCAGCCCAGCTGCCAGAGTTCCTCTGTCAGAGAACAGGTGCTGGCACCGCTCCGGCCTCCTCCCCCGGGCAGATGGGAGTGTTTGCCCATGTTGAGGGAGAACAGGGATGAGGGAGGCAGGAAAAGGGCAGGAAGAACTTTCACTCACTACAGAGGAATGGTCACTCATCGGAACTCTTTTTTTCTGGTTACAAAAGTAAAATGCAGTCGGTAGTTACATGAAAAGATGCTCCATACCATTAGTCATTAGGGAAATGTCAATTAAAACCACAATGAGATGCCACTTCCCACCTACCAGAACAGCCAGAATAAACAAAACAGATCATAGCAAGTGTTGGTGAGGATGTGGGGCAGCAGGAACCCTCATTCAGGGCCGATGAGAATGGAAAACGGGGCGGGAAATTTGGAAAGTGTTTGGCAGTTTCTCAAAAAGTTAACACGCACCTACCATAAGATCCAGCAAAGCCACACCCAGGCATCTTCTATGCAAGGTAAGTGAAAATGTGTCCAGTCCACACAAAGACTTGTACATGAATGTTCATAGCAGCATTATTCAAAATAGCTAAAAATTGTAGCCAACCTAAATGCTCACCAACTAGTGAATGAAAAAGACAGACAAAATGTGGTATATTCTTACAATGGAATATTATTCATCAATTAAAGGAAACATTAATTAAATGATGGGCATATACTATATTATGGACAAACCTTGAAAACATGGTGTTTAGTGAAAGACACCAGATAACAAGGGACCACCAACTGTATGTTTCCTTTATATGAAATGTCCAGAAAGGGCAAAAATATAGAGACAGAAAAATTAGTGGACGCTTGTGGCTGGAAGTGAATGGAGTCAGCAGTAGTTAGACAGGAGAAACTTCATGGAGAATGAAATCGTCTGAAAAGAGATTTATGGTGATGTTTGCACAGATCGATATAGTTGCTAAAAATTATTGAATTATGCACTTGAAATGCTTGGATTTTATAATATGTGAAAATGTATCTCAATATAGGTGTTTAAAAAAACAAAATGCAAGGGTGCCTGGGTGGCTCAGTCAGTTAAACCACTGCCTTCGGCTCAGGTCATGATCTTGGGGTCCTGAGATCAAGCCCTGCATTGGGATCCCTGCTCAGTGGGGAGTCTGATTCTCCTTTCCCTCTGCTGTTCCCCCTGCTTGTGGTCTCTGGTTCACGTGCACGCTCTCCCTCTCAAATGAATAAGTATAATCTTTTAAAAAGAAAAGATAAAATGCAGGGCCCTCTAGGTGGCTCAGTCGGTTGGGCATTGACTCTTGAGCTCAGTTCTGGTCTTGATCTCAGGGTCATGAGTTCAAGCCCCACATTGGGCTCCATGCCCAGCATGGGGCCCACTTTAAAAAAAAAGAATAAAATACATATTCATAATATCACAAACCATATGCCAACCACATCTGGAGGTCACTCTGCTTGTTGGTGGCACTACTGGGCACAGTCCCATCCCGGGCAGTGGGACCGGAGCGCTGCTTCTCTTACCAACTGCATAGACAGCCTACAGACACTAATGTAACAAGAGGACCTTTCCCCATGGTTTCGCCCTGTAAGAGAATCTTGGTGAATATTTTGCTGCCTAATCTTCCAGGCAGTTTTTCCTATGCATAATTAAGATCTGCAACAGTAAGAACTTCTGCAAAAATGGCATCACCAGCTATACACATGATTTTGCAACTTCCCTGTTTTCATGTGACAATATGCCATGATCATTGTACTCTATCAGTAACAGCCTCATTGAAACAAAATTGCTGCACCTTATTCCATGGTACTGATGTCTCAGAATGAATTTAATCACACTGAAGCTGTTTCTAATCTTTCCAAGATGTAAGCAGTACTGCAACGGACATCCTTATAAACATGTAGGTTGGGTCTCTGTTGTATTTCTGCAGGTTAAATATCTAAAAGTGGCACTGATGGTTCAAAGAACATAAGAATTTTTCATTTTAATAGATGTATTTAAGTACATTTAAGATGTATTTAAAGTAGAGCTCCAGTGGCAACCTGACTACCTCATAAACACAAAGGTCCTCTCATCAATGTTAGTCCCACGTTCCATCTGGTCCTGGTCTCTGCCTAGTTGCTTGCAAGGCTTCAGCCATGCTATCAGCCTCTCCTCTTGTTTGTTTGGTTTGTCCCCAGGGATGGGAGGACTGGCAAGTGCTCAGAACACATCCTTCAGTTCCAGGAGCCACGTGGTCATTGGTCAGCCACTCGAGGGAGGAACATCCATCCTGTGTGACAGGTGCCCTCCATGCTCCCTTATCTACCATCTCAGCCATTGTTATGTGTATAGTTCAGCCGTGTTAAATACATTAAATACATCCACATCACTGTGCCTCCAATCTCCAGAACCCTTATCATCTTGTACATCTCCAGCTTTCCACTCATTAAGTAATAACGCATCATTCCTCTCCCCTCCACAGTCCCTGGCAACCACAATTCTACTTTCTGTCTCTAAGAATTTGATTGCTGTAGCTCCAGTATATTAGGTGGAATAACACTGTATTTGTTTTTATGACTGGATTATTTCCCTTAGCATAATGTCCTTGAGGTCCACCCATGTTGTCACAGGTGTCAGAATTTCCTTCCTTCCTGAGGCTGCATAATATTTAACTGTAGGTACTACACACATTTTCTTTTTCTTTTTCTTTTTTCTTTCTTGGCCTGAATTTTATTGATTGAAGGGTTCACATATTCCTTGCATTTACTGCAATACTTATTTCCACCTTTAAATGAATAACAAAATCTTACAAACTAACAGAATCTTACTTATGTTTGATTAATATGACAGTTATAATTCTCATAACATGTGGCTAATTTATCAGTGAAAATTTAATAGCAGACAGCTATAATAAGCACTTATTACTAAAATTAAATCCCCACTAAAGTAGCACTAATCATCCTTAAAGATTATTATATATAAATATAAAATATACTCTGTAAATATACACATAATATTGCTAAGAGTGTAGTTCAGCCACTATCTGCAAATATAATACAGTAAAAACTCATTGGTTAAAGAAAAACAAATCTCACTCATTTAGAATAAGGTCTTCTTTGATAAAAAGGCTTTCTCTTCCAGTGCTCACATAACACATCTTTATCTGTTCATCCATTGGTAGATACTTGGATTACTTCTACTTGGCTCCTGTCAGTAATGCTGCTATGAGTCTGAGTGTAAAAATATCTTTTTGAGACCCTGCTTTCAATTATTTGGGGTATATATCTACAAGCGGGATTGCTGGATCATATGGTAATTCCATTTTTAATTCTTTGAGGATCCTCCTTTCTGTTTTCCATTGTGACTGCGCCATTTTACATTCCTGCAAACAGTGCCCAAGGGTTCCAATTTCTTCACATCATCTCCAACACTTGTTATTTTATTTTATTTTCATAGGAGCTATCATAATGGGATGGGTTTGAGGTGGTATCTCATTGTGGTTTTGATTATTTGCAGTTCACTAATGAATCCTACCTGGTCTCCAAAGCCCAGACCAGTAACCTCCTCCAGGAGGTTATCTTGTACATCTCCAGATTTCCACTCATTAAGTAATAACTCATCATTCCTCTCCCCTCCAGGTAGTTTTCCCCGTCTTCCTGACTCCACACATTCCTCTTAGACTGTGACCTCTCCCTCTTTCCCCTTCCCTCTCTTTCTTCCTCCCCTCCCCCCATCGGAGAAAGTCAAGACTATCTTGATGACGTTGCCTCTGGGGGCCCAGAATCCAACAGAGACTTTTGTACAGAGTGGGTTCAAAGGGTGTTTAGAGTGACTGAACCAAAGAGTGTATGAATGTGTGGCTCGTTGGAAGGAGGTAGCAGCGTGAAAGAATGGTGGACAGCAGACAGCTGGGTAGATGAATGAGCTGGATGAAAGATGGAAGTGAGAACAGTAGGAAGAAGTCAGGTTTCTCTCTGTCAAATGTTCTCCTGTCATGTCTTGACACCGAGTGCCCTCACAATTATGCTTGTGGGACCTCCAGAGAGAAGCCCTGCTGGGAGCTCTCCTATGTCTCTTGAACCAATGCAAACTGGACTTTTTTCTCTTCTGATTCACCTTCCTGCTCAGTGTGACCAAGCAAGAGGGAAAGAAGACCTGAAATCCAGCCCTCACTCTGCTTGCCAAGTTACATGCCTGGGGCGCCTGGGTGGCTCAGTGGGTTAAGCCGCTGCCTTCAGCTCAGGTCATGATCTCAGGGTCCTGGGATCGAGTCCCGCATCGGGTTCTCTGCTCAGCAGGGAGCCTGCTTCCCTCTCTCTCTGCCTGCCTTTCCGTCTACTTGTGATTTCTCTCTGTCAAATAAATAAATAAAATCTTTAAAAAAAAAAAAAAAGTTACATGCCTGGTTAGAGCTTTGTCATTCTTCAGTAGGAAGGACATCTTTGTCTTTACATGCAATGTGTTCCTTGCACCCAAGCTGTAGGGCTGCAATGGCTCAGAGGGGCGCCTTTTCCTAATTTGGACGAAGACACCTGTTAGGTAGCAGGTAGCTCTGTCCCTACAAGCTCTCCTTCTCCTGCCCTTGTTTCTCTCCTTTCCTTCCTCTTCCTTTCCCCCTATTTCTTGTCCCCCTACACCTGCCCACTGTTTCCCTCTTCCTTCTTCCCTTCCAAGTGGCTGAAGGAAAGAGCCAGGACTTTGGATTTATATTGACTCTGGTTTTAAGCTGCCATATCTTTGATAAAGTCATTGCATCTCTCTGAGACTCAGTTTCCCCCTCTGTAAAATGAATTAAATGACAGAATGTGTGCAAAGTGTCCCATTACAGAGACAGCAAAATATTGCAGTAACTACCAAAAAAAAAAAAAAAAGAGCTGTTATTCATATCATAACCCGCTCTACACATCTATCGCATTCCTTCTACCCTTCCCCTGGAGCCTTTCTTCTTCTCTTTGTTTTTCAATTGAGCCTCTAATTTTTTCTTCTTCTTCTTTTTTTTTCAGAGCGAGGGAGAGAGGGAATGCACAAGCACATGAACATGTGCACCCATGAAGGGGGTAGGGGGAGAGGGAGAGAGAGACTCTCAAGCAGGCTCCATGCCCAGCGAGGAGACCAAGCAAGGCTTGATCTTGATCTCATGACCCTGAGACCATGACCTGAGCCAAAATCAAGAGGAAGGCGCTGAGCCACCCAGGTGTCCCCAAACTGTAATTTTTGGTAAGCGTCTTTCATACGCCAGGCAGAGACCCATGTGGGAAAGAAAGAGTCTTTCTACTTCTAAATGCTTGTTATCCATCCATTCAACCAGTATCTGTTGCTACTGTGAGTATCATGATCTAGACTTCTGTTTCCATGAAGTGCGGTTGGGCCAGCCCATGGGTAACATCATGAGCACAGGATTTATCATGGACTTTTGTCTCTGTGCCTCCAGTGCCCAGGACAGGGCCTGGCACATAGGAGGCTCTGTAAGGATTTGTTTAATAAAGGAATAAATGTTTGGCCATTGAGCACAGGCTGTCAGCACCCTACCCATGTCCCTTCAGCTTATCCCAAGGTCACAGGCAGGCAATTCCCTACGAGCTGGGAGCCTGCTCTCTCTCTCTGCAAAAAGGGTGTCCTCTGGTCATGCTCAACCCACCTGTGGGCAGTGGGAAATGCTGGAGAATTATTGCCCTACCAGCAATCCTCAGCAATGTGGAAAGGAACTAGTAGACAAGGAATCCAGCTTCTTGACCCTCAGCTGACACTTGGAGGCATGTTCTATGCAGTTGCTTGAAGGTCGTCAGGGTGTCTAAGCCCCGGCCACCCACAGTGGTCACTGCTGCAGTAATATACCTTTATCAGCTTTGTTGCTTTCCCTGACTCACCTCCCTGCTCCTTCATCATGTTTCCTGGGACTATCTCCCAAATAAGCTACTTGTACCCAAGTCATCTCAAGGAATCCAAATTAAGATAAATAATGTGAAAATTTTGTCTTTCAACAAATGAATCACTCAATGTAAGAAAGCTGATCTGTTTAAGTACTTACAAATCAATCCATTGTTCTAGGGAACAAAAATAGTTATGGTATTTTATCCTGACATTTATAATACCCCCCCCCCAAAGCACTAGAGCTTTTCTGTTTCTAATAAATGTAAACAAGACTCACTCCAGATTATGAAGGGCATTTCCAGTAAATATCACAGGGCAACTCGAAATAGTCAAATAAAGCACTTCTAAGAAGTGATTGTATGAGGGTCTGTGTGGATGGACACATACACTGGTTCACTGGGGAGGGGTACAAAGAAAGCAAGTGCTACAGTTGGATAAACCTGGCTCAAATCCCAACTCTGCACCGTCCAGCTGCAGCCTTGGGCAAAGGCACTATATCCCTCTGAGACTCAGTATCCCTATCTGTTCAGAGAAGATGTAAATAATCCCAACCTTCCCAAACTGTTATGATAATTAGAGCAGATAATGGAAGCAAAAGCTCTTTGAAAGCTGCAAAGCAAAATTCCTGTACTTGTTGTCATGATTGTCGAATGTCAAGGTAATAAAGCAGAGAAGAGTGCTAAGGACTGTGGGTTTTGGAATCAAACAGATGAGCTCAAGCCTGGGTTTATCTCTTAGCAGTTGGAGGACTGATGAGAAGGTCCTTTGCCTTTCTGATCTTCAGTTTCCTCTTCTGTAGTGGAGTTGGTAACTCCATGCAGTGGGGACGTTTTGGTCTCTGGACTCCCTTATACTCTTTTAAAAACTTTTTAAAATTACATAATCCCCATGCCCAATGTAGGGTTCAAATTCAGAACCGGGAGATTAAGAGTCACCTGATCTACCAACTGAGCCAGCCAGGTGCCCCGGACTCCCTTACACTTTTAAAAATTATTAGAGATCAGAGTTTCTATTTATAATTTATTTATTGATATTTACCATACTAACATTAAAAATGAAATTGTAGGGGCACCTGGGTGGCTCAGCAGGTTAAAGCCTGGCTCAGGTCATGATCCCAGGGTCCTGGAATCGAGCCCCGCATCAGGCTCTCTGCTCAGCAGGGAGTCTGCTCCCCCCCCACTCTCTCTGCCTGCCTCTCTGCCTATTTGTGATCTCTGTCTGTCAAATAAATAAATAAAATCTTAAAAAAATAAAATTGTAAAAATATTAATTAGTTGAAAAAGAACAATAAACCCATTACCTGTTACATAAATAGCATAGTTTTAAAGAAAAAACATTTGTATATTCCAAAACAAAAGTTTGGAGAAGAGTGTGGCATTATTTTACATTTTGCAAATCTCTTTAATGTTTGGCTTAATAGAAATACACTAGATTCTTCCTTTTGTTTTGGCATTCAATCTGTTGTGATATGTTTTGGTTGAAGTATATAAAAAAAATCTGATCTCATGCAAATATGTAGTTGGAAAAAGGAGAATTTTAATAGCTTTTTCAGCTGACTATGGATATTATTCTTTGATGCTATACTAAAACTTAAGAAGTAGTAGTCTTTAAAAGATTAGTTGCAATTTGCACTCTGAATCATAGCAGTGAATTTTCATATTCTATTTCATAAAAATTCATTGGTCTTTTTTGCATTTTTAAATAAAATACATTTCTTTTTTTAATTTAATTTAAAAATTTAAGTATAGTTGATATCTTGGATTTTGAATGGATTTTTTGCAAGATATAATGTAAGGCATTGTGTTTTGGAAAATACTGGTTGACTGTGTTCTGCAGACCTTCCAGATATTGACACATCTTAATATGCAATATCAGAAAATTATAGTTGACCACATCTCATTCATCTTTAAATATAAGGAAACTGTCAAACTCAGTTTTCACTTGAATGCTCAAGTTTTTATTGTATTCTATTTCCATTGTGTTATAGTTGAATTATAAATCAGATTGCTTTCCTAACATCCAAGATAATCCATCTCAATGAGAGTAATGGAATTTTTCTGGAAGTTAAGGGAAAAATACGAAGTCACTTTAGAGGCTTGGACCATCAGCAGACAACCAACCTGGTGAATGCTTTAGGTATCAGGGAGGTGCCAAAATGAGTGTGAGAACGGAGTTGTCAGTCAGGGGCCCAGAAAGGGTAGAAGTAAGATCTTAAAGACACAGTTGGCTGAACTTAATGAATTGCTAGAGGTTGGCCTCTTAATCTGACCTGGAATTCAATGCCATGCTGGTGCCATTCTTTCCTTTCACTTCGGTTTCTGCCATTGCCCATCAGTAATTCATTGTCTAGGACATTCATTCAATCAACATTTCTTCAGGAACTTTCTACTTCAGGCTCTGAGTTGGGTGTTGGGGATATGGACACTGCTCAGCCTCTTTGTCTGACAATGGCTCTTGATCTTTTGGGGAGTCAGATGATTTAACTTATTGTGATAAGCCTTAAGACCAAGGGATGTCCATGAGGCGGTGAGCCCAAAAACAGCTACTCTACTTGTTCCATGATATTAGAGTGGGCTCTTGAAGGATGAATAGGAGTTTGACAGTCAGAGAAAGGTCTTTCTAGGCAAAAGCATATGGAAGTGTGAAAGAAAATAGTCTACTCTTGGGGCGCCTGGGTGGCTCAGTGGGTTAAAGCCTCTGCCTTCAGCTCAGGTCATGATCTCAGCGTCCTGGAATCAAGCCCCACATCGGGCTCTCTGCTCAACAGGGAGCCTGCTTCCTCCTCTCTCTCTGCCTGCCTCTTTGCCTCCTTGTGATCTCTGTCTGTCAAATAAATAAATAAAAAATCTTAAAAAAAAATTAAAAAAAGAAAACAGTTTACTCTGGAAGAATGAGAAATGATAGGATCTCTGGTTAATGGGAAGAGGTAAGGATGAGCATGGAAAGAGACCAGGTAATGAAAAACATTGAATGCTGTTGTAAGGAATTTGAACAGGAGAAATCAGACAGATGGGGTCAAACTCAAGCCAGGGTTTGCATATAACAACAAGTTGGAAGAGCAAGAACTTCCCAGCCCTAACCAGGCACATCATACATCCTCCCTGCTAGAGTAGAATAAATTCAAGGATGTTGGAAGCTCTAGAGGCAGCTGGACAGGGTAGGTACATGATATTTCTGGCTGTGAAAGGCAGGGATGGGATAAGGACAATTCAATGCATTTCGAAGTCATCCAAAGCAATGCAAGTCCCCATTCAGAAATATTTGTTGCCCCTACTGTATGCAGGACAGAGACTCTCAGGGTGCTCAAGCCAAAGGTGAAGAACCCATACCTGAGAGCTGGGTTCTAGTCTCAGCTCTGCCATTGATCGGCTGCATGGACTGGGGCAAACCTCTTCTCTTTGCTGGGCCAGAGTTTCCCCTTGCATCCATTGTAGGAATTAGATTTGCAAATTTTGACTGTGACTCCTAGCTCTCATGTCCTGTGGCTCTGACTTGCTCTCTGATCTCAGACAAGCCCCTTCTCCTTTCTAGACTCAGTTTCATCATCTGTGAAATGGGAGGTAAGGCTAGACTTAGCCCAAGACACGTGGAGCCTGTGCCATAGACACTGGAGTCTCCCCCTCCCCCCAGCCCCGGGTCCTGAGCCGTCCCTCCAGCACACTTTAGCTTCCTCTACATTTCTCATCAAGATGCAACATACTTTAAATAGCATCTGCATGACTGGCTGGTTTTTTTTTTTTTTTTCTTCCCAGAGAAGCTCTCTACAAAGTGTGCCAAGTGGCAGCTGTCAGGGCCGAGGTGGCATTTCCCTCAGTGATGCTGACAGCAGCTGTCCCGGCGCAGGCTGAATGGAATGGAAATGACATCATGTTTATTCAGGAAAGACGTTCTCAGACCCAGATCAGTGTCAGCAAGACGCTGGGATGCTCGAGGAGGGAAAACACGCCCGAGACTCGTCCCTGGATCTCCTTTCCCGGAAGACATGCCACGCCACACGCCACGCACCCCCCACCCCCGCTTCCGCCCTTACACACACACACACACACACACACACACAGCACACGCCGTGCCCCGCAAACCCGTACCGCCCCGCACGAACAGCTCTCCACGTATACCACAACCCCTCACCAACACACACAAACACACACCGATACACAACACACACGATGCACACACTCCCCCGCCCACACACATGTCGTGCAAACATATCAACACATGCCTCGATGACAGCATACACACATGCATCACGTGTTCACAGATAAACCAACACCCAGAGGCACGTGCAGATGCTCGTGTTCGCTCCTCACCTCCATCCACACCGCCACGCATCACAGGCACACGCAGGTAGGGGCTCGGCCGTTCAAGTGGGGGAGGAGCTAAGGCGCTGAATGAAGTGCGTAATTGGATCTTGCTTTTTCTTCTCTGTTTCCTCTCTAAGAGGTGTTGTACCCTCTAATGCTTAGGGCTGTTTCAAGGACCGAACAGCACAAGTAATAACTCGTGTGAGCAAGGCTTTGGAGTTAGGCAGACTTTGCATGGAGGCCAGACTGTGAATTCTAGCTGTGCCCCTGGGTGTGTTATTTAACTACTCTGAGTCTCAGTCTTTGCATCATTAGCATGGGATGTTTTGAAACATGGGATATCAAGAAATCTCCAGCAAAAAAAACCTGTTAGAATAAACAAATCCAGTAAAGTTGTCGGATATAAAATCAACACACAGGGGCACCTGGGTGGCTCAGTGGGTTAAGCTTCTGCCTTCGGTTCAGGTTATGATCTCAGGGTCCTGGGATCCAGTCCCCGGTGGGACTCTCTGCTCAGCGGGGAGCCTGCTTCCCCCCCTAGTCTCTCTCTCTGCCTGCCTCTTTGCCTGCTTGTGATCTCTCTCCCTCTCTCTGTGTCAAATAAATAAATAAAATCTTTTTAAAAAAATCAACACACAAACATCAGTTGCGTTTCTATACATGAACAACGAACCATCTGAGAAAGAAATAAAGGAAATAATCCCACTCACCATAACATTAAAAACAATAAAACGCTGAGAATAAATCTAACCAAGGTGGCGAAAGATCTGTATGACAAAAACTGTAAGACGTTGATAGAAGAAATTAAAGAAGACACAAATGAATGGAACGATATCTCGTGTTCATGGATTGGAATTAATATTATTAAAATGTCTGTACTATCCAAAGCACTCTGTAAATCCAATGCAGTCCCTATCAAGATTCTAATGGCATTTTTTTTACAGAAATAAAAAAAAATCCTAAATTCATATGGAACGGCCAAAGACCTGGAATACACAAAACAATCTTGAGAAAGAAGAGCAAAGCTGGAGGCTGCACAGTGCCTGATTTCAAACTATGCTACAGAGCTATCATCAAAACAGTATGGCACCGGTATTAGGATAGATCAATGGAACAGAGATGAGATCTCAGAGATGAACTCAACAATATATGGTCAACTAAAATTTGACAAAGGAGCCAAGAAAACTCAATGGAGAAAGGATAGTCTCTTCCATAAATGGTATTGGGAAAACTGGATGTTCACAGGGAAAAGAATGAAATTGGACTCCTACCTTATACCAACCCCCCCAAATTAACTTGAAATAGATTAAAGACCTGAAGCCATAAAACTGCTAGAAAAAAATAGGGGAAAATCTCTTTGACATTGGTCTTGGCAATGACCTTTTGAATATGACATCAAAAGCACCAGCAGCCAAAGCAAAAATAAACAAGTGGGTCTACATCAAATCTAAAAGCCTTTGCACTGCAAAAGAACAATCAGCAAAATGAAAAGACAACTACAGAATGACAGAAAATATTTGGAAATCATTTATCTGATGTTACTATCCAGTATATATAAGGAATTCATACAACTCAAAGGCAACAAAGCAAATAATCCAATTTCAAGATGGAAAAAGGACCTGAACAGATGTTTTTCCAAAGAAGACATACAAATGACCAGCAGGAACACTGAAAGATGCTCACCATCATTAATCGTCAGGGAAATGCAAACCAAAACACAGTGAGAAATCACCTTGTTCAAATGGCCATTATAAAAAGGCAAGAAATAACAAGTGTTGGTGAGGATGTGGAGAAAAGGAAACATTTGGGCACTCTTGGTAGAAGTGTAAATTGATGCAGTTACTGTGGAAAACAGTATGGAAATTCCTTAAAAAATCAAAAATAGAACTATCACATGACCCTGCAATCCCACTTCTATGTATATACCCAAAAGAAGTGAAATTACCACCTCTAAGAGATACCAGCATTCTCATGTTCATTACATCCTTATTTACAAAAGCCAAGACATTAAAACAACATAAGTGTCCATTGGTGGTTGAACCAATAAAGGAAATGTATGATAAATATATATGTGTGTGTATATATACATATATATATTTGAAAATATATGTGTATATACATACACATATACATATATGAAAATGTGATACATATGTGTGTATACATACCTACATTACATATATAATGGAATCTTATTCATAAGAAAGAAAAAAAATCCTACCACTTGCAACAATGTGGATGAAACTTGAGTATATTACTCTCAGTGAAGTAAGTCAGATGCAGAAGCGCAAACACGGTATGATCTCACTTACATGTGGAATCTAAAAAGCCTGAGCTCATTGAAACAGAGAGTAGATGGGTGGCTGCCAGAGGCGGGGGTGTGGGAGAAATGGGTGAAAGTGATCAAAGAGTACATACTTCCAGTTTAAGATCAGAAATTCTGGGAATCCAATGTATAGCACAGTGATTATAGCTAGCAATACTGTATGGTATACTAGAGAGTGGATCTTAAAATTTCTCACCACACACACTCACAAACCTAACAATATACACACCTATCAAATCATCACGTTGTACACTGGAAACTTACACATTGTTATACGTCTGTTATATCTCAATAAAGCAGGAAAAAAATGAGATTTTTTGATGCCCATTCATGCATAACAATGATTGCCAAAGGTTTATGGGTTACAACAGCAGCTATTTATTTTTCTTTTTAAGTTTAAAAAAATTAATTTTATTTAAATTCAATTAATTAACAGTGTATTATTAGTTTCAGGGGTAGAAGTCAGTGATTCATCAGTCTTATATAACACCCAGTGCTCATCACATGCCCTCCTTAATGCCCATCACCCAGTTACCCCATCCCCGACTGCCCTCCCCTCTGGCAACTCTCAGTTTGTTTCCTGTGATTAAGAGTCTCTTATGGTTTGTCTCCCTCTCTGGTTTCATCTTATTTCATTTTTCCCTCCCTTTCCCTATGCTCCTCTGTCTTGTTTCTTAAGTTCTATATGAGTGAGATCATATAATTATCTTTTTCTGATTGACTTATTTCACTCAGTATAATACCCTCTAGTTCCATCCACCTCATTGCAAATGGCAAGATCTCATTTTTGATGGCTGCATAATATTTTATTACATACGCATCCGTGCACGCATGCACACACACACACACACACACACTACATCTTCTTTATCCATTCAACTGCCGATGGACATCTAGGCTATTTCCATAGTTTGGCAACTGTGGACACTGTTGCTATAAACATTGGGGTGTAGGTTCCCCTTTGGATCACTACATTTGTATCTTTGGGCTAAATCCCTAGTAGTACAATTGCAACAGAAGCTTTTTATTATTCTCATAATACTATGTGTTGACCAGTAATAATTCTGCTCCATGGGTGTAAGCTGAAGCTCTGGAAGGTGTGAAAGATCCAATATTGCCTCCCTCACAGAGCTGGTGGTGAATGTTGACTGGAAGGTCCGCCAGGGCAGCTGGTCAGGGAGCTCTGTTTTCCTCCACCGGGACCTCTCCCTGTGGCTGCTTGGGTTCTCTCACACCATGGCAGCTGTGTTCCAAGAAGGAGCATTTCAAGAGGTGAAAGTGGAAGCTGCAGACCTCTCAAGGTTTAGCCTAGGAAACCACATAGTGTCACTTCAACTGCATCCCATCAGTCCAAGGAAGTCACAGCACCAGGTCAGAGTCAAGAGGAGTGAAATAGATTCCACCTCTTGATGGATGAGTGACTAGGTAACATTTCAGGAGGGTGGGGATGGAAGATACCCATGTGTTCCCCTTTGGAGACACAGTCCATATCATAAAGATAACAACTTCCCTCTCAAGATTGAACGTAGGCCAAGTGTTTAATGTCCTCACCAGGTGTGAATGTCCTTCACTGAGATCTGCCACAGTCTTTGCATTCCTCTCACGGGGAACCTAGCTTTGACTGCCAAGGAGCGTCGTGGTCATGGATTTGAGAACGAGGTATAATCCTGATTATCTGTCTGTTGAAGTTTCTGGCTCATTGTTCAAGTAGAAAGGGGGAGGGGGAGCACACCCCTTCTACTCTGTGAGCCTCAGTGTCCTCATACAGGGGTCAGGCACATGGTAAGTCCTAGTGATGGCAGTCATTGCTTTTTTTTTTTTTTTTTAAAGATTTTATTTATTTATTTATTTGAGAGAGAGACAGTGAGAAAGAGCATGAGCCAGGAGAAGATCAGAGGGAGAAGTAGACTCCCCATGGAGCTGGGAGCCGGATGCGGGACTCAATCCCAGGACTCCGGGATCATGACCTGAGCCGAAGACAGTCGTCCAACCAATTGAGCCACCCAGGCGTCCCAGTCATTGTTTAAAGTCATTACTATTCCTGTGTCGGGGCCAGAATGGAGTCTGGAACAAGGCCTCCCTGAACTCCCAGCCTTAAGACTTTATACACTGAGGCACTAGAAGGACAAGGACTGTGGATTCATAGAGAAGCTCCACCCCTACCAAACAGGGCTCCCCCAAGATGGGTTTGGCCCTTCCTCCTTTGCCTGCCCCATCCCAACTCCCTAGCTTAGATTAGGCTGTAGATTCTATTGCATGTGTAGAGTATATATCCTTTGTGTTTTTATTTTTTAAAGATTTATTTATTTATTTGAGAGAGAGTGAGTGAGCCTGGAAGGGAGGGGAGAGGGAGAAGAAGAGAGAATCCCAAATAGACTCTGCACTGAGCATGGAGCCTGACCTGGGGCTCGATCTCATGACCCTGAGATCATGACATGAGCCAAAACCAAGAGTGGTTCCCTTAACCGACTGCACTATCCAGGCACCCGTTTGTGTCTTTAAAACCTGACAGTGGTTCTCTTAGGTAGGGAGTCTTATTCCTTTGACCCATGAGGAACCTGAAGTTAAGAGAGGGACAGTGACTTACCCAAGGTCATACCATCACCTGTGGCAAAGTTCTTGCTTCTGACTCTTCTATTTCCACCCTGGCACTGACAGCACCTAGCCCCCCTGAGTTAAGACTTGTTGCAAGATGGGTCCAAGATGGCAGGTGTTGAGATTGAGGGTTGCCGGTGGGGTGATGGGGACATCCTTCTATAACCCTCTGTGGCACACAGCTAGGGATAGCATAAAACACATGGTCTGAAATCAGATGGTCGTGGGTTCGAATCCCAGCATTGCCACTTCCTTGGGCAAGTGACTTCACCACTCCGGGCATTGGTTTGAAAAGTAGGGATAATCAGAGGACCTACCTCTTGGGCTTGTTGTGAAGATTCAACAAGATCATATATATGGAAGTACAGAGTTTAGCATGTGGTGGTGGTGGTGCATAAGTGAAAAAGATTAACAAAAGATCAATGGCCATTGAAGCTAAGGCATGAGTACATGGGGCTTCATTATACCACCTTATTTTTGCACATGTTTGAAATCTTCATTAGTAAAACAAGGTTTTTTGTGGAGTTTTTCCCAATTGCCTGCCACTAATGTAGCTATGATTATAATTGAAGCCTGTTCTTGGAAAGCAGGGGTAGGGTGGAAATGGGTGAGGGTGGGAGGAGCTTTTCTATGAGAGGACCACATGCTACTCCACTGAGGGAGTTGACTGTCATTATAACTCAAGTGTCACTTTAAGACAGGTGCAGCCACCCAAAAGGTCAGGGGTAACTGTTAAAGATCTTACTGACATGTCCTTTGTGTCTAGTCTCCTGCTTGGGTCACCTACCTGGGTATTCCTGATAAGGTCCCAGTGTCTCCCACCCCTACTTCAGCCTGGATCCTCCTTGCTCCATCCTGTCACCCCACCATGAATGAAAAGATGATATTCCAGTTTCATTCTTTCCTTATTTCCCAACTGTTTTCTCCTTCCTTTTTCAAACAACTCTATTGAGACATAATTCACACCTTGGCCATTGTATAAATTCTTTGAAGAATATCTATTCAGATCCTTTGCCCAATTTGTAATTGGGTTATTTGTCTTTTTATTATTGAGTTGTAAGCATTCTTTGTATCTTCTGGATCCAAGTCCTTTATCAGATGAATGACTTGTAAATATTTTCTCCCATTTATGAGTTCCTTCTGTCTTAAGTTGGGGTCTCTTCTTCCAGATTTCACTCTAATCTCATCTCTGTTAAATCCCAGAAATTTACATGGGAAATGTTCCTTTTTGACTGGGTGACCTTTAGCAAGCAATTCAACCTCTCTGAGCTTCAGTTTCTGTACCCGCAATGGGTGGGCAATGCCTGCTTCACTGGGTCATTGGGAGAAATGGACATGGTGAGGAAATGAAAGCTCTCTGGTAAATGTAGACCCAACAGCCATTGCAATCAGAATCCACCTTAAATCGACTTCAAATTTGAAAAAGCATTATCATTTGTGGACAGTCATTTACTTAATGTAAGTGGTACAATATCAAGTTATATTATTATACAAAATTATTTAATGCAGAATCATTACTGTTACGGTTTAGAACCTATAAAATGTGGTACCTATTGGTCATTCCTAGCAGAATCTAGGCATTCAGCACTTCCAGTTTGAGATGTACTGCTGGGCCCACACATTTGTCCCCTATCTCCTATCCTGACCCACCACCAAAATAAAAGAAGACAAGTTAAGTTAAAGAAAGAGTAAGTGCACAATAGCAAATGTTGGGATTGGGGAGGTTCATCATCTTTCTCTTATAAAAACAGGTTCAGCAAATGTGTAAAGGAAGAAAACAGATAGGAGAGCATCGATGGATGGAGTGGGCCCAGCCTAGAATACACTCATGGAGGTTCACAGGAAAGGTCCATGAAAATATTCTGTCCTGGAATGAGCTTTGTTGGAGGGTAAAAGAGAAGAGGGGTTGAGGGCAACATATTACCTGCAGGTCTGTACATCAGATTACATGTTTGTCTCTCCAGCCCTTTTACCCTGTATAGAAAACAGGCCACAGAATTTACCTCAGGCCCAAACCCAGAAGAGTTTTCTATAAAAATAACTAAGAAAACTAAGAGGAATCTAAGGCTCCTAGTATGCATTTTAGTAATCTAGAGTGAAGGTTTCTTCATTCTAACATTTAGGGGCTAACTTTCGGCATACTTGCCTTAAAACAAAGCCTTGCCAGTCATATGCTCCCTTCTATCCAATGTGGAGCACAAAAATCTTCAGTTGGTGGGAAGCCTAGTAGAAAACTAATGTTCTTACAGAACAGCAGAGGAAACCCACAGTCTTTTTAAAAATATTAACAGATACCCAAGGAACAGCAAGCATATGAAGAGAACCAACATCATGAAATTTTCTAAAAAGATCAAGCTAAATGGAAAAACTGACATGAGAGAAAATAGAACTAATTCAGAAAACAGAAGAGAGTTTTTAAATATCATCTAGTTAATACACTCAGGTTATAAAATATTATAGCCACAAAAGCAAGACAGGTTGTCATTAGAAAAATAAACAAACAGAGGATAAAAAATAACTCTGAAGGATTAAAATTATAATGGAAAAATTCACCAGAGACCCTGAAACACATATATGTGCATATATTGTAAGGATGGGTTCTATATGGACCATGTTGAACCTTATAAAGAGTGAACAGAAAACAGAAGAGGGTTAGAAATATCCAAAGAAATAGCAGCAGAGAATGTCACAGTCTTTACATTGAAAGGACCTATTACATACCTAGCACAATGGATAAAATACACACAGACATATCTTTGTGAGCTATCAAGGTAAAGGAGAAATCCTAAAAATTTTCAGAGAGAAAAAACAGTCCACCAAAAAAGAATGGATTCAGATTAACACTATCCCTCCCTTCAGCAGCACTGGGTTCTAAAAGATAAAAAAGAAATATTTTTAACATTCTGAAAGAAAATGATTTTCAACTTTGATGCAATGCCCATCCATATTATCAGTCAAATGTGAGGGAGAGAATATTTTTAGATGTGCAATGATTCATAAAATTTACTTTCCATACACTCCCTTTTAGGAGGTTATTTGAAGACGTTGTCTAATAATAATAAGGAAATAAGCCCAGAAAGAAAAAACTGTGAGACTTAGGAACAGTGAATCGAATCCCAAAACAGAAGGATGACAGTGAGATTGTAGGGTTAGAAAGAAACCTGTCCAAAAAAGAGGACGAGAATGGGTGGGTTAGAAGAGAAGTTTCTGAGGAAGTGGGGGATTCAACAGACTAGTTGAGTAATAGAAAATTTGGGAAAAAAATTGAAGATGTAATAAGACATAAAAAAGAAAACAAAGGCAATTAGAAACCCCAGGAAAAGCAAACATTTGTAAGAAAGTCATGGTCCAAATACAAACTAAACTAATATGTGGCAATATTTTTAGTGTTTGATAGATCATAAGAAAAGAGAATCAATTTGGCTGTGATGTTAGGAAAAGTCTCCTACTAAGTGACCCAAGGGTCTTGATATTTGATTTTAAGAGAAGTGAACTCCCAAGTTATTACTTGACTCATCAATAAGTAATACTCACACAGTCTTAATAAAGTATATGCTATTTCTTGACTTTCAACTCAAAGTCAAACTATAGTCCAAGCACAGAGGTATTTGTTGGGGTTGGTAAATGCTAGTGAAAATAGCTAATAAAAGTGGGAAAATAAAATTGTAGCTGTCAGAAAGGAGAAGCAAGTGGTAGGCGTGCAAAATCCTCACTTTCAAAGTGAGGGGTCAAGAAAATTTTTTTTTTTAAGTAGTTTAAGAGTCAAGAACAAGAAGCAATGGTCTTACGCAAATTATTTGTGTACCACTTAAAGATTCAAAGGTAACGAATAGGAGATTTAGGAATAGGAAAGAAAACCTAACTAGCTAGAGATATGGAGTTACTCAAGAGAGAGAAAGACAAACTCTATTTTTTAATTGTTTTTTTTTTTTTTTTCCAGTGGGACAGAGTAGGTGGGGGTGGGGGTAGGAAGGAGTGGAAAACTTGCTTTTGATCACCACCTTTTCTGTAACATTTGGTTTGTTGCTATGTACACAGAGTGCTGTGATCCAAAAAGAATTGCTCAACAGGGGAAGGAAGGATTTCAGGTATTTTAAAAGAAACAACTCAAGTGGGTATCAAGATTCGTTGTCTGCCATATGGCTACCATTTAGACAATTTCCCCTTCTGTTGAAATCTCAGCTTTGCTTCCTGACAGCTCTCTGATTTGGGCATGTCACTTCTCACAGCCTCAGTTTTATCCCTTGTAAAGAGGCAACAATATCCTTCCCGGGTCAAAGTAGTGCAGGTTACATGATGAGGGATAAATCTCCCAGTGCCTTTCTTCCCTCCCTGCCTCTCCGCCTCCTTCCCCCATCCTGATCAGCCCCGGGGGCGGGGTGGGGGTGGGGAGCTGTTTGGAGCCTGAGGTGTAAGACTGGTTTTAAAAATTCAACAGGGGAAAAAAAAAAAAAAAAAAAGACCTCAGTGTCTGAGAAATGGTCCTTGCAGCACAGCGGTGAATGGATGTTTTGCCTCGGTGCTGCTTCTGCCTCCCAAGGAACAGTCTGGACCAGCTGGTGTGTGTGCGCGTGCCTGTGTACGTGTATCTATCCGCGCGCGTGCGCGCGCGTGTGTGCGCGCATCACAGCCTAGTGGTCCCTGCTTAATGCTCGGGAAGGGGGTGTCAGCTGGAGGCTGCCGAGCGGCAAGCTTCTCGCTGAAAACGGAGGGCAAGGGGGTGACTGCTTAATGACTAGATGTTAAATGTTCCAAACAATTTATACATTTAGAATCCTAAGTTTTCAAAACTCAGCCCGCCGCGCAGTTCTGCAGATCTTGTTTATAACACATTTGGCTAAAATTATCTCAGTGCGTACTGCACCTCCCATATAGCACAGATGCTCCGGAACCTGCAGCTCTGTTTTGATCCCAGATATTCGTGCTGAAGCTATTTGTGTTCGCTGTAAATGAAACACGAAACCGAGGAACGGTGGCTCTGGTGATTTTTATAAATATATGCCTAATCTTCACAGCGGGCACTGGGGTTCAAGTTTTATTTGTGTGTGTTTTTGCCTCCAAGTGCCCCAAGGGGCTTGTTTTCCCATGTGCCTACAGGGGCTGCTGCCTGCTCAGGGAGGAAAAGCCAGGATGGAGCCAAGTTTCATTCCAGAGGACCGTCCTTGTCCTTGTCCCTGGGGAGATCGCTTGGAGCAGGGCACAGATCGGGGGCTCTGGACCCCGCTGCAGCTTTCGGTCATTCTTCTCCCGCCCGAGCCTCACCTTCCTCATCTGTGATATGGGGAGAGCATTATTTTGTACCTCACAGGAGGTTGGGTATGAGGATTAGACGAAATGCTCAATAGATGGTTCATTCATTCAAGTGGTACTTCCTGAGCAGAGTAGGGGTTCTTAAGTTCTGTGGTACAGCCCGATCTGGGGGAGAGCTTGAACCGCTCCAGATGTGGGCACTCCGCCTCAGATCACCTCAGACTCTCGGGTGAGGGGGCACAGGCCTTCGTGGTTAAAACAGTTCCCCAGGAGTTACCCATGTTTGAGAACCACTGACCTGAAATAAGTGCTTCCCAGACTTTGATGTGCACATGAGTTCCCTAGGATTTGTTAAAATACTGAACATGGATGGAGACTAGGTCAGGGGGTGGGACAGGGGTTCTAGAGCTGCGTTTCTTTCTTTCTTTTTTCTTTCTGAGAGAGAAAATGAGAGAGAGAGAGAGAAAGAGAGGGCCCACATAAGCAGGGGTGGGGGAGGGGCAGGAGAGGGGGAGAGAGAATCTTAAGCAGGCTCCACACCCAGCATGGAGCTCAAGACAGGGCTCGATCTCACCGCCCTGAGATCATGACCTGAGCTGAAATCGAGAGTCAGACACTTAACCAGCCGAGCCACCCAGGTGCCCCCAGAGTTGCATTTCTTACAAGCACATGGTGGTAGTAGTGTGGCTGCTCTGAGGTCCACATGTTGAAAAGCAAGATTCTAGGCACTCTGGTAGGTCCTTGGGTACCAAGTTATGGTGGGCAGAGGTAGTTACTGCCCACATAGATCTTATGGGGGGTACAAACAATTTAACAGGTAATGATGGTGATAAATGTTACAACAGGGGAAGGATAGGTTCCCACGAGGTTGAGTCAGGGGCCATCGGACCAGGCTTTGGGAGTCGGGGTGGGTGGAGGGATCAGGAATCTTCCTGGAACAAGATATGTGTTAGCCAAAAGAAAGAGATGTCAGCCCAGGAAATGCTGTCTCAGGCCCCACTTCCCTCTTCGCTTCTGTCTGCTTTCCTCCCTCGGATGGGTGGTCTTTTTTTCTCCTGGGTCATGGCAGGGCATGGCCCACGAGGCTCTTAGGCTTACATCCAAAGTGCCTGACCTTCCATTTGAGTTCTGCGTCCAAAATCCCAGGCCAGGGCTCTGAGTGATCCAGCTTGAGTCCTTTTCCCACACCTGGACCAAAGGATCGTGGCTCTGGAAAGGGTCATGTTGATTAGCTTGACTCTCATGCCAGAATCCTTGAATGGAGTGCGCCCATGTGCGTGTGTGTTGAGGAGCGGGGTTTAAGAACTTCCCAAAAAAAAGGACAGGAGCCCCAGAAATGGGAAGAGGCTGGGTGGCCAAATAGTAAGTGTCCCCTAAACTACATTAAGGAATATGGGCTTTGTGAATAGGCCATGGGAAGTCATGGAAGGTTTTGGGGGCATAGCTTGATCGGAGTTAGGAGAGATTATGCCCCTAGTGATGCAGAGGAAGAACGGAGGAGACTGGGAGACCAGTGGAGGCCAGCACCGTTTTCCAGGAGGGATGAGATGGGGACTGGCATTCTGGGTACCAAAGCAGGGAGAAGAGGTGTGGGATGCGGACACACGGTGCGGAATGAGTGATAGCAAGCAATTGGGATGATCCGGTGTGTGGTCCTGGCGATGGGGGGCCCATTCATTACCCTGGAGGGGGATGGGAATGAAGTCTTCACGTTGGAGTTCACCTGAGTCCCTTCCCCGGGTGGCTGAAGAGAGGAGAGGGCCTGAGATCCATGTTCATTTTAGAAGGTTCAACGTGTGGATACGGAGAGGACACATAAATTCAGAATCGTTGGTACGATTCTGTTAATCTCGCAAAGGGACCCCAAGCCCGTTCGCATAGCTAACTTCGCCAAGAGGCTCAAGGAATTTCTCAAAGGATGGACAATCTTCTATATCAGGGGTCTGCAAACTGTGCCTGTCTTGTAAATATGGTTTATTTGAACATAACCCGCTCGTTCGTGTGTTGTTTTGCCTACAAATACTAAAATATTTACCACTTTGCCCTCCACAGAGAAATCTTTCTGACTCCTGTTTCTTACCAAGTGGACCTTGGCTCCTTCTCACTGCCATTGTCACCCTTGCCCAGAAACCAAGGGCCGCCCATCTTCTCTTCCACAGAGAGGGACTCAGACAGCCTCCGAGATGAACAGATTAAAATCTCTGTTTTTATTTTTAATTTTTAAAATTTTTTAAAAAGATTTTGTTTATTTATTAGAGAGATAGAGAGAGCACAAGCAGGCAGAGCAGCAGGCAGAGGGAGAGGGAGAAGCAGGTTTTCTGCCAAGCAGGGAACCTGATGCGGGGCTCGATCCCGGGACCCTGGGATTATGACCTGAGCCAACCAGGCGCCCCTAAAATCTCTGTTTTTAATTCAAAAGTGTGAATCCTGGTTTACCTGGGCCTACCTGTCAGTTTCCAAAGTCATTACCAGGTAAGATCCCTGGAGGCCTGGTGAGTCCTCATGCAAATAGCATGCCCAGGTGTTCCCAGCATCGCAGTTTGTGCATCAGATTGTCCCTGGGTTTCCACTTCCTTTGGAGAGGGGATGTCAAGCAATTCGCGGGAAGGCTGGAGCTGGTTATTAAGCTTCAGGATGAGAGAGCAGAGAGGAAATTCTGACAATCCAATCGCGAGGGGCCGACCAGGAAGGGAGGGGCGGCGGGAGACATCAGTGCAAACACCCCGGGTGTGCTACCCAGCTCAGCCGGGACGGAAGGAGGAGCGTACTTAAGAAGGATCCAGAAGAGCGTGAGAGGGTAGGAAAGCAGATTTGAAGGCTTGAAGGCTGAGGAAAAGGCAATGCTTGTGAAAGATATTTAGAACATACTCAAGGTCCTTCGGGGGTGTATCTGGGGAGAGAGACACAAGATAGAGGCTCACTGCTTGGTGTGAGTGTAATGCTTACCCAAGACAGAACATTCTGGTTTTTTTCCTTTCCCCTCACGAAGGAGAACACCCTTCAGAAAAGAGAAGGAAGAGCTTCTTTTCATGAGAGTGGCTTTTATGTGCCAGGAGCAAATCAGACATTAGGCAGTCGTCTGTTATTTTAAGGTTTTTTCGTTGAGGGAACATGCACAGAGTAAGTGTTCTGCTCAGCGGCTTTTCACCCACATAACCTGCATCCCCTGTGTCCCCTTTCCAGGGGCAGCCACTCCCCTGACCTCTAAGCCACACATTGGTTTGGCTCTTTGTTGAACCTCCTACAAGTGGGATCACAAAGTATGTTCACCTTTGTGTCAGGCTTCTTCTGCCCAATATTGTGAGATTCACACGTGCTGGTGCACGCGGTTGTGGTCTGCTCGTTTCCATTGCTGTTTTGTGTACGCGCGATGTGTGGATCTGCTCAGTTCTTTCCTTTCTTTTTCTCTCTCTCTACACTACAGTCCACATTCAATCAGGGTTAGATTTCTTGAGCAGGACAAAGATATATCAGAGAATGTCCTTGCATTAAAAAAATTGTGTGTGTGTGCACATATACTGAGAGAGAGAGAGAGAGAGAGAGATAACCCATTCTATTCTGATGAACATTTGTGTGGTTTCCATTTTGGGGCTGTTATGAATAGCTCTGCAATGAACATTCTATAATTGTGCTTTGATGGACGTGTGTACGCATTTCTGGGGTATATACTTAGGAGTAGCGTTGTTGGTCATAGGGTAGGCATAGGTTTAGCTCTAGTTGATACTGATTAGGAAAAATTCTCATTCACATTTACAAACAAGAGGATGGAGATTCAGAGAGAAGAAGGCATTTACCCAGGTTCCTGGGCTCTGAAATCTCTGCCTTGTCCTTGCAAAGTACCGGCAGGGTCGGCCTTGGGGAAGGTTTCCAGTGTTCTGCATTGTTAACCAACATTTCCAGACAATTGAATAAACTTGTCAAAGACACCTAAAAACTGATCCATGCCGACCTGAAGCTGGGAGGGACAATGTGAGTGTTGGGACTTTAAAAAGTGTCATGGGCTTCACTTTAAAAGGAGTTGCAGATCACACCAGGTGGGGACCAGACTATGGCAAGGTCAAGGCTGGGGGAGGGGTGGCAGATGTTAGACCCCAGCCAGGAACCAAGGGCGGAGTCCGGGGACCATGTAGATGCTGGGAATATAAACTTGAGGAAGAGAGAGGTAGGACTGAGTAGGACCAGATGCTGGGAAATCAGGAAAGGCTACAAGAGGCAGTGACACTGGGAACAGGTGCCAGGCAGTGGGTTTGCTTCCAGTTTCTGAGGGTGTTTGGCTACCATGGTGATTCTAGAGTCAAGGGTTCACCTGTCTGACCAGGCTCTACAGAACCTTCCGGGTGGCCTGGAGATAGCAGAGTGTGTGTCCAAAGGTCGGCAAAAGAGTTGGTGAGCGGACGTCTGTGGTGTGTGATCTCTGAGTGTGTGCATCCAGGGGTGGGTAAAGGTATGTGAGCAGGTATGGACAGAGCCAAGGTCGGGGGACTGTCACATCTGTGTGATCTCCTCCCTCTGAGTGTCCCGGCACTTCGGACTTAGTTCTAGCCCATAGAACGCGGCAGAGGCGATGGGATGTCACTCCTGGGATCAGGAACCAAACACACAACACATGCTCACTCATTGCTTTGGCTGGCTAGCACACACTAGAGACCTTCTCCTTGCTGGTTCGATGAGGGATGTGGCCAGCTGAGGCTGACCACGGGACAAGGAGCCGCAGGCAGCCTTCTCCAGTCAATAGCCAGCCAAAACCCAGGCCCTGGTCCTAGGCCAAGAAGAAGTTCATTCTGTCATCAAACTGAATGACGGAGGGGGCCGCTCCCTCCAGTTGAGGCTCTAGGTAAGAACGCAGCCTGGCAGCTGCCTTGATGACAGCAGGTGACACCCGGGACAGAGGACCACACTCCCGACCCGGCGACGCCGCCAGGTCATAAGTATGGGTTGTTTGAAACCACCGTTTGTGGTCATTTCTTTCGCAGCAGGGAGCACCAACACTGCTGGGGCATGTGTGTGTTTCGGGGTGGGGGATGTCACTCGGGATGTGGATTTGGTGGCGTGTGTTCGTGTGTGTGTGTGTGTGTTTGAACACGTGCCTGGGTGTGTGGCTGTTTGGGTCTGTGTGTGTGAGAGTGTGTGTTGGCATGGCAAAGGGGTGTGCCAGTGTGTTCCAGTTCACGTATGTATCTGTAAGTGAGGAAGCGTGTGTGCACACACACGTGTGTGCAGGGCCCCCTCCCCCATCTTCTTTTATTACTTCCTCCCTGGGTTTGATGTTGTGGGTGAATAAAATTTAAAGAGCTCTAAATTTTTTTAGAAAGAGCCCTAAAGGGAGCAGAGCTTTCTGTGCGTGAGTCATTACTAGGAACACCTGTGAACTGTTGATTTTAATTGGGCCACAGCTGTCAGGTTGCTGAGCGGGAGGGATCGGTCCCTCGGCTTGTCTGTCCCCAGCCCCCACCTTCTGTCAGCTCTCTGGGTCGGTAGCCGGGGCAGGAGGGCAGGAGGGCCCTGTGCACCCCGGTCTGGCTCGGGTCCTCCATCCTCCCAGGAGACCCAAGGAAGGGCTCAATGCTTCTGGGAGAGGAGCTAGGCCCGGGTCTAGCCTCGGGCCTCAGCTTCCTGCCCCGCTGCAGGTCTTGAGCCTCCCGTCCATCTGTCCCCGATTTCCTTGTGCCAGGAATCGCCTACCTGAGACCTGGGCCACCTCCTGCCCCTTCATGACGGTGTGACACACACACACTCACACCCATGAATACTCACAGATGCAAACTCACACTTTAGGAACAACAACAGCGAACACAGGTCACGGAGCACAGGCCTGGTTCTCTCCTATGCCGGCATCAGTGATCTCCCCACAACCTGTGAGATGGGTGTGAAAGATCCCCACTTTGTCCACGAGGAAACTGAGGCACAGAGGGGTTAAGCAACTTGCCCAAGGTCTCACGGTGAGTAACACGTAGTCACCAAGGACCTGCGTGTGCGCATGCACACATGCGTGTGCGCGCACACACACATGTGCGTATGTCTGCAACCTCCAGTTACTCTCCACGTGCTCACAGGCACAGGTACTCAAGCACGTTTAACAAAACAATCAAATATTTGCACCCCCCTGCTGCCATCGGTGCTCATATGCTCGGACAGACATGCGGCACGTACACGGGCAAAGGTGCATCTTTGAGCACAGAGGTGAGCCCACCAGCCACACCACTCACCTCCAAACACAAACATACCATCTGCGCCTCTTGAACAACCTCCCAGCAGCTACCCCGATGCTCGAACTAACCCCAGGCATGAGGAACTACGTAGACCCGTACGTGATCGTGATCTCAAAACTCTGCACCGGTTGACATTTTAGAATTCTTAACACAGACCATGCAAGCTCACCACGGATCCACACCCTGTCAGCCCCCTTGCTGAGGGCAGAGTCTGTGTTTGCCTCTTCATGGGCCCATGCTGTGCGGCCCACAGGGGTCCACAGTGGGCAGTGTGAGCTCTTGTGGCTCTCACAACTGCCGGTCTGCAGGGGCTGGAGAAGGCCGTGCCCCTCGGCCCCAGAGACAGCTGAACCTGTCCACTGACCATCACCAATCCAGCCCTGTATCTACACGCGTGCCAGCGAGATAGGACATTTGACATTCATGGGAGCCACTCGGCTACTCCCTGGCACGGGCTGAAATGTCCACCCCTTCTCTCACACTCAGGAAGCCCAGCAGAAAGCCAGAGCGTGGGACCGATGTCATCACGGAGATGGCCCTCGCTATCAGGCATGGAACTCATCATCGGCGCTGCCCCTGGCCTCCAAGGCCTTCATAACCCCGGCGTCACCCTTAGCCTCAGTCTTTAAACAGAATGACCACCCTCATCTTCTTCCTGCCATGCTCCCACATTAGCCCTGTGCCTCAAGGTCACCTTGTCCCTTTCTTTATTCGGGGCAGGGGGTTGTCTCAAGATCACCCCTCAGGCTGTTCCTCTGATGCCCAGCTGCGTCTCGGGCCAGCACTCTCCAGGCTGTGGCCATGGCATGGTGCCCTGTGCTGCCATCCCCCAAAGTTCTTCCCACCCTGCTTGCTGTTGACAGGACAGCGAGAAGCTTCGCACGGAAGTCAGGGATGTCAGGCCGGCAGGCATCAGACCCCCACACCGAGGGGCATTGCTCAGGACTGTGCTCTCTCCAGCCACCCGGGTCTCAGCGGTCCCCTCTCTGGACTCTTCTCTGCCAGGACCCCTCCCTCCCTCTCAGTGCCCACAGGCAGCCAGGGACTCCCCCGCAATGGCCAGAGCCACCAACTCTTCACTGTCTGACCAAACTGGCCCATGAGGAGGGAGTTTTCCTTCAGAAGGGAGCCGTGTTCCCCACGAAGGGCTCTGCCCCTTTCCAGGCCGGCTGGCTCGCAGCTACCTCCATCGCTCACAAAAACAGTTTCTTGGGACTCATCACAGCAGCACACACAAGTTGCCTCCCGCCACACAACCATCCTGCTGTGAAGAAATACTGAGTTAAGTCACCCAGCTGAGGTCACACCTCCCCCTGACAGAGGCCTGGTCGGGAGCTGGAGAAGAAATTGAGGCATGAACCCACACCACGACCTGCAGGGAGGGCCAGCAGGTCTGTGTCCAGAAGGAAAATCCATGCTGCCCCAGAGAGAAGGGCTCCGCGGATGGTCTCCTCGTTTGCTGCATTCAGCACAGTCTCAGAGTCCTCTGTGCCGGGAGAGGGGGCCAGAGAAGAGCCAGAAGCCGGGAGCTGGTGGACCTGCAGCCACGGCCAACCTCAGGGCCACGAGGCACGGAGGAGACAGACCAGCGGGGACTGAGAAGGCTTCCCAGATGTGTGCAGATTGAGCGAGGGGGATTCCCTCAAAGTTCCTGGCACTTGTCCTAAAGCCCCTTTTCCCTCTCCTGCTCACAAAATCCCATGAGAAGGCAAGTGAGGGGAAACTCACCATCCGGGGCACAAATGTCTCGGGGTCCTTGAGGCCATCACTCTCCCCAAAGCCAGCTTGTCCTCTGCTACCCCATTTCTGTGCAGGGGTTTTGGGGTAACACCCGATGCCACCTTTCATGTGGCTTAGTGGGCGTAACTCCGGGCCCTCCCCCTCCCTCCCCCCTTGCGGAGGCACAGTGACTCTTCTCATTGATCCCTGTAGGTAATAATCGGGCTTGGTGCTTGCCTTCAGCGCCTGGGAGCAAGCAGCCCGCAGGGAGTGGGAATTCTGGTCTGCTCCTCTCGGCCACCAGAACGTCTGGGGTAGGCTCCCCCATTCAGCACTTCCCGGGGGCACAGGAGCCTTATTTTGGGGTTCAGCTTATAGACCTATTTGGTTCCCACCCACAACTATGCCCCCTCACCTGAACTTTAGCAGGAGCTAAAGTGACATTTGGCCTTCATCAGCCTTGGCCCTATTTCTTCAATTGGTCAGGACGCAGAGTGGCTCTTGGACTTATCAAGAACCCCAGCAAGAGGAACCACCGTCCACCCTTCGCTTACATAAAAAGTCCTCACTTCTGTGTCCCATGTTTAACCAATGCCTGTCACCGCTTTCTCTGAGACACTACCACTTTGGTCCATCTCCACGCCCCTGCCCTTCGTCTGGAGCTCTGCCACGACCCAAACGATCACAGCCTCCTCAATGGTCTCCCCACTGCCCGCTGTCCTCGCCTCTCCTGGCCACGTGACAGGTGCCCAGAGCCCGCCTCTGTCCCATGTACTCACTCACCGCTTGAGGAAACATCCACATTCTATTTAGAGAGGACCATTCCTCATGTCTCCCCCCCCCACCACCTTTTTTTTTCTCACTTTCCCTCTGGACAGGGAGTCTATTTTTATTTTATTGCATGGAATTTGTCTTTTGAAATAATTAACCACCTTCTTGCAGCAATTTTTCTTCACCCAGGAATGCAAAATCACATAACACGTTAGAATATTTTTTCACACCCACTTTAAATTATGCAGTTGCTGTATTGTGATAAATATGTAGATCGGGGGAAGTTGGGGTGATATGTTCCAAGCCTGAAGCTGGACTCCATCCATCCCAGTCCACAGAGGGGGTTGGCTGGGGGTGGGCAGGGGGCGTCAGCCACTGCCTGGGGTGGCCCAAGGCAAGAACTTTTCCTTCCTGAGACCCAGATCACAGGCCATCCAGCTGGTTGACTGTCCCCTTCTCTGGGGCAGATGCTTTATGGCCCTTAGCTCACCTCAGGCTCCCAATAACCTTGGGATGGGGGCTCCACAGATGTGTAAACTGAGGCTTGGAGTGGCCAGGAAGGGGGCTCTCAGCACTGCTGCAGAGTCTGGGAAGGTTCTGGGTGAGATAACCATTTTATGACTCCAAGATGACTGGTGTGTATCTTCATCTTTCTCCCTCTCCCCCTCCTCCCACTCTTTTCCCACCACCTCACCTTCTTGCTTTCCTGAGAGCATGAGACAATCAGAAGACCACTGCCTCTTTGGATTGGGTGTGTTGGAAAATGGTCAGCGACCAGTTGTCTAGTAAGAAGGCCCTGATTTGGAGCACTTGCCAATTTCCGTGGTGTAAATGTTCCCACTATAGCCAATTTGAAGCGGCTGATGGTTGAGTAACTAGCTCACCAACAAATGTCTTCAAAGTAATGCTCTACTCTTCTGAGTCATCACCACTGCACCATGGGGCTGGATGGTCATGCCCAGGCCCCCCACCCTGTGTCCACCAGTGCACTCACTTGCTCTCCACCTTCCCTGACCCCTGCTGAGGCTGGGGTCTGCATGGGAATGCCCCAGGACCCTCCCCTCTCACCAGCACGGATCTGACCTCTGCAGTAACTTCCTCCTTCCCGGACCATCAATACCTCCCTCTACTCACTCCATCATGTTATCACACTAACACGTTTGATACCCCCCAAAGAAACCTTCCCATGACTCTATGTCCCCTCCAGACTCCACCCGATCCCTCTGATCTTTGGAACAAAACTTCCTGCTGCTGGCTGAAGCTGTGTTCCCCATTCCCTTTCCCATCCACCCCTCAGCCAATCAGGTCAGGCCGGCTTCCCTACCACTCCTGAGGACACTCTGGCCAAGGCACCAAAGTCCAGGAACTGTGGCGGCTGGATCTTTGGTGTCTGACCTCCGGAAGGGCTTGAAAGCAGCCATAAGTCTATCTGCCACATGCTGAGACTTTGCCTCTGCGTTTCCCCCCATTTAGAGTACACTTGCCCAGATTTAGGTTGAGTCAATTTCCTCCTTTCTCCAGGTGTCTGTTTCAACGTCATTGCCCTAATCATCTGATCTAAAAAAGTGTCTTTCTCACCATCTGTGTCCTTTTCCCTGCTTTACTTCTGTCCACAGCTCTTGTCCCCTCCCCCCACACTGGCGTGTTCATATTTAGTGATGTATTTGTTTATTGTATATGGCAGAATGGAAGCTCTGCGAGAACATAGGCTTTGTATTTGGGTCATTGACATATTCCCAGTGCCTAGAACACATAGTAGGTGCTCAGGAAGTATTTGCTAGCGGAGTGAATCAATGGAAGCATGAACAAAGTAGTGGAGCTAAAATTCAAACCCAGATCTGTTCGACTTCAAAGCCTGCGCGCCTCCCTCTGCTGCGTGGTCTGCCGCAAGGCCTGTTTCCATGAGCCAGAGGCCTCAGGGGGCCTCTTCTAAGATTTGTTTGTTCTGTCATGATCTTGTTAGGTTTTTTTTTTTTTCCCTTTCCTTTTGGGTACATGTAGTTAGAGACCTGTTTCTCTCTCACTTAAAAATTTCTATGGCACTGTGTGGCCTTTAGGAAAAATCTGAAATGTTGAGCCTGGGATGCCCAGCCCCACATCTTCTGACACTGGCTCCCTCTAGTCTTGTCCCCAACCCCCACCAGGGCAGCCCACAGTGGCCAAGCACTTGCAACTCCCCACACATGCCTCGGGTTGCCATTACATAGCACCTCTGACTGGATGGCTTAGTCAAGAGAGACTTAGTTTCTTACAGTTCTGGCAGCTAAGAGTCCAGGATCATGGTGTGGCAATGTTAAAGAAGGATCTGTTCTCTCTCCTTGGCAGGTAAATGGCCATTTTTCCCCTCTGTCTTCACATCATCTTTCTTCTACAAGTGGCTGTGTCCTAATTTCCTCTTTTTTATAAGAACAGCAGTCATACTGGATTAAGGTGTATTCATAGGACCTCATTTTACCTTAATTACCTCCTCAAAGACCCTACCTCCAAATACAGTCACATTGTGAGATGCTGGGGGTTAGGACCTTAATATGAATTCCTGGGGGACCCAGTCTAGCCCCCAATACCTTGCCTGGCTGACTCAACTCGGTGTTACTCCCCTCTCTCAACTTCCCACCCTGTAGGGTGCATCGATCTCCCTTCTGCGCTGCCCACCCTGCCCCTACAGGTCATGCTGGAATAGTTTTTTCTGTCTCCACCTCCCCTTTTCAGACCTCGAGTTCCTGGAGTTCAGCTAATAGACCCATTTAGGAGGCAGCCGTTGGCTCTAGCCCATGGTGGGTATTGAGGATAGGTCTCAGTCTGAAGTGGAGGGAGGGAGGGAAGAAACAGGTTGTTGTGGGTTTTTTTTTTTTTAAAGATTTTATTTATTTGACAAAGAGAGAGCACAAGCAGGGGGAGTGGCAGAGGGAGAGGGAGAAGCAGGTTCTCCTCTGAGCAGGGAGCTCAATGCTGGGCTCCATCCAAGAACCGTGGGATCGTGACCTGAGCCGAAGGCAGACGCTCAACTGACTGAGCCACCCAGGCGCCCCAAGAAACAGGTTTTTGAGGAATTTCTTCCTGTTGCTAAAATCTCTCTGCTTCTTACTATTTCCTGAAACAATACCCTGGAGCAGATGACATGACAAACTGCCAAAGACTACATCTTATCTGAGACACGGCCAAGGGGGGAGAGTTCTGTCTGGCTCTCTCTAGGGGCAACTGTGTTTTGAGCAACTGAGGTCACTGAGATCCCATGGACCCAATCTGACTGCTTCACTAACTGGCTTTGTGAGCCTGGGTTGCCACTCACTTCACGACTGTGAGCATAAGTTCCTTATCTCCTGACCTGTTATGCGAATCAGAGAAAACAATGGGTGGTTAAGTGTTTTGAAAAATTTCAGCTCCATCTGGATGAAGGGGTTATATAGTTACATTGTTGCTATTGAATTCTAGGTGGTGACATAGAAATTATTTCCCTTGAGTATCAGATATATTGCTGTTAAATAATAGAAATTTCCTGATTTGGGATAATTGGAGGGAGGGTACTGGTGAATTAGTGATAAGTCTGAATTATAGAGCATTGCAAAATTTTTATTACTTTTAAATTAATGCGAATGAATGTCTAACCCTGTATTGTCAGGAAAAGGTCCCTTAGGAGAGTTGCTTTAATGAACAGATAAGAATCACGGGTAATTAAGCACTCACTGTAAACAAGGGGTTTCATCCGGAGTGGTTTTAGAAGTACTGGGGAACTTTTTCTTCCCAAAGCAAACCATCTTCCCAGTACCACTTGTGTGTTTGGCCGGTCTTTTCATAATCCCTTGCCTGGGTCAGATTATAGAAAATTCTGAGTAAGCAGGATTGTGAGTCACCGAAGCATGGCTATTTCCAAAACGACAGGCTGGGAATGCTGCTCAGAGTAGCAGGTGCTGGCAACCAGCAATCTTGTGAATTGCCCAGGATCCCTCAAGCCTGCAGATGGCTAAAAAGCTGGCACCCTGTCCAACAGCTGCACCCCCCACCACACACATAAGCACAACCTTACCCACACTACCATTTCTCACTTGCACATGTGCTTATGCCCCAATCACATGTGTACTTCCATAAAAGTCACCCACAATCACATGACACACCCATCCCTACACTCAGATATCCATACACATAATCTTATGTGTATGTGTCTTTGCACACACACACACACACACACACACCAAAGCAAAGACTACCACAAAGGCTGAACATTCCTTTTGGGATCCCAACCCTAGGTAAGAGATAAAAGGTCCCAGAGGACTGAGGGCATGTCTTCCTCCTAGAGACGAGAGTACACTAGAGGAGCTCCAAATACAGGTGACCACTCTGCTTTCTGAAAAGAAAACAGCAGTTTGAGATATGATTCTCTACTCTCCATCTTGTCAGAGAGGAGGCAGAGCATCTCTGGAAAAGAGTTGTGGAAACAAAAATCAGGAAGTCAAGAACAACAATAAGGACTTATTGGGCACTAGCCACATGCATCTGTGCTAAGATCTTGATGCATTTTTTTCCTTTGCTCCTTGCAACAATCTAATGAGGAAGGGAATATTACCATCACCATTTTATAGATGAGGAAGCTGAGGCTAGGGAACCTAAGTGATCTGCCTGAAGTGTCACAGCAAGCAGGTGCTGAGCCAGGATTCAAACCCAGGGTTGCCCGTTTGCTCCAAGAGATACTAACGAAACTCTGTATGGGATTCAGAAGAGGTGGACTTGAACCAAACAAGAATTGATAAGCACAGGGTGCAGGGGGTTGGAGACGAGTATTATACTGAATAGAAAAAGAAAGAGAAGAAAATTGCTACTCTGAGAGGTACAAAAACCCATGGGAGTGAGGAAAGACAGGCCTCTTTGACAGCCTTCAACATTAAGGAGTCTGTAGCTCGATTTGCTGGAAAGGACACATAGTGACTGGTGGTGCCCCTTTGAGAGACTCAGGGTCATATGGTCCGGAGTAAAAAATAGCTACCAATTAATGGAGCACTTATTGAGACATTACTAATGGTATTAGAAGCAATGTCTCCTTTGGCCTTCCCAACAACCCTATGGGGGAGGTAAAGTTACTCACATCATTTCATAGATTGAGAAAACTGTGTCTCAGAGAAGTTGCCAAAGTCATAGAGCTAGTGAGTAACAGATCTAGGACTCAAACCCAGGTCTGGCTACATCCAAATCCTATGCTCTTTTTCTATGTGTGTGCACTTGGCTTGTCCTGTTGATGATGGGCTGGGAATCAAGGCTTTGACTACATCCCTGCCTGCTGTAATGGGTAAGAACTGAAAGACTCAAGATCCCAGGTGCTTTCCCCCACAGATTATCAGGGCTGGAAAAGAAGAAGAGGAGGCAAGGATTTTTCAAGTTGTTGATCTCCAAGATCTCTGAGAATGTTACAGAGGTCAGTGACTTGGAGCAAGGGGATGAGAATAGCAGAGTATAATTTTTTTTTTTCTCAGAACCGTGGACAGCAGCCAAGCAGGCAAGAGTGGGGAGCTGTCCTGGGTACTAGAGCTAACAGCTGGGAGAAGAGGACATTTATCAAGTCCACTATGTGCCAGGCACCATTCCAATGCTGTACATATGTCATCTCATTTAGTATTCCCAATGGAATTGAAATGTAGATGTCATTTCCCCCATTTTGCAGGTGCAAAGACTGAAGATCAGTGTCCACGTGTACACACGTGTACTTGTCCACGTGTACACAGCAAGGAATAAAGCTGGGATTTGAATCTACAATGGTCTGCCTAGCAATCTATTCCCTCTTTCATGCTGCTTCCACAGATCTCAGAGACCTCCTGTTCCCCATTCTCACAGGTAGCAATCTATTCCCTCTTTCATGCTGCTTCCACAGATCTCAGAGACCTCCTGTTCCCCATTCTCACAGGGTGCGGAATGAACCCTGAATCTCTCTAGGGAAATCATCAAACAAATACAGGTGACCTTGGGCCTAGGCTGGTGACGGGTTGATTTGAGAATCTTTTTGTGCTGGGAGCAGGGCACACAGGAAATGGACTGTCCTACTCACTCCCAGTCACCCCTGTCTTTCAATCAGAGGTCAGGTTTTGGTCAAGGGGAGATGGTGGCAGCCCTAGTCGATAAAGGGGGTGAGGTGCAAGTCACCTAAGAGCAAGGCCCAGAGATCTCCACCCACAGGCTCAGTTCTCCCATTTCAGTGTGCTCTCAGACTAGCAGAGGTTGAGACTACATTAGCAGCCTCCCCCAATGAATGCTAACTCAATGGCTTCTAGCACCTCCTGCTCCCTGAGCCCCACAGTTGAGCTCTGCCATGTTCTGTGGGAAAGATAAGTCCAAGGAGCTGGGCTGAGGTCTGCTTTAGAAGAGTTTTGAATTATGAGCTATAGAATTTAGATTATTTCCCCTGGAAAACAAGTATCTAAGAAGACACCATCCATTTTTAGAGACTTTAGAGCCTGGCATGGTGCATGGCCATTTCCATATATTTGCTCATTAAATCTTCACTACAGTCTTGGAATGAACTACTTTGAGATAGTTACAAGCATCTCTTTTCTTATAGGTGATGAAACTAAGGCCCAGAGAGGAGAAGGGACTTGCCTGAGGTCACAGAGCTGGTTCCAGGGCAGAATCAGGATAAAAACTCTGGTCTGTGTAGCTCCTAGTCCTTCACTCACCCCTTCCTGGAAAAGGGTCACTGACCCCTGTGGGCTAAGGGCCAAGTTCAAGAGAAGGCTGAGCTGGAGGCTGGGCAGAGGGAAGTGTAGGATCTGTCTCATTTGGAGTTTAATCCCCACAGTTAAAGCCATAAACCCCACTCACAGGGAAATTACTTGGGACATACAAATTAATGGAATTTTCTAGGACCCTTAGAAATATTTATTTAAGACTGTAGGTGGGGAGTCTCTGGACTCTCAAGGAAGGGGCTGAAGCTGGGTGTGGCATGAAGCAAAGCAAAGAAGTACCTTTGGGGTCACTCCAAAGACAGAAGACTCACTCCCACCCAGAGGGTCCAGCCTCGGGTCTCTGAGGCCCCTTTTCCTAGGCCCCTCAGCCCCACTAACTCTCTCTTACACCCCCACCCCCACCTAGATAACAGCATAGGCCTCCCAGCTGCCTCTTTCCCAGCCATGCCTGGAGGGATCTTTCTCCTTGCGGCTAGCTCTGGACAGGTCATTCTCTTGCTTTATGAGAATAGAAAAAGAAAGAGAAGAAAATTGCTACTCTGAGAGGTACAAAAACCCATGGGAGTGAGGAAAGCCAGGCCTCTTTGACAGCCCTCAACATTAAGGAGTCTGTAGCTCGATTTACTGGAAAGGACACATAGTGACTGGTGGTGCCCCTTTGAGAGATTGGACACATAGTGACTGGTGGTGCCCCTTTTTCTATTCACTTCTGCAAAGACTGTCTCCTCACTTATAAAATGGAACTAGTAATACCCACCCAGAAGTGTCTCTAGCTTGGCTCCTGATTGTGTAATGTGGCCATTAAATCATCTGAGCAAGTCCTGGGCTGTCAGGTGGCCCTAAGACTGTGAGCCAGTGCTCTGGGTCATGGCTACACTCCACGGTCCAGTAGCCACAGAAGGAAGGCCTGAATTAGTGGCCACTCTGGCAGCTGCCCAAGGCATTTGTAGTTCCGAGCTCACCTCTGTCCCCCCAAGGGAGTCCCAGCCTCCCAGTGCACAAAACATCCTCTCACCAAGGCTTTTGATCACTCTGCAATCCTTTCCATTCCCCTTCAGTCATGATGAATCAATTGCAAGTCCCCAAAGGTATTATTTTCTCTCACTTCTGGGACTTCACACATGCAGCCCTCTGGCTAAAGCTTAGATACCTCTTCCTTTAGGGAGTTTATCTGGACTTCCAGCCTGGGTAGGTATTGCTGCTCTGTGTTCCCAGGGACTCCATGTGCACTGGGGTGTGAAGTGTCTTGGGGAGATGAATGGAAGGTGAGGCAGGAGATATGGGGGTCATTGCCTCCGTAATCCACACCTGTGGCTGGAGAGGGAGTTGCAAGCAGCAGGAGCTGTGGGCTGGGGCTGGGGAGTGCCCCTGTGGCGGCCATCTGGAACTTTCCCTGAGTTCAGCCTCTCCTGGGTGGGGCCCAGGTGTGGTGCTTTGTGATGCTGGCCCCAAGGGTGGCTCTGCTTACCCGGTAGATAGGAGCAGGAGGCAGGAGCCTGTCCCCAGAGGATCTGAGCCACCAACTGGCAGAGCTCCATGCAGTACTGCCCAAACCCCAAGAACTTATCTGCCAAGAAGGGGTGGAATAGGCAAGGAGAGATGGGAAATTTATGCCAGAACCTAGATCTAAGTCTTAGACCCAGCTCTGTGCAAACTCATGCCATTAAGCTCAGTGTGCGTGTGACTGCCCGTGGTCTACATTAAAATATGTGGCTGGGGTGCCTGGGTGGCTCAGTGGGCTAAGCTTCTGCCTTCAGCTCAGGTCATGATTTCAGGGTACCGGGATTGAGCCACATATAGGGGCTCCCTGCTCAGCAGAAATTCTGCTTCTCCCTCTCCCTCTGCCCCTCCCACACACCCCCCTTGTCCTCTCTCACACACCCATGCTCTCTTTCTGTCTCTGAAATAAATAAAATAATTAAATCCTTTTTAAAATGTGCAGTTGTTAGTCTGCTGGTATCTGACTATAGGTTTGTATGTGTATGTGTGTCTTTGTGCACAAGTATATCATATGTGGGGGTCCTTGTGCATACGTGTGCATAGGTGTGAATCAAGCTGTCAGTACACGGGATCTCTGTGAATTCACAAGTATGTGATGCAAGCAGCTGTGTCCGCAAACAGTCTAATGCTCGTGCACTCTGGTTTCAGATTTTTCACTCCCTTAGGTTCAAATTCTGGCTCAGCCGCTTCCTAGCTCTGTGACCTTGGGAAGTGAAGTGAGAATCACTTCACTCTTCTGAGCTTTATTTTCTTCATGTTAAAATGGGGATGAAATTTATAATTCCCATATTGGTTGATTTTTACAAAATGATTAAGTAAAGCAGTGAATGTAAAGTACTTAGCACCATGCCTGGATCCTAGGAATCTGACAATTATTATTTGTTTCATGTGTGTCTCTACAGGTATGTGGTTGTCTCTGGGCTTACCTGTACATCAAAGCAGGTGCGTATGGGCTGGTGTGGGGTTACGCATACAGCATTGTGTGTTAATGTGTAAGCTTGTATGTCAGCATGGTTGGGTGTCTAAATTTAGGCTTAAAAAAAAAAAAACTTTCCATGATCTCCGGACGCTTAGGTACCAGGGTGACCACCAGGAGAGAAATTCATGCACCTTCCATGCTTTAAAACCTCCTACCCTGGGGCGCCTGGGTGGCTCAGTGGGTTAAGCTGCTGCCTTCGGCTCAGGTCATGATCTCAGGGTGCTGGGATCGAGTCCCGCATCGGGCTCTCTGCTCAGCGGGGAGCCTGCTTCCCTCTGTCTCTCTCTGCCTGCCTCTCCGTCTACTTGTGATTTCTCTCTGTCAAATAAATAAATAAATAAAATCTTAAAAAAAAAAAAAAAAAACAAAAATAAAAAACAAAACAAAAAAACCTCCTACCCTGACCCTTGGTCTTTGAAAAGAGATGATTATTCTTTCAAAAAAAAAAATCAAAATTTGAGATCTGGAACTCAGACACACACATGCTGAGCCCCCATACCTCGGTAATGTGTATACACAGATGTGCACAAACACATATCAACATCTACTATCGTCCATGGCTTACCTGTATATCCCAGCCCATGCCCAGGAGCCAAGGTAAGCAGAAAGAGTTAGTGGCCCCCCGAGAAAGAAAGATGAGACACAAGAAAAGTCATCTGGGGCCCCTGGCCATCTTGTGATCTCTGCCTGATCAGCACTACTTGCCCAAAGCACATTTCTTGCAGAACTTCCTGGGATATGTTGAAATTGCCCAAGAATGGACCTCAGTAGATAGTAATTTTAAAGAAACAGAAGAGTGTATGAACAAACAGCCACCATCAGGCCAGGAGATAGCTTAATCATATCAGGGACGATAAATCAGTGGTAAAATGTCCAGTGCTGGTTCAAAAGTAAAGATCGGCCTGGCCCACATTCTTGACTTATCTTTGCAGGATCTAAACCCGTTTGAGCACTCGGGGGACCAACCAACTAAAACCAACTCAAGGACTCTGTCACCTTCCGATGACTTTTGCCCCAATTCCATGCTGACTTCCCTGTTTGAGGAGACTCGGTTTTGGAAAATATTCCCAGTGTTCTCCTTCATTTGTTGCAAGTAAAACCTTCCCTTTCCCTGTTCTTTGGCTTGGTTGTGTCTTTGGCTCAACATCCAAGAGAACCCAGCTCCGGGTAACACCTAGGCAAGGTGGACAACAACTAGTACTTCTTACCTGAATGACCCCATCTTGACCTTGGAAATGAGTGGAAGTCTCTGCAAGCCAGGAAAAATCCTGAGCATGACAACTGGAGAAGGGCAGGACTTGAGTTCTGCTCTATCTCAGGGCTGTTGTTCAAGCCCCTGCTCCCCCATTGGCTCCTGGACAGGACTGCACTTGGCTGTAGTTTCTCTGACTCCCTTTCCTAGACCTGACCCCAACCCCAGTGAGGGGGTAGTTAGAGGCTGCAATTAGAAGACTCAAACTGGGGTGTCTGGGGATTCAGTGGGTTAAGGTCTGCCTTCAGCTCAGGTCATGAACTCAGGGTCCTGGGATGAAGCCTCACATTGGGCTTCCTGCTCAGTGGGAGTTTGCTTGTCCCTCTGCCCCTTCCCCTGCTCATGCTCTCTCTCTTTCTTTCACTCTCAAATAAAGAAATAAATAAATAATCTTAAAAAAAAAAAAGATTCAACCCTAGTCCTACCCCAGGAAGCCCATGACACAGCCAGGGGGTTGTGGGGGGGGTCACTGGGGGCTCAGGAAGAGTGGAGTCCAGCCGGCCCAGGAACCAGGCCAACTTTGCAGCTCACAAGGCAGACAGACTAGGGAGATGGATAACAAAATTGAGAATAAGTGCTTAGCAAATGGACAGAGAAGTTTTATGACTGTTGAATCTAACAATTTTTTAAGTAGGTCTTGTATTTGTACACCAATGCTTGTAACAGCATTATTCTCAATAGCCAAAGGAGAGAAACAACCCAAGTGTCCACGGAGGCATGAGGGGACAAACAAAATGTGATAAATACACACAATGGAATATTACTGAGCCTTAAAAAGGAAAGAACGCCTGACACCTGCCATACCATGGATGTACCTTGAGGACATGGTGCTGTGTGGGATAAGCCAGACACCAGAAGAGAAATACTGTTGGATTCCCTTTATGTGAGGCACCTAAAATAGTCAGGTTCATAGAGACAGGAACAGAATTGGGGTTTCCAGGGACTGACGGAGAGGGAATGGGGAGTTGTTGTTTAATGGGGACAGAGTCTCAGTCTTGCAAGATGAGCAAATTTCTGGAGATGGAAGGTGGCGTTAGTTGTACGACATGGTCATATTGCGAATGAGCTTGAGCAGAACTGTACACTCAAAAAGGGTTAAAATGGTCAAGTTTACATTATGTAGATTTTACCACAATTAGAAAAATGGAGTTTGAGTTTGCTTTTTTTTTTTTTTTTAAGTCGGATCTTTCGGAGCTGGTGTACACAGTGAAACCCACCTTTTCGACTATATCATTCTGTGAATTTTGACAAAGGTGTATAGTCATATAATTACCACCACAATCAAGACACGGAACATTCCCTTCATCCCCCAAGTTTCCTTCATGCTCCTTCATCATCAATGCCCACGTCCCCAAAACCCAGTCCTGGCAACCACGGATGAGTTTTCTGTCACTATAGTTGTTTTTTTTCCCAGAATGTCATATAGATGGGATCGTACAGGACATGGCCTTTTGAGCCCGGCTTCTCTCACTTCTCTTAATGCATCTAAAGTTCGCCCATGCTGTGAATATCAGCGGTTCTTCCCTGTTGCAGACTAGTAGTCCAACGCATAGATGCCCCAAGGTTGACTTTTCTAGTCTTCATTGAGGGGCATTGGAGTTGTTTGGTACAATTATAAATCAAACCATTGCAAATGTGTTCATACAGGTTTTGTGTGGACATATATTTTCCTTTCTCTTGGGTGCATACCAGGGAGTGGGGATTGCTGGGTCCTGTAAGTGGATATTTAACTTTACAAGAAACTGTTATTTCCCAACTGAGGGTTGGGAGAAGGCCAGTGGGGTTATGGACATTGGGGAGGGTATGTGCTTTGGTGAGTGCTGTGAAGTGTGTAAACCTGGCAATTCACAGACCTGTACCCCTGGGGATAAAAATATATGTTTATAAAAAATAAAAAATTTAAAAATAAATAAATAAATATTATTACAATAAATAAATAAATAAATAAATAAATCTGACAAAAAAAAAAAAAAAAGAAAGAAACTGTTATTTCCCAAGTTGGTTATTCCTCATTTTGTTCTCTAATTTTGTTTTTTGTCACAGCTCATATTTGTTGTATTTCAAAAAAGCATCTCTCCATGATGGGCTGAAGGGGAAAAACCCCAACTTGATCCTATCCCGCAGATAGTTTGAAGAGCTTTCCTCTGGGAGGATTCAGTCCATGAAGTTCCTGGTGTAAAGGCTTCTTGGCAGAGAAAACAGCATGTGCAAAGGCCCAGAGGACTGGGAGCATGGGTTCAGCACACCCAGAGGACTGGGAGCATGGGGTGGGAGAGAGGGTGGATAGTGAGCTGTGAGTCTGGGAATGGGGTCAGGGACCAGATGGTGTAGGGTGAGGAGGCTGAGTTGGCACTTTATCTGGAGCCTGAGCCGGGTATGAGAGCCATTAAAGGATCTTAAGCAGGAGAGGAAAACAGTTTGATTTACATTTCAAAAAAAGTTCCTCTGGCTGGGAGTAGCAGCTCCCTGGAGGCAGGAAGCTCCAGGGCAGGCATCCAGGCCAAAGACCAGGAGACCAGGACTAGGACTGGGGTGTTAGCAGTGGTGGGGCTTAGGAGGTAAAACAGATAGGATTTGCGGGTGAGCTGGATGTGAGCGGAGAGTAAGGCTTTGAGAGAAGTGAGGGGCCCCAGTTTCCCTGGCTTGGGCCAGATGCCCCAGTACAGGAGTCAGTGGTATAGACGGGGAGCTTGTTGGGGGGTTGGGAGTCAGGCGGGAGCCTGGAGACCGCCCAGCTCATTGGCTGTAGGGCCTGCCTCCAGGAGTGCCTCCCCCCTTGCCCGATCTGGACCCAATTCAGCTGTCACTCAGGCAGGCCAGGCCTTGAAAGGCCCCCAAAGAGCTGGTGATTTGTGCAGGCCTGGCTGGCCCATTGTCCCGCTGGGATTCGGTCTTTGCCAAGAGTAACAAAGAGCTCAGCAGAGAGCTGGCTCTGGGCTTGGAGTGAGGGGTAGGGAAGGAGGGGGGAGAGGGAAGGGGGAGAGAGAGGCGGAGGAGATCCAGGGTATTGCCTTCGGCCTTGCTCTCAGGCTGGGCGGGTCTGTGGCTGTTTGAGCTTCTGTGCACAGGGCCGTTAAGTGTACAAATGAACACGTGTGCACTGTCCGTGTTTGTGTGTGCGTGCAAACTTGTGCCCTGCATGTGGGTGTCATCACATGCATGGATGTCACATATACTCTGTCCCACTGGATTTGCTCCCTGCTCTGTTTCATGCCCTCCAAGAACCCCGATCCTGAGAGCACATCACCAGACTCCTGTCTGGCGTCTAGTTGGGTCTTGCCCACGGGAAGCCTGGCCAGCAGATTGAAAGGCAGGGGGGCTGCACAGGTTGGCTCCGTCCCCATCAGGCTGCAAGGTCAGTTGTGGCTGCGGTCGATGATCTGAATGCCGCAATTTCTTTTGGGCAGTCCTCTGCAAAGCTACAGCTCTCACCAACGCCCCACAGCCCTGGCCCCTGACCCTTCAGGCCCAGCGTTGGCAACGGGGCTCCCTGCTCTGGCTAGCCCCCAGGTGGGTCTGGTTTCCCTTTACCCTACCCTCACCTTTGTGAATGGCCCCTTTATGACATTTTGCTTGTTTTGTTTGAGTGTGCCAACTGCTTCTTGCTGGGACGCTGACCCAGATGGCAGGCGCATGCATCTGGGTACATGTGCGCATGTGCCTACGGCATCTCTTAGTAGAGCTGTACCTGGAAGGACCTGCGTGCACATTTCTATGTATTTGTGCACACATGTACATGGGCTTTGTATATGCGGGCATCCTGATGTGTGCACATATTACTGTTTGTGAATGGGGACACGACACGTGGTGGGTATGTCCATGGGTCTGTGCACACACGTGTAGTTTTTGTAGAGTTTCTGTATGTCCGTGGGTGTGTTTGGTGGTTTTGCATGGCACTGACTATGAGTGTCAGTGGAGGAGGATTGATAGTTGCAGGAGTAAGCTCCTCCTACAGGCTCTCAGGCAGCCAAGGATCCAGGGGGGCCCCTCCCAACCTCCCCCTGGGGCCTCTTACAAAGCTTTGCCTTTCCAAAGAGACCTGCTCCTGGGAGTTCAGCTTGTTTTGTCTAACAAACATCACTGTGGGGCCCTCACTGCCTCCATCATCACCGTCGGGGAGACCCCCCCCTTTTTTGTGTGAGGCTAGGGGGAGGTGACCCCTTTGGGCTGCAGCCTGGGTACCTCAAATCACAAGTAGCATCTGACAATGTTCAGAGAGCAAGACCTAGGCTTACTGAGAGGGTTAATATCCTTATCCATAAATGGTTTGTGCAAGAAAACATGAAACCCAGAAGTTATAAAACAAATGATAAACGGATCCAACTCTAGAAAAAGAAGATATTTTTGTGCAATGAAAGGGATCAAAGAAATTTAAAAGACAAACAATTGGTCTGGGAATAAGTATCTAAAATTGATATTATAGACAAAGAGTAATGTCTACGACATGTAAAGAGTTGCCGCAACCCAATAAGAAAGTAACAGCAATCCAGGGGTATAACAGGCTAGATATATGGTCAAGTATTTCAGAAAGAAATATTACAAATGGCCAGTAAATGAGGAAGAGAGTATAAGCTCACTAATAACAATGAAAATTAAAACATGTGAGGAAGCCACTTTTTGCCCACAGATTTACTAAACTAAAAAGTAGATGATATTCAATGACGGAGTGGGTGTGGGGAAATGACCACACTCGTGTATCTATCCAAATATAAAGCATGTGTATTCTACATCCTTGCAATTCCACTTGTAAAAATCCATCCTATAAAATTACTAGCACATACATGCAAAAATGCATTTGTAAGTTATTCCCTAAAGCACTACAGTAATACAGAAATATTTAGAAACAACTTAAATGTCTTTCAGAAGAATTACGGTTGAATAAATTGCAGTGTATCTATACTCTGAAATACGATAGCACTGTTGAAAAAGGAGATCTGTATTACTGGCATGGAATCTATAATATATTTTCTAATATAAACGGTAAAATCTAGTAAAAAGTACTTTTATAAAAAGTAAAACACAAGTAAAAACTTGTGTTTCTGAACAATTCTGTGTGTAAACTGGCTTAGTTTAAAATTTACCAAAGTGTTTTTAAAAACATTTTTTTTTTTTTTTAAGATTCATTTCTTTATTTGAGAGGAAGAGAGAGTGAGCGAGAGCACTGGGGGTGGGGGAGGGACAGAGGGAGAAGGAAAGGGAGAGAGAGTCCCAGGCAGACTTGGTGCTGTGTGTGGAGCCCGACGCAGGGCTTGACAAAGAGCTCGATCTCATGACCCTGAGATCAGGACCTGAGCTGAAACCAACAATCAGATGCTTAACCAACTGCACCACTCAGGTGCCCAGCTTTTTAAAAATATTTCTGATCTTGGCAGTGGTTGGTCAGGGAACATCCATATGCCTTGGGGGAATTAGGAATGTTCCAGAAGAAATAAAAAGAAAAAGACAAATTCAGCTTCAGACATTCAAAAATAGGATTTCATAGCCACACAATAGTCAACTTCTTGTCATTCCTTTTTCTCCATTACAGATACAGCCACATGGCTGGAGCCGGGAGGAAAAATGTGACATTGGGGAAGGCTTGCCTCTGAGGAGGTGGGACAGAAAGGCGGGGAAGGCATAGAGTGAGAGATGAGAGTCCCAGTTCCTACTTTTGGGGATCTGGTTTGGAGGAAGGTTGTCAAGTAGTTAAGGGTGGTTGCTAAAGGATGTTGCTACTAGTAACAAAGAGGCTATGGCCTCTACTCCCCTTTTTTTTTGCCTCAGGAAGAGATTACTTGAGGATCCTGGTACAAAGAAGCTGTGGTAGCCACAGCTGAGCTGTGGTAACCAGCCTCTAAAATGGCCGTTCACCTTCTTGTGTCATCCCCAATGGGAGACGGTTCACCTGGAGCTAGTTATGGACAGAATTGTGTGCCTCGAAAATTCATATGTTAAAGCCCCAACCTCCAATTGTGACTATATTTGGAGATAGGGCTTTTGGGAGTTAATTTAGGTTAAAGGAGATCATAAGGGTGGTCATAAAGGTCATAAGCATAATCCCATAGGACAATGGCCTTATAAGAGATTTCCCTCTCTCCTCCTCTCTCTCTCTCTCTCTCTCTCTGCTACGTGAGGACACAGTGGAAGGTGGCCATCTGCAAGCCAATGGGAGAACTCTCACCAGGTACCAAATTGGCCAACCTCTTCATCTTGAAGTTTCCAGTTTCTGAAACTGTGAGAAATCAAGCTCTGTTGTTTAAGCCATCCAGTCCATGATATTGTGTGATGGCAACCCCAGCTGACTAAGACAGCTCGCACACTTTGGCATGATTCGTGAACAAGGCACTGGTTGTCCTTTATTCTGGGCTCCCTTGTTATGAATGTTTGTGTAGTAACCGCCTGGAAGACAGACATAATGTCCCCCTCCGGGGCAAAGAGCAGGCATGCTACTGGCCGAGGTAAGAGATTTGGATCCCCTAATCAGAGTGGTTCTCCTACAACACAACTCAGTGTATGTGCAGGTGATTTCTAGCACTCTTCATGCTGATCTGTGGTAATTGAGGCTCTGCTATTATAACTCTGGTTATTGGTATTGTTGTGAGTAACAAACTTCTTCTGGTCTGTCTCATGTCTTCCACCAGCTTCCAAGAAGCAGAGGCAAGCCAACTTCTTAGCATGCGATTTGGGTAAAATCTCAGACCCTGCACAGTTCTTGACAGTCCTTCCCTACACTGAATCAGGGCTGATCCTTTGGGCCAGTAGAATACCATGGAAGTGATGCCATGTAAGTTCAAGACCAAGTTGTAAAAGACAGTCAAGACAAGCTTTTGCCTTGTTCTCCAGGGGGCTCTCTCGTGGATCCCAGTCCCCATGCTGTGAGGAAGCTCCAGATGCCTTGAGGAGAGGCCCACATAAAGGACTGACAGGTTTCACCAGCTTGTCAGAAATGTGAGTTAACCAACTTGCAAGTGAACCCACCCCCTCCCAGCCCCAGTCCAACCTTCAGATGAGTGCAGCCCTTCAATGTCTTACTGAAAACTCAGGATCACTAAGCAAGATTGCCCAGCCCAGCCTGCCCTTAGATTCCTGACTCGGAGAAGCTGTGCAAGATAATAAATGATTACTGTCATCTTAAACCTTTGCATCTGGGGATGATTTATTGCACAGAATAGATAACATGGGACATGGGCCTCATCCCCACAGTGCAGGTGACCCAACAGAGGGGAAATCCAGGGATTTCCTGAGCGCTCCCATGCAACGTGGAAGTTGGAGTAAAAGCCAGCAGACCTGACCCAGGGCCTCTGAGCTTCAGTTTTCCCATCTATAAAATGGGCAATGCTAATAAGAACCTTTTCCTAGGAATGTGGGAAACATTCAGTAAGATAATCCACGTAAATCTCAGCACAATGCCTGACATCAGTGTTAACTTCTGTGTATAACAAACTCTATCATGCGCATGTATTGCTTTTGTTTAATTATCTTGAGAGATTAAAAATTCACAGATGTCAAAAGAATAGCATAATAATCTCTCAAAGTCACACAAGCCAGATTAACCACAAATAACCTTTTTGTCATGTCTGCTTCAATTCTTTTTAAAACCATTACATAGATGCATGTGTTCTCCCTTTGAGAAGCAAACCCATCGGAAGGGGAGGCCTCCTGGCTGGTCCCCAAGTCCCACTTCTGCCTCCTTTCCCCAGGCAGGACTTTGCAGGAGTGTGGCTTACTTCCAGTCCAGCTTTCCTTCCCACGTTGGGTGGCAGGTGACCACATCTGTGGAAGCCCAGAGAGTCGAGCACGCTGCTACCACCGGCACAGGTGCAGAGAGCTGCCAGGGGCGGGTGCAACAAGACAGCAGGAGGTAAGAGGAAGAGCACAGGAAGCATGGGCAAGGGAAACCCAAAGAAGGAGGCTCCATGAGCTACCCAGAGACAGAAAGATAGAAGCCGGACCAGGCTTGCAGTGGGCTATGGGCACTGCTATGGCTTTCTGACACTGGGTTAGTCCCTGCCACCTGCACAGCTAGCCCCACCTGCCAGTGTCACCAACAGAGTCACAGGGTCACACACAGTATCACCTGCAGAGTTAGTCCCATCACGCCACATCAAGCCAACACACACTGTGTCACCTGCACATAGTGACGCTCACTGTGAACAGCCATACTTGTGCAAGGTGTCACCTGCCCAGTCACCTTGCCCCCTGCCACAGCCTCCGGCTCAGCCGCACACAATCCCACAGAGTCACCTGTCTACAATAAGCCACATACAGGGATCTGTGTCCCATCCGCTGTCAGCTGTGCTGTGGGGTGTGACGTCACATGCGATGTCACATGACACATGCAAACCCCTCCCCCCACAGAGCCCTGCCCTCGGGTCTCCCTGGACACTGTGTGCTGTTGGGGCCCAGGTCATCTGGCTCGGCGGCCTGGGCCCCGGCCCTGCCTCTGCCAGCGGGACCACCATTCACCGTCCAACTCCAGGAGCTGGGGAGGCCGGGGCACTGCGGAAGCAGAGCAAATCCAGAGCAAAGGCTTTGTTCTTTGTGGGCAGGTCATGAAGGGGAACCAGAGCCCCTCTGCCAGCCCCTCCCCTCCAACAAAGGAACAAAACAGCAGCTATTTTTAGATTCGTGTCAAACTCTCCCTCAGACCCTGGGGTGGGGAGTCCCGTGAGAGAGCCGTTTGTGAGGGCTCTAATGAGCGCAGCAGACTCTCAGGGCAGCTGGCCCCCATCTCCGCCAGGGGAGGAGCGAGCCCCGGATGCTCCTCAAACAAAGAGAAAGCCAAGACAATGAGAACAATGCCGGTGTCCCTGGAGCCTCCCCGGCTCTGGAAGGCCATCCCACTGGATGCTGGGCAAGGGTGTCCGGACACTCCCTCCTTTGCAGAACCCGCTGGCACCCCCCAGGCCCCATTTCCCAAAGAAGCCTACCTTGGCTGAGCGGCTTGCCTGGGATGGGCTCTTCCTACAACGTGAACCTCATGTGGTGGGAAGCTTTGGAATCATCTAGATCAAAGAACGGATCCCAACTCTGCCCCCTACAGCTATGTGGCCTCAGGTGTCAGTTTCCTTACCTGTAAAATGGGGACGATTAATTCTCACCTCTCAGGATTACTGTGAAGAGTCCAGAGATAAGAATTGGGTTCATGGTAGGTCCTCGGTCAGCCCAGGAGCCCCGGACTGTGTGAGCTCCTTGTAGAGCAAGGGCCTTGTCCTGTTCAATGCTAATGTGAGAGCCCAACACTCTGCCTGGCACCCAGTAGGTACTCACTAAACTTTGTTGAAGAGGTTACTGAGGGTCTTTACCAATATTCCTCCCTATAGGCTTGCCCCAGATTGAGACACCTCTTTCCAAGCCCCTCTTTCAATGTCTTCTCTAAAAGAAATTTGCCGGACTAGGACCAAGCCACTGGTCAGCCTGTGAGTCGGTCTCCCAGACCAGGAGCCCTGGAATGCAATGACAGAGTCTGGCCACCAGGGGGCGCAGTCTCTTAAGGTTTCAGCTCGAGCCCTGAGTCCTTCCCGCCACTCAGGGGCCTGCAGGGCAAGAGATGGTATCCCCCACAGGTGGGGTAACTTCCGCTCAGCTCAGGTGGAGATTGTGGGGCTATTCTAAAACACTGGAGAAGCAGCATTATCACCAAGCCTGTCATCTCACAATGCTTAGAAAGAGAAGTTTCTTCCTTTGGGTCTCCCCTGCTCCTCCCACTTGACAGTGTCTTGTCCTTCTAGAATATGGTGACCCATTGGTCCCCAATGCTTGCTCCACCAGACTTCAGGATTCCTTGTTCTATCCCCTCCCCTCCTTAGCCAGAGAAGCCCAGGCCATCAGAGCCAGAAGGTTCTTGAGTTGATCTGTTTCCTACCCCATTTTACAGATGGGTAAAGCTGAGGTCCACAGAACAGAATCATTCTCTCGAGGTTGCACAGTGAGGAGGTAGCTGGGTCAAGACCAAAATGTAGGTCTTCCTTTTTAATCTGTGCCACCTCACACATGAATTCTTTTCCGATTGTTTCATGGGAAGGAAACAAAAGAGAAGGAAGATGATCTCTGAGACCTTCTTACTCTGTTCTAGATTTTGGCCCTACTCTACACCTGCATCAGTCCATTGAATCCTCCACCAGCTTCTTGAATAAAAAGTTCTTATTTATATTTATGGATGAGGAAAGTGAGGCCTGGTAAGGTTGCCTGGGTTTCACAGCTAAGCAACAGCAGCCCTGGTGTTTGTCCCAGGACTGATTCCCAAACCCACATCTTTCTGTTGCATTAGGTTGAACCACATAAAATTGCCATTCCCATAGGTCAAAGTTTTTCAAATATCTGGTATGCTTAAACTTAATGTTATGCCAAGGAGACTCCCTTATCCTGAAGAAAGGAGCCATTAATTGGAACATTCTGGTGCCAGGGTGAGAGAAGGATCTCTTTGGGAGCAAAACCTCCAGAGGAGACGACTATTACTGGAAAAACTGTCCCCGCCAACCCCAAAGCCCATGTCTGGACTGTGGCCAGATGGCTCTAGAAGCCCAAGTTCAATGGCCTCTGGCCACAGAAGGGAGTAGGGTAGGAGACTTGGGGGAGGATCTTGAGGGGGGATATGGCTTCTCTGGCTGTGTCAGGGAGGCCCCTCAGAAGAGAGACAAACGGACACAGTATAAATTTAGAATGTCACAGAATGCCACAGAATATCATGCCTAGAATGCTATAGAGTGCTGTTGAATGTCAAGGAATGTCGTAAAATGCTCTGGAATGTCAATGTCACAGGATATCGTGAATCCTTGTAAATGTCATAGAGCGTTGTAAATGTCAAGAGATGTCATAGAACACTGTAGATAGTTGTAAATGTCATCGAATGTCAAGGACCAACCTTCCATGTCATCATAGAATGCTGTAGATGGCTGTAAATGTCATGGAATGACTTAGAACGTCATCTTTGACTGTGGTTGGCTGTAATAGAAATGTCCACATCACAGAATGTCTTGGAGAGTTTGAGTCAGCTGGAAAGGACTTTGGGGATTGTCCAGGTTCACCTGTTCATTTTGCAGGTGGGAAAACTGAGGTCCAGAGAGGGAAAGGGCTATGTCTAACAGAGCTCACCCAGAGAGTCATTGGCAGTTGCAGGACCGACATCCGGGTCTCTGGATGTCCAGCCCAAGCAGCCCCTCCCCTGGCCAAGGCTCGTGGGGACTAATTAACCCTGTGATGGAAACAGAAGTGCCCAGTGGGTATTCAACAAAACTTTTGATTCTGGCTGGCACTAGCCCTATGTCAGGATGGGGAATTAACCCAAGTAGGGCATTCTGGGCTGGAAAATGAAATAATGAGTTCTTTGCTAAACTTTGTTAAATTCAACAATGGAGCCTTGCTCTGCAGCAGAGAGAGGGTGGATGCACTGGGTGGGGGGCAGATGCCACTCCCCAACTCTGTGCCAGAAAAGTACCCCCAGGCTGTCCCAGAAGCCTCTCCTGGCAGAGCCAGGGACTCAGAGATGCCCACTCTGGTGGGCAACTCTTGGTAGAGGTCCTGGGGCCTGGGAGGCGGGGTGTGGGTCTGAGAGGCAAGGCAGCAAGAGGGGGACCTCAGAAGGAGAACATCTGATGTCACACTCGGTCTTTTCAGCCAGATGTGAGGCAGGAAAGATGTCACTTTAGTTCAACCAAATTTCCACGCCTGGGATAGAAGTTAGTAGTAAGAATCGGAGTCCTTCCGCTGTCTTGGCAGGTTTATGGCCATGGGGGCAAGACAGTGCGATGAAAGTGTCTTCAGGAGGTGGTCTTCCCTTGCCTCCGCATCCCACAGGAGACTACCCATGATAAGATGTTCTCTGCTTCATTCCTTTGGTCCCTAAGCCTCTCCCTTCCTCTTTCCCCCAACACACTTCTTCCGGCATGTAAAGATTTCCAGAACTAGGCCCCTCTTCCTGTCTCCTGGGGCTGTGAACCTCCCTACAGGTCCTCTGACCCACACAAATGAACTGAGCCCTGGAGCTCCCTGCCCTGTAAGGGGAAGTGAAAAGGGAAGAATTCTAGGGCTCTGCCCACATCCTCATTGATGCACAATCTCCTTCCCCTGGCTACTGGTCTAGAGACCTTTCTGGGCACAAAGCCCAGAGTCAACCCACAGTGTCCCTAACCCTGAGGGGAGAGTTGGCAGCGGTTTTGAGCCAGCTTGCTAGGCAGGATCCTCCTCCGGCAGGACTCGGAGCTGGTCCAGGCTGACCACAGCCACCATCTCAGCTGGACAAGGGAACCTTTGCCCCTCTAGGCTGGGCTGGCGGTGGCCCGAACATTAGGCATCCACCCTTAGCAAAGCCTTCCCTTCTCTCTGAGAGTCTGCTCCCTGCAGCTGTAAAAATAACGAGGTCCCAGCAGAGGCTGGTGGCAGAGCTGAGTTCAGGAAAGGGCACAGTGAAAGCATGTGCAGGAGGAAAAGGGGGGTGGAGGGGCTCGGGGAAGGACAGGACACAGGGACTGGGGTGTCTGGGGGGAGCTCAGGACCGTGGAGAAGTGGGGTTAGCCTCACTCTCGTCTACATGAATGAAACTTTTCCAGTGATGCACCCATGGTGTATGTTGCTGGAGACTGCTTCCGTGTGTGGACACGTGTGCCCGGTGTTGTGCTTTCCCCTGGGTATGCACGCACTGCTGGTGCCCACGGCTTATTCTGCCTGTTGGGAGTGTACAGATGTGTGCGAATCTAGATACGTTTCTATGTGGATGGGTGTGGCTGTGTGTGTACCTATGTGCAGATCTTACTATGCATACGGTGGTCTCAGAAGCAGCTGAAAGAAGATTTAGTTTAAAAGACAAAGAGAGGGGCCTCTGGGTGGCTCAGTGGGTTAAAGCCTCTGCCTTTGGCTCAGGTCATGATCTCAGGGTCCTGGGATCGAGCCCCACATCAAGATCTCTGCTCAGAGGGGGAGCCTGCTTCTCCCTCATCTCTGTGCCTGCCTCTTTGCCTACTTGTCTGCCTACTTGCCTCTCTCTCTCTGTCAAATAAATAAATAAAACAAAGAGAGTAGAGTTGAAGAGCTGTGACCTAGACTCAGGAAGATCTGGATTCAAATCCTGCCTGTGGCACGCTGGGCCAGTGATTTAGCTCCTTTCAGTTTTCCTACCTGTAAAATGGGGACAATATTAGTCTCCACCTTCCCAGGGGTCTCATGAAGTTCTAATGAGACAGAGAATGTAAAAGGGTTTTGTGAACCGTAAAAGGTAAGCCAGGCGTGGGAAAAGACCGGTGCGATGGGACTGAGGCAAGACCTAAGGATAAATATGGTGATGATGATATGCAGATTGTGCATGAGACTTGTGTCCGAAACAAAAGAATAACAGAAGAAAGGGCCAGGTCCCCTGTGTTCATGGTGGGGAGAATATTTATCGATGTGCCAATATCAGGTACATTCCCTACTCTCCATCCACCATTTGCCAACCTGGTTCCCAGATCCCAAATTGGAAGAGTCAGAAGAATGGGCGTGCGGATGGGAGCAGAGAGAAGGAAGGACACGTGAGAGGTGAAGACAATCTACATGATAAAAAAGGGGAAGCAGGGAGGAGAGAAAAAGATGAATTGAAGAGGCCTCTGGGGGTTTGGTGTTTGAAAGGTGTGGATCGGGTGCCAGTGGGCCCTGCCGTGAATTCCAGTCTGGATTCCTTCATTGTTCTTGAAATTCAGGTAAAGGCTGGAATCCTTTTGTTGTTGTTGTTAATTTATTTATTAATTAAGTAATCTCTACACCGAATGTGGGGCTTTAACTCATGACCCCAAGGTCGAGAGTCACGTGCTCTTCTGACTGAGCCAGCCGGGTGCCCTTGGAATTCTTTAAATTCCCTGTTTGAGGGCTGTGTTTTGCATCTTTGACTCTGACTCTGTGCGGGAGACGGGACTATTTGGGGCTATTGCCTGTAGCCTGATCGGCTGTGTCCGAGGAAGCTGGGCCACCACTGGACAGAAGAGCAGTCTGAGAAAAGAGCCATCCGGAGTCAGGCAGACTCCTCCAAAAGACATCTTCCAATGAGGACCACTCCTGACCTTTGGTGCCAAGGCTTCCTCCCTAGGCAGGTGCTTCTCTGTCCTCCAGGGAGGCAGGTGGAAAGGCTGAAGAGGATCTTGGGGGTCCGGGAAGAGGGTCACTGGGGACTCCCATCCTCTAACTGGGCGTGGCTCGTCAGCCTAGGTCTCAAAGAGCTCATATCTTCGTAGAGGAGACAGAAGCCCTAACTCCACGTTGCATTGTTAGAATAACAATAAAGGCCTTGCTAAGTGAGGGTGGAGGGGAGAGTTTGGGCTAATTCACCTCTAATTCACCGAGGCAGAAAAGGGAAGCCACAGAGGTGGGGACATCCGGCTTGATTCTTGAAGGCCGAGCTGGAGAGTGCCAAGTGGACTTGGCGGAGGCAGGAACCACATGCAAAAGAGAGGGTGTGTGGGGAGCCTGGGAGGTGAGGGAAAAGGCCCGGAAATGAAGTGTGGGACGTGAAAGGGAGAAACCAGGGCAGGAGAGGCGGAAGAGATGCACGGGGGACAGAACTTCAGAGGCCGTATCAGGGAGGCCTTGAGTTCTGGGGAAAAGAGAGAGCGTTTATCTTGCAGAAACGAGGAGAGGAGACCTATGGAATGTTTTGCCAGGAATAATGGGATCAAGGTGGCATTTTTTTTTTAAGAACTTATTTTTTTTTCTTTTTTAAAGAAAAATTACTCAGCCTGCTGGGTAATGTGTGGGACTCAGGAGGAAAGACTGGAAGAGGGAAGCGCCGTGGGCAATGAGATAGTAGCTACCCTCCATTGACTTTACTGCATTACTTCATCTTACCTTGTCTACAACCCGAGGTAAGATCAGCATCTTTATTATACAGATGGAAAAAGTAGGACTCAGGAGAAGATGTGAATTTCCTCAGCTCACACAGCCTGCAAGCTCCTGAATCCCTGGAAATTCTAGGTAAGAATCCGGGAAATTCCAGCCCAGCTCGGGCGGAGGCTAGGTCCCTCCTTCTCAGTCTCCACGACTGGATGCAGCCTGCCTGGCTTCGAATCCCATCGCAAATGCAGCATGTGACAGCTGCCCTAAAGGGGCAACTGACATGAGAGGTCTGGGCCTCAGTGTCCTCATCTGTAAAGTGGGGTTAGTAATAGCGTCCACCTCATGGGGTTGTGAGAACAAAGTGCCGGTAAGATGCCTGCAGGCAACTCATTCTCACCATGTCAGTGTCCTGGCAGATCACGTGCCACCCATCATGGCGTCACAGTGAATCATCCGCTGAGCAGAGAGGTCTGGGAGAGGAAAGTGGCTCAGGGGTGGAGAGAAATGGGGAACCTGGGAGATGTAGGTGGTAGAATGGGTGGCACCTTAGAAGGGGGAGGTTGGGAAAGGAAGCATCAGAGATTTGTCCTTACTCTTTCCAGGTGGCAATTCTGCCCACTCATTTGGGGAACCTGGAGACTGAGCAGGTTTGGGGAGGATAATGAGTCTATGGCTCCTGTGTGCTCCTCCAGCTCCAACCTCCAGGTCCCAGGGGCCTCTGCAGCCTGGGAGGGGAGACCCAGGGTCTTCCTCCTGGTCCCGACTCTCACTTATAACATCTACTCTGAGCTGAGTCTCCAGGGAGAGCTCCGCACACCCGATGGAATCTAGGGAGCTGGCTGGGTCTTCCCTACAGCCAGAGGCTGTTGCCCCCACTGGATCCTGGCTCCTAAGCCCAGCCTCAGAGACTCTCCCAGGTCACACTGGATCCCTGCTAGGAAAACACTTGGCTGGTGTCTGCAGGCACAGGGCTTCCATGTGCCACCATCCTAACC